>NC_140988.1:375061784-375396784 GCF_052327205.1 Somniosus microcephalus | reverse complement strand
GCTTCTATAGATATGTGAAGAGAAAAAGATTGATGAGGTCAAGCGTAGGTCCCTTGCAGTCAGAATCAGGGGAATTTATAATGGGGAACAAAGAAATGGCAGACCAATTAAATACATACTTTGGTTCTGTCTTCACAAAGGAGGACACAAATAACCTCCCAGAGATGTCGGGGAACATAGAAACATACATAGAAACATAGACGATAGGAGCAGGAGTAGGCCATTTGGCCCTTCGAGCCTGCTCTGCCATTCAATGAGATCATGGCTGATCATCCAAATTCAGTACCCTGTCCCTGCCTTCTCCCCATATCCCTTGATCCCTTTAGCCTTAAGAAATATATCCAACTCCGTCTTGAATATATTTAATGAGCTGGCCTCCACCGCCCTCTGTGGCAGAGAATTCCACAGGTTCACCACTCTCTGGGTGAAGAAATTCCTCCTCATTTCAGTCCTAAATGGCTTACCCCTTATCCTTAGACTATGACCCCTGGTTCTGGACTCCCGGCCATCAGAAACATCCTTCCTGCACCTAGTCTGTCCAGGCCTGACAGAATTTTATAGGTTTCGATGAGATCCCCTCTCAATCTTCTAAACTCCAGTGAGTATAAGCCCAATCGACACAATCTCTCCTCATACGTCATTCCTGCCATTCCAGGTATGAGAGGGAGGAACTGAATGAAATCAGTATTTGTAGGGCAATGGTGTTAGGGAAATTGACGGAATTGAAGACTGATAAATCCCCAGGGCCTGATAATCTAGATCCTAGGGTATTTAAGGAAGTGGCCCTGGAAATATTAGATGCATTGCTGGTCATCTTCCAAAATTCTATAGACTCTGGAACAGTTCCCATGGATTGGAGGGGAGCTAATGCAACCCCACAGCTTAAAAAAGTTGGTAGAGAGAAAACGGGGAATTATAGACCAGTAAGCCTGACATCGGTAGTGGGGAAAATGCTAGAGTCCATTATAAAGGATGTATTAGCAGAGCACTTGGAAAACAGTGACAGGATCGGACAAAGTCAACATGGATTTACAAAAGGTAAATCAAGCTTGACTAATCTACTGGAATTTTTTGAAGATGTAACTGGTAGAATAGATAAGGGAGAACCAGTGGATGTAGTGTATTTGGACTTTCAGAAGGCTTTCGATAAGGTCCCGCATAAGAGATTAGTGTGCAAAGTTAAAGCACATGGATTGGGGGTAAGGTACTGTCTTGGATAGAGAACTGGTTGGCAGACAGGAAGCAAAGAGTTGGAATAAACGGGTCTTTTTCCGAGTGGCAGGCAGCGACTAGTGGGGTACCGCAGGGATCGGTGCTAGGGCTCCAGCTATTCACAATATATATTAATGATCTAGACGAGGGAACTAGATGTAATATCTCCAAGTTTGCAGATGACACAAAGTTGGGTGGGCGTGTGTGCTGTGAGGAGGATGCAGAGAAACTCCAGTATGATTTGGACAGGTTGGGTGATTGGGCAGATGCATGGTAGATGCAGTATAATGTGGATAAATGCGAGGTTATCCACTTTGGTGGCAAAAACAGGAAGATAGATTATTATGTGAATGGGAATAGATTGGGAAAAGGGGAAGTGCAATGAAACCTGGGTGTCCTTGTGCACCAGTCGCTGAAGGTAAGCATGCAGGTGCAGCAGACGGTTAAGAAGGCAAATGGTATGTTGGCCTTCATAGCAAGAGGATTTGAGTACAGTAGCAAGGATGTCTTGCTGCAGTTGTACAGGGTCTTGGTGAGACCACATCTTGAGTATTGTGTGCAGTTTTGGTCGCCTTATCTGAGGAAGGATGCTCTTGCCATGGAGGGAGTGCAGCGAACATTCACCAGACTGATACCTGGGATGGCAGGAATGACGTATGAGGAGAGATTGGGTCGATTAGGCTTATACTCGCTGGAGTTTAGAAGAATGAGAGGGGATCTCATTGAAACTTATAAAATTCTAACAGAACTAGACAGACTAGATGCAGGAAGGATGTTCCCGATGGCGGGGAGTCCAGAACCAGGGGTCACAATCTAAGGATAAGGGGTAAGCCATTTAGGACTGAGATGAGGAGGAATTTTTTCACCCAGAGAGTGGTGAACCTGTGGAATTCTCTACCACAGAAGGCAGTTGAGGCCAATTCATTAAATATATTCAAGAAGGAGTTAGATATATTTCTTAAAGCTAAAGGGATCAAGGGATATGGGGAGAAAGCAGGGACAGGGTACTGAATTTGGTTGATCAGCCATGATCTCATTAAATGGCGCAACAGGCTCAAGGGGCCGAATGGCCTACTCCTGCTCCTATCTTTCTATGTTTCTATGTTTAATCTTTAATTCCTGAAGATTCCAGGACATTCCCCAAGGGTTGGCAGATCTCATTTGGATCACGGTGTGTTTGCTACACTAACCCCAGTCCTCCTGGGCGAGGGATAACATGGTGCGATGCTCCTTGCCCTGTGTTTCCCTCATGACATAGAAACATAGAAACATAGAAAATAGGAGCAGGTGTAGGCCATTCGGCCCCTCGAGCCTGCTCCGCCCTTCAATGCGATCATGGCTGATCATCCAAATTCAGTACCCCGACCCTGCTTTCTCCCCATACCCCTTGATCCCTTTAGCCTTAAGAAATATATCCAACTCCTTCTTGAATATATTTAATGAATTGGCCTCCACTGCCTTCTGTGTTAGAGAATTCCACAGGTTCACCACTCTCTGGTTGAAGAAATTCCTCCTCATTTCTGTCCTAAATGGCCTACCCCTTATCCTTAGACTGTAACCCCTGGTTCTGGATTCCCCGACCATCGGGAACATCCTTCCTGCATCTAGTCTGTCCAGTCCTGTCAGAATTTTATAAGTTTCAATGAGATCCCCTCTCATTCTTCTAAACTCCAGTGAGTACAAGCCCAATCGACCCAATCTCTCCTCATACGTCATTCCTGCCATCCCAGGTATCAGCTTGGTGAATCTTCGCTGAACTCCTTCCATGGCAAGAACATCCTTCCTCAGATGAGGCGACCAAAACTGCACACAATACTCAAGATGTGGTCTCACCAAGGCCCTGTATAACTGCAGCAAGACATCCTTGTTCCTGTACTCAAACCCTCTCGCTACGAAGGCCAACATACCATTTGCCTTCTTAACCACCTGCTGCACCTGCATGCTTACCTTCAGCGACTGGTGCACAAGGACACCCAGGTCTCGTTGCACTTCCCCTTCTCCCAATCTATTGCCATGGTTAACCCTGATTGGCTGTCTGATGTGGTGGGGGCGGAACAAATTACAAATTGTTGACGTATATTCTCATCCTTGTTTTCAAATCCCTGCATGGCCTTCCCCGCCACACTTCCCTATCTCTGTAATCTCCTCCAGCCCCCACAACTCCCCCCCACCCGGAGATCTCTGCGCTCCTCTAATTCTGCCCTCATGAGCATCGCATCCCTGATTATAATCGCTCAATCATTGGTGGCCGCGCCTTCAGCTACCGAGGCCCTAAGCTCGGGAATTCCCTCCCTAAACCTCTCCGCCTCTCTCTCTCCTACTTTAAGACCTTCCTTAAAACCTACCTCTTTGACCAAGCTTTTGGTCACCTGCCCTAATTTCTCCTCACCTGGCTCAGCGTCAAATTTTGTCTTATGACGTTCCTGTGAAGCGGCTTGGGACGTTTTACTATGTTAAAGATGCTATATAAATACAAGTTGTTGTTGTTGTTGTTGTACCATCGGCTGTGGGGAGCAGTGCAGGGTGAGAATGGGAGAGACAGACAGAGCGGTAGAGCAATGACAGAGAGAAGCGGAAAGAAAGATAACAGAGTAGAGAGAAACATCAGAGGAAACAGCAGAGAGAGAAAGAGCTGCAGAGATAGAAAGAGAGCGCGCAGCAGAGAGAGAAAGAGAGAGAGCAGCAGCGAGAGAAAGAGAGAGAGAGCAGCAGAGATAGAAAGAGAGAGAGCAGCAGCGAGAGAAAGAGAGAGAGCAGCAGCGAGAGAAAGAGAGAGAGCAGCAGCGAGAGAAAGAGAGAGCGCAGCAGCGAGAGAAAGAGAGAGAGAGAGCAGCAGCGAGAGAAAGAGAGAGAGCAGCAGCGAGAGAAAGAGAGAGAGCAGCAGCGAGAGAAAGAGAGAGAGCAGCAGCAAGAGAAAGAGAGAGAGAGAGCAGCAGCGAGAGAAAGAGAGAGAGCAGCAGTGAGAGAAAGAGAGAGAGAGAGCAGCAGCGAGAGAAAGAGAGAGAGCAGCAGCGAGAGAAAGAGAGAGAGCAGCAGCGAGAGAGAGAGAGAGAGAGAGCAGCAGCGAGGGAAAGAGAGAGAGCAGCAGCGAGAGAAAGAGAGAGCGCAGCAGAGAAAGAGAGAGAGCAGCAGCGAGAGAAAGAGAGAGAGAGAGCAGCAGCGAGAGAAAGAGAGAGAGAGAGAGCAGCAGCGAGAGAAAGGGAGAGAGCAGCAGCGAGAGAAAGAGAGAGAGAGAGAGAGAGCAGCAGCGAGAGAAAGAGAGAGAGAGCAGCAGCGAGAGAAAGAGAGAGAGAGAGAGCAGCAGCGAGAGAAAGAGAGAGCGCAGCAGAGAGAGAAAGAGAGAGAGCAGCAGCGAGAGAAAGAGAGAGAGAGAGAGCAGCAGCGAGAGAAAGAGAGAGAGCAGCAGCGAGAGAAAGAGAGAGAGCAGCAGCGAGAGAAAGAGAGAGAGAGCAGCAGCGAGAGAAAGAGAGAGAGAGAGAGCAGCAGCGAGAGAAAGAGAGAGAGCAGCAGCGAGAGAAAGAGAGAGAGCAGCAGCGAGAGAAAGAGAGAGAGCAGCAGCGAGAGAAAGAGAGAGTGCAGCAGAGAGAGAGAAGAGAGCGCAGCAGCGAGAGAAAGAGAGAGAGAGAGCAGCAGCGAGAGAAAGAGAGAGAGAGAGAGAGAGCAGCAGCGAGAGAAAGAGAGAGAGAGCAGCAGCGAGAGAAAGAGAGAGAGAGAGAGCAGCAGCGAGAGAAAGAGAGAGCGCAGCAGAGAGAGAAAGAGAGAGAGCAGCAGCGAGAGAAAGAGAGAGAGAGAGAGCAGCAGCGAGAGAAAGAGAGAGAGCAGCAGCGAGAGAAAGAGAGAGAGCAGCAGCGAGAGAAAGAGAGAGAGAGCAGCAGCGAGAGAAAGAGAGAGAGAGAGAGCAGCAGCGAGAGAAAGAGAGAGAGCAGCAGCGAGAGAAAGAGAGAGAGCAGCAGCGAGAGAAAGAGAGAGAGCAGCAGCGAGAGAAAGAGAGAGTGCAGCAGAGAGAGAGAAGAGAGCGCAGCAGCGAGAGAAAGAGAGAGAGAGAGCAGCAGCGAGAGAAAAAGAGAGAGCAGCAGCGAGAGAAAGAGAGAGAGAGAGACAGAATTCTGCCGAAGCATCCTTCGCACCCAAAGAAAAACGCCAACAAATGCATGCAGAGCCGAACTAGGCAGATACCCACTGATAATAAACATCCAAAAACGAGCACTAAACTTCCTAAATCACCTCAAATCTAGCTCCCCAGACACCCTTCATTTCAAAGCCTTTCAGACCCAAGAGCTAAACCCAGAAAAGAGTCCCCTGAGTCAGCTGCTACGGAAACTAAGTACTCAGCCGGACCCTGACCAGCCCCAGACCAACACAGCCGCCCAAACACCAATCCGAGTGAACCAAATCATTAAAAAATGCAAAGAAACCTACCTGGAACATTGGAACAAAATAACCGAAAGCCAAAGCAGATTAGAATGTTACCGGGCCCTAAAAAGAGAATATAAACTGGCAGACTACCTCACGACCATCAGAGACACAAAACAGAGACAGACCCTCACCAGGTACAGACTAAGCGACCACCAACTGGAAATTGAAAAAGGCAGATACAAGAAATCCTGGCAGCCTAGAGAGAATAGAATATGCGATCAATGTCTGGCTGGCGAGGTTGAAACAGAAATGCATTTCCTCCTAAAATGCGAAAAATTCAACACATCAAGAAACATATTATTCAACAAGCTAAGCCAAACAACCCCAGATTTCAAGGAATTGGATGATCTGTCAAAATTGAGATTAGTCCTAGGAGAAGGAGACAGACCATACCTTGGGGCCAAATATGTAACAACATGTCACAACCTGAGGACTGTTTAAAATTAAGACTGTTTAAAATTAATATTGAACGTACCAAATGAAGTACAAAGACTGTTTAAAATTAATATTGTTTAAAAGTAATATTGTATGTACCCAACAAATGTCAAATCGATTGACACCTACAGAATGTTGGAAAACTGTACCTTTTTGCTATGTAAGCTTTGGCAATATGGTTCTCTGTAAACTTTCATGCCAATAAAGCATTTTAATTGGAATTGGAATTGGAGCAGCAGCGAGAGAAAGAGAGAGAGCAGCAGCGAGAGAAAGAGAGAGTGCAGCAGAGAGAGAGAAGAGAGCGCAGCAGAGAGAGGGGGAAAATGTCAGCACAGCAATTAACACTGCTAACAAAGCACTGGGATTTATTTCTAGGGGTGTAGTATTCACAAGTAGTGAAGTTATGTTAAACCAGTATGTGACCCTGGTCAGGCCGCTCTTAGAGCACTGTGCACAGTTCTGGTTCAGAGTGTAAAACGGGCACAGAAGCAAAGCAAAAAGTCCAAGAGAGATTTACCAGAGCTGAGAGATTACAGCTATCGGAACAGATTGAACAGGTTGGGGCATTTTTCTTTAGAAAAGAGACGACTTAGAGGAGACCTGATCGAGGTCTTTGAAATGATGAATGGGTTGGGCAGGGTAGATGTGGAGAGAATGTTTCCACTTGTGGGAGAATCCAAAACTCGGGGCCATCAATACAAGATAGTTACTAATAAATCCAATAGGGAAATAAAGAGCAATTTGTTCACTCAGAGAGTGGTTAGAATGTGGAACTCGCGACCACAGGAAGTGGTTGAGGCAAATAGCTTAGATGCTTTCAAAAGGAAACTAGACGAGTGCATGAGAGTAAAGGGAATTGTAGGGGTTGTTGGTTGGGTGGTCGGTTTGGCCCGGGCCTGACCCAGTGGACGTTTTCGAGGCGTCCCCACACTCCCACTTAGTTCTGACACTGGGATCCTACCAGGCAGCTGATGCGCAGAATAACAAGCTCGAGACAGACAAGCAGGTGAAAGGTTAAAATAATAACGGTTTTATTGAGAGAAAAATAAAACAAAACAGGCAAGCAGAGAAATTAATTGGTTCAACGATACTAAACCAAGGCTACAGCCCTATACACTTTAAAAGGAAAAAAAAAAGGAATACTATATATTCAAAACAGAGGGCACGCGAGTGCGGGAAGGAGTACGACACATCGAGGGGTATCACACATTAACACTCCCCTTAGCCTTATCCCCACCTCCTACACTATCCCTAACCTAGGTCGAACTAAAGGGGGGTCAGACTCTCATGCTCACCCAACGCATTGGAACAAAGGCCTTTAGGTTGTCCTGGGACTGCAGCTTTAGTTGGTCTGGCCTGGTAAAGTTCAGTGTGCACTGGCCACACCCTCTCCCGTCAGTCAGGTAGTGGATCTTCCTCCTTGGCTGGGCGAAAAGGCTTCCCTCCTGGGTCGGGCTGCGCTGTTTAGCGAGGCCCGCTCTGGGCTCTGGTCCGTACCGGGATGGTGCACTCCGTCCCGTGTCTTCCTGGTTCCACTCTGAATCCCTGCCTGAGGTGGTGGGCACGGGGGGGGTGGTGAACAGTCAGGTTTAAATCGGGAGGCAGTACGGACCGGGAGCTTCGCCTGCTTACCAAAGCATGGGCCTGCTGCGCATAGCCTTCCCCGTCTTGGAGACTGCTTCTCCCAGTAGAGTCCTTGAAGTTTCCCTTTTCAGCGAAGTCCCAGGATGAAGTCGAAGTGAAGTGTAGAAGCTGTCTCTCCCGAAGTGTGTTCCAAGTCGAAGTGTCTCCAACTGCCCTTTCTGTCTGCTTGCTAAAAACAGTTATACTCTCTCGATCTGCCTTGCCTCCCCCAGATCGAGAGGTGTCCCAGGTTACTTCGTTAACTGTAAATGGCTGCAAAATGGCCGATTTCCCACTAACGGCCTTATCACCGGCCCTCATTGTTTTTGGTTTCAGTCACACAATGGTGTCTCTGGTGCCTAGTCCTCTAAAACGGTTTCTGATATGATTGGATCTGTTAGGATGGGCCCGATGATGGTTTTAACTAGCTTAACCCTGATTGCAGTGCAGCCAGGTTCATTGTTCTTACCGGCCTACTGGCGACTTGCTATTACATATTCAATTCCATGTCTGGCCTGGAATCCACATAGGGACTGTGGAATTCCAGGCCCTGTCTCCAGTCTTGTTGCTGGGGAGAAAAATGATTCACTTCCAGCAGCTTTCTGGTCACGTGTCCCAGAACTCCATTTTGTACATTTAAAAGGTGGCCAACTTTGTTTGATTCGGAAAGCAGGCGAGGTGGGGGAATTTTGCAAACTCCCTACAGAATAGAAAGATATGCTGAAAGGCTGAGATGAGGCAGATAGAATGGGAGGAGACTCGTCTAGAGCATAAACACCAGCACAGACTGGTTGGGTCGAATGGCCTGTTTCTGTGCTGTATATTCTAAGAAAGACAGCAGAGAGAGGGGAAAATGAGAGAGAAAAAAAGAGAGACTTGCTTTTTCTATAGCAACTTTCAAGATCTCAGGGTGTCCCAAAGGGATTTACAGCCAATGAAGTACTTTTTGGAGTGTAGTCACTGTTGTAATGTAGGAAACACGGCAGCCAATTTGCACACAGCAAGATCCCACAAACAGCAATGAGATGACAACCAGATAATCTGCTTTAGTGATGTTGAATGAGGGATAAATATTGGGCAGGACATCGGGGAGAACTCCCCTGCTCCTCTTCAAAATAGTGCCGTGGGATCTCATACGTCCACCTGAGAAGGCCCTCAGTTTAACATCTCATCCGAAAGATGGCACCTCCGACAGAGCAGCACCCTCTCAGTACTGCACCGGGAGTGTCGGCCTGGATTTTGTGCTCGAGTCTTTGGAGTGGGGACTTGAACCCATGACCTGCTGACTGAGAGGCGAGAGTGCCACCCACTGAGCCAAGCAACTAGTTTCCCTCCATTACAACGGTGACTTCACTTCAAAAAGTACTTCATTGGCTGGAAAGCGCTTTGGGACATCCTGAGGCCGTGAAAGATGCGATAGAAATGTAGGTCCTTTCTTTCTTAAATAACAACAGAAAACGCTGGAAAAACTCAGCAGGCCGGACAGCATCCGTGGAGAGAGAAACAGAGTTAACGTTTCAGGTCGATGACCTTTCGTCAGAACTGGAAAAAAGCAGGAAAAGGAACAGATTTTAAAGCAAGTTTAGGGGCTGGGAAATGGGGGAGGGGCTGAAACAACAAAAGGGAAGGTCTGTGATAGGATGGAAGGCAGGAGAAGTAAAGAGGCATTAAGAGATATTCAAGCCAGGAGGAGATGGTAATGGGGCAGGTTAAGTAACAAAGGATGGCTCGAGATGAAGTGTGAATTGTGCTGGCAGAGACAACTGCCATGTGGGGGTGAAAAAAGAAAGTGTGGATAAAAAATATATATGTGATAGGGGCCGAGGTTATGATCTGAAATTGTTGAACTCTATGTTGAGTCCAGAGGGCTGTAAAGTGCCTAATCTTTCTTACTTGGGTGAGGTCTGGGGATGATACACGTCTACATTCCGGAGAGGGGGTGGTGGGTGCTGCAGGAGGTAGCAGAATGAAAGGTGAAATACATGCTGTATGTAAAAAACCCATCTCAGAGGAAGGAGACACATCAATAATGGAAAAGGTGAAGCCTTCTAATGTGAAACTATAAAGAACTGTGCATGAATAGTTGAAGGAATTAACCAACATTCTGTTTCACGTGCCAGTAAATCAGCTCAATGTGAAGGAAGCATCACCAGTTAATTGGGGATCCAGGCGGTTGAGGGTCTACTGAGTATCATTTCGCTCTGGGCTCTTCAGAAATGACAGTGACTCACTGACATTGACGCCTCAAACCGGGAAAGGATGCCAATTGTCTCCTGAGTCAGGGGGTTTCATTTATTCATTTACCGGATGTGGGCGTCTCTGGCCAGGCCATCATTTATTGCCCATCCCCAGCTGCCCTTGAACATAACGTAAAAAATAGGAGCAGGAGTCAGCCATTCGGCCCTTCGAGTACAGGAGCAAGGATGTCTTGCTGCAGTTGTACAGGGCCTTGGTGAGACCACACCTTGAGTATTGTGTGCCGTTTTGGTCACCTTATCTGAGGAAGAATGTTCTTGCCATGGAGGGAGTGCAGCGAAGATTCACCAGACTGATACCTGGGATGGCAGGAATGACGTATGAGGAGAGAATGTGTCTGTAGTGTATGTACCTTTAAGGGGGAGAACTACTTTTTACAGCTCCTGTATCCTGTAGTACCGGCAGTGACCACACCTGTATATAAACCCTGAGTAGTGCTCTGTACAGTCAGTTGCAGTTTGAACCTCATTCAGTAAACACCTGTTGATCGTTCCCTGCAGTCTTTGTCTGATTATTGAAGGACACCACATTAAAATACCCGGATCTAACATTGGCGACGAGAAGATTTGAACCTACCTGCAACTCTGCATCACCTCCCAGGGATTCGCTGCTGGAGAACAGTGGAAAGAGGTCGAGTCCAGAAGCACGGGCATCGCAGGGGAGGCTGTCGAGAGCCAGGCTTGGCCTTCCAGCCACGGTGGTCCAGCAAAACGGGCTGGCAACAGGTACTGCACAGACCCTTCCCAGACAGCGGCGGCTAGAGCCGACCGACCGGCACAGAAAGGGCCGAGCAGCGTCGACGGGGGAGAGAGAGAGGGCAGAGCGCACGGGGCGCAGCCGGTGTTCAAGGGCCAAGCAGCGTCAACGAGAGAGAGCAGAGCGCAGCCGGTGTTCGGGACCGAGCGGCGTCAACAGGGGAGAGAGGCGAGAGAGAGCAGAGCACAGCCGGTGTTCAGGGGCTGAGCAGCGTCAACGGGGGAGAGAGGCGCGCAGGAAAACGCGAGGCGCTGCCATTGTCACGGGGACCGCAGAGAGCGGCATTGGCAGCAGCGCAGGAGCAGCGCACGAAACCCACAGGGCGTCGCCATTTGCCAGGAGGACCGCCGAGAGCAGCGTTGGCAGGAGCGCGGGAGACGCCATTTTAAGCCGCTGCGGGGAAGCAAGGAAAGCGCGGGAGATGCCATTTTAAGTCGCAGCGGATAAGAAAGGAAAGTGCGGGAGACGCCATTTTAAGCCAGTCTAACCACACCCAAAAATGCCGAAGAGTGGCAGTATCACAGCGTTCGACAATGAAGTCGAAGATTGGACGATATATGTCGAATGCATAGAAGTATACTGCAAGGCGAATGAAGTGCCAGATGACAAGAAAGCGCTGGTATTGTTGAATTCAATGGGTGCAAAAACATATGGCTTACTACGAAACCTAGTAACCCCAGAGAAGCCAGTAGAAAAGGGTTTTGAAAACATAGTGTCAATCCTACAGGACCACTTAAACCCCACACTGCTGCTGATAGCAGAAAGATTTAAGTTTCACAAAAGGAACCAGCATAAAGATGAAAGTAATGCTGAGTATTTAACGGAACTGCGCAAGCTATCGAAACACTGCCAGTTTGGAACGGGACTAGCAGATACTTTAAGGGACAAGTTTGTGTGTGGGCTTCAAAGTGAAGGAACCCAGAAACGGCTTCTATCAGAAAAGGATCTTACGCTGGACAAGGCTTTCAGCATGGCAGTATCACACGAAGCAGCCGCAAGGGGCGCTGCAGAGATACAACGGAGACCGCAAGAATATGGCACCAATGAAATGTCATACGGAACAATGAAGTGCTATCTCTGTGGCAGAACAACACACGACCATAATGATTGCTGGTTCAAGGACAAAGTGTGCAGACAGTGTGGAAAAGTAGGACACATAGCAAGAGTCTGCAGGTCGGGAAAGAAAACCAGCAGCAAGAAATCTCCACAGGAGAAGTACAAGAAGGTACATAAGGTGACGGAGAGTAGTTCAGATGAAGAGAAGAGTGATACAGACACCGGAAGCAAGGAGCTGGGTTGTCTGAAACTACATAATGTGATCAAAACGGAGGATCACCAAACTATCTGGGTCACGCTCAAGATAGCAGGAGTCCAAGTGAAAATGGAATTGGACACAGGATCAGCCCTAACAGTCATAAACCGAAGGGACTACAAGCGGCTATTCTCACATATACCCTTGAGAGATACAAAGATTGTCTTGAAGACGTACACGGGGCAAAATGTCTACCCCAAAGGAAAAATAAGGGTGAACGTTATATATAACGGCAAGGAAACACCAAAAATGGACCTATATATATTGCCAGATGGAGGACCACCACTACTAGGACGTGAATGGATCCGGAAGATACAGCTAGATTGGCATTCCATACAAGCACTGACTGTAGATGCCAAAAAGGATGACGACGTCACACCTGGATGACTGTCAAAAATGCTAACTGACGCACAAGAAGAGTTCCAGGAGGGACTCGGAACATTAAATGCATAACAGCGACGATCAAAATAGAGGAAAATGCAAGCCCAAAGTTTTTTAAGGCCAGACCGGTACCTTATGCGATCCGCCCAGCCATCAAAGCAGAGCTGGAAGGTTTGGAACGTTCAGGAGTGCTGTCCAAAGTGGACTGGAGCGAGTGGGCTACACCCATCTTTCCTGTAATGAAGAGGTCGTTGAGTAATACGCCTGGGGAACCAAAGAAGGTTCGCATTTGTGGGGACTTTAAGGTGACAGTGAACCCAGTCCTTCACACAGTACAATATCCGCTTCCGCGGATTGAAGATATTTTTGCCTCGCTATCTGGAGGGAAACGCTTCACTAAGATTGATCTTGCCCAGGCGTACCTGCAAATGGAGGTAGAAGGAGCCTCGAAACAGTACCTCACGATCAACACTCATAAAGGTCTCTACCAATACAACCGGCTGGTGTTCGGGGTAGCACCAGCTCCGGCTATTTGGCAAAGGGCAATGGGACAAGTCCTGCAAGGGATTCCAGGGACCCAGTGTTATTTGGACGACATCCTGGTCACGGGCAAAAATGACATTGATCACCTCGCCAACCTGAAGCAGGTGCTCACTAGATTGAAGGAATATGGGCTCCGAGCTAATCGCCACAAATGTGAGTTTTTCCAGGAGCAGATCTCGTATTGTGGCCACGTTATTGATAAAGAGGGGTTACATAAGTCCCCTGAAAAGATTGAGGCAGTAGTCAAGGCTCCAGCACCGGAAAATGTGTCACAACTGAGGTCGTTCCTCGGGCTGGTGAACTACTACCATAAGTTCTTGCCAAATTTGTCTTCCGTACTACACCCACTGAACACCCTACTGCAAACGGGGGTACCATGGAAGTGGAGTGACGAATGTAAACAAGCTTTCCAGAAGAGCAAAGCATTGATCACATCAAAAGAGGTGTTGGCTCATTTCAACCAAGCACTACCAATTCGGTTGGCGTGTGATGCATCACCCTATGGCATTGGAACGGTGCTGTCGCACAAATTCCCGGACGGCACGGAGAGGCCAGTAGCCTTTGCGTCTCGGTCACTATCCTCAGCCGAGCGTAACTACACCCAGATTGACAGGGAGGCCCTCAGCCTAGTGTGGGGAGTGAAAAAGTTCAATCACTATCTGCACGGGCAGAAGTTCACCTTGCTGACTGACCACCAACCACTTGTCTCCATCTTTAATCCAAAGAAGGGCGTTCCGGTGATGACTGTGCAATGGCTACAAAGATGGTCCCTTTTTCTAGGGGCGCACCAATATGAAATCGAGTATAAGGGCACGAAACAGCATGGAAACGCTGATGGGCTATCACGCCTGCCACTGCCTACTGCGGAGGAAGCACCAGCAGTGGATCCTGTCGAAATATTTCATTCGACTATAATTGAATGCATGCCAGTAACTAACGCTGGTATAGAGAAGGAGACCCGAAATGACCTGACACTGTCTCGGGCATATGATTTGACGGTGAAGGGATGGCCAGCACATGGCGACTCACTGTTGCCAGCATTCTCATCCAGAAGAGAACAGCTGTCAGTATGCCAGGGGACCTTGATGTGTGGATCCCGAGTGGTAATTCCACCCAAGTTAAGGGAGAGAGTGCTCAATGAGCTTCACGAAGGCCATCTGGGAGGGGTGAAAATGAAAAGCCTTGCTAGGGCTTATGTGTGGTGGCCGGGGATCGATCAGCATACGAGGACCTGACAAAGAGCTGCTCAGGATGCCAGAAGGTCCAAAATGCACCACCACATGCCCCTCTACACCCATGGGAGTGGCCCTCATCTCCATGGCAACGGGTGCATATTGATTTTGCTGGTCCATTCATGGACTCAATGTTTTTAATAGCCGTGGATGCGCACTCGAAATGGCCTGAGGTGATCAAAATGTCCTCCACGACCACGGAGAAAACTATTGCAGTCCTACGGACCATTTTTGCCAGGAACGGCTTGCCAGAGCAGATTTGCTCTGATAACGGACCACAGTTTGTGTCCGAAGTGTTTCGAAGATTTATGAAAAGGAATAGGGTAAGGCATTACACATCCGCCCCGTATCATCCAGCCACAAATGGATTGGCTCAGAGGTTCGTACAAACCTTTAAAAAAGCAGTAAAGGCCATGTGCGATGACGACATTCCACTGCAGCATAAGGTGGACAATTTCCTGTTAGCCTACAGAAATGCAACACATGCAGTCACCAACCAGGGCCCGGCCATGATGTTCCTTAACCGAAGGTTGAGATCTCGTCTGGATTTGCTCAGACCAAATGTACGAAGAGATGTTGAGAATAAGCAATTCCAGCACATCAATGAGAAGCCGACGAGGAACTTCAATGTAGGGCAACCAGTCTTGGCCCGCGACTACCGAGCAGAGAAATGGCAACCAGGAACGATATGCACACGGCAGGGGCCACTAATGTACACAGTGGGTGTTGGGGAGAACATTGTGAGACGCCATGCTGACCAGACCCTAGAGTCACAGGACCGAGTCAACCCCATGTCTCGGCCATACGTACCTGGTGAGGAACCCGACGTACAGGTTGCATCTACCTCAGAAACAATAGCATTGGAAGCTGATGAATCAACTGACGACAGGGTGTTAGAATCGCCTCCGCACCAAGAGCGAGACACTCGGGAAAGGCGTTATCCAGAAAGAATCAGGAAGCCTCCCCAAAGACTGAATTTATAAATGGACTATTTCCAGTTAATGTTGCATGTTAAAAGTGTTAATTGTAATTAGTTTGATATTTAATTGTTAAATGAGTGTTATGGTACTGTTAATCTAAAAGTGGAGGAATTGTAGTGTATGTACCTTTAAGGGGGAAAACTACTTTTTACAGCTCCTGTATCCTGTAGTACCGGCAGTGACCACACCTGTATATAAACCCTGAGTAGTGCTCTGTACAGTCAGTTGCAGTTTGAACCTCATTCAGTAAACACCTGTTGATCGTTCCCTGCAGTCTTTGTCTGATTATTGAAGGACACCACATTAAAATACCCGGATCTAACAGTGTCGATTGGGCTTGTATTCGCTAGAGTTTAGAAGAATGGGAGGGGATCTCATTGAAAATTATAAAATTCTAACAAGACTAGGCAGACGAGATGCAGGAAGGATGTTCCCGATGGCGGGGGAGTCCAGAACCAGGGGTCACAGTCTAAGGATAAGGGGTAAGCCATTTAGGACTGAGATGAGGAGGAATTTCTTCACCCAGAGAGTGGTGAACCTGTGGAATTCTCTACCACAGAAGGCAGTGGAGGCCAATTCATTAAATATATGCAAGAAGGAGTTAGATATATTTCTTAAGGCTAAAGGGATCAAGGGATATGGGGAGAAAGCAGGGACAGGGTACTGAATTTGGATGATCAGCCGAATGGCCTACTCCTGCTCCTATCTTCTATGTTTCTATGTTTATTGCCCATCCCTAGCTGCCCTTGAACATAACATAATAAATAGGAGCAGGAGTAGGCCATTCGGCCCCCTCGAGCCTGCTCCACCATTCAATAAGACCATGGCTGATCTTCGACCTCATCTCCACTTTCCCATCCAATCCTTATTTCCTTAATATCCAAAAATCTATCGATCTCTGTCTTGAATATACTCAATGACTGAGCCTCCACAGCCCTCTGGATTCCAAAGATTCACCACCCTCTGAGTGAAGAAATTTCTCCTCATCTCAGTCCTAAATGGCTGACCCCTTATTCTGAGACTGTGACCCCTGGTTCTAGACTCTCCAGCCAGGGGAAACAGCCTCCCTGCATCTACCCTGTCAAGCCTCTTAAGAATTTTATATGTTAATCAGCTCACCTCTCATTCTTCTAAACTCTAGAGAATATAGGCCTAGTCTAGTCTCCTCATAGGACAATCCCCCCATCCCAGGAATCAGTCTGGTGAACCTTAGGTAAGGAGACGAAAACTGTACACAATACTCCAGGTGTGGTCTCACCAAGGCCCTATATAATTGCAGTAAAATTTCTTTACTCTAATACTCCAGTCCCTTTGTAATAAAGGCTAACATACCATTTGCTTTCCTAATTGCTTGCTGTACCTACATGTTAATTTTCTGTGATTCGTGTACAAGGACACCCAGGTCCCTCTGAATACCAACATTTCCTAATCACACATCCTTTTAAAAAATGAGAAGGTGGTGGTGAGCCGGCTTCTCGAACCGCTGCAGTCCCATGTGGTGAAGGTGCTCCCACAGTGCTGTTAGGTAGGTAGTTCCAGGTTTCTGACCCAACGATGATGAAAGGAACGGCCGATACATTTCCAAGTCAGGATGGTGTGTGACTTGGAGGGGAGCTTGGAGGTGGTGGTGCTCCCCTGTGCCTGCTGCCCTTCTCGGTGGTGGAGGTCGCGGGTTTGGGTGGTTGTGGGCTCATGCCCCACACGGGGGACTTGAACACAAACTGTAAGCTGGCACTTCAGTGCAGTCGCTGCACTGTCGGAGGTGCCGTCTTTCGGATGAGACATTAAGCCAAGGCCCCATCTGCCCTCTCATGTGAACGTAAAAGATTCCGTGGCAATATTTCGAAGAATAGCCGGGTAGTTCTCCCTGGTGTCCTGGCCAATATTTGTCCCTCAACCAACATTACTAAAGAAATGGATGACCTGGTCATTTATCACATTGCAGTTTGTGGGACCTTGCTGTGCGCAAATTGGTTGCCGCATGTCCCACATTACAACAGTGACTACTCTTCAGAAGTGCTTCATTGGCTGTGAAGCGCTTTGGGACGCCCTGAGGTCATGAAAGGTGCTATAGAAATGCAAGTTGTTTTTTACTGTAATTTTTATTAAAGGATTCTCTTGCGCTCAGTACCAAAGTCCAATTCCAGACTCTAGCTCCCTCTGAACCAATGGGTGAGGTGTCATATGATGCAATCTGGGAGGTGGTGCTCCTGGCGGGGTGGGGTGGGCGGTGGGATCAACAGTAAGCCCCATTTTATCAGCAATACCCACGCTGTAATCTGTCACTCCTGACCTCACTGACTGATGGAAAACGTAACAGGTTATGTGTGAGTGAAATTCCACTGGCCTTCTCTTCTTAGGCAGTCCCTCGGAGCCGAGGATGACTTGCTTCCACACTAAAAGTGAGTTCTCAGGTGACTGGTGAGTCCAATGCAGGACCTACAGTCTCTGTCACAGGTGGGGCAGACGGTGGTTGAAGGGGCGGGTGGATGGGGTGCTTGGGTTGACGTGCGCTCCTTGTGCTGCCTGCGCTTGGCTTCCGCTTGCTCCCGGCGAAGAGACTCGAGGTGTTCGGCGCCTTCCCGGATGCTTCTCCTCCACTTTGTACGGTCTTGGGCCAGGGATTCCCAGGTGTCGGTGGGGATGTTGCACTTTTTCAAGGAGGCTTTGAAGGTGCCCTTGAAGCGTTTTCTCTGCCCACCTGGGGCTCTCTTGCCGTGTCGGAGCTCCGAGTAGAACGCTTGTTTTGGGAGTCTCGTATCGGGCATGCGGACAATGTGACCCGTCCATCGGAGCTGATCGAGCGTGGTCAAAGCTTCGATGCTGGGGATGTTGGCCTGCACGAGAACACTGATGTTGGAATCCCTGGCCCAGGACCGCACAAAGTGGGGGAGAAGCATCCGGGAAGGCGCCGAACACCTTGAGTCTCTTCGCCGGGAGCAAGCGGAAGCCAAGCGCAGGCAGCGCAAGGAGCGCACGTCAACCCAAGCACCCCACCCACCCGCCCCTTCAACCACCGTCTGCCCCACCTGTGACAGAGACTGTAGGTCCCGCATTGGACTCATCAGTCACCTGAGAACTCACTTTTAGTGTGGAAGCAAATCATTCTCGGTTCCGAGGGACTGCCTAAGAAGATGTGAAGAACTGGTAGCTGCTTTGCTTTCCCTAAATATCTTCCGATGGGGGTAGATTTCAACTGATGTTGCCTGAGTGACTCAAAACGGTCCCATTCTGAGCAGGCCCAGATGCACTTGGAAGGAATGACAAAGCTGTCAAGTCTTCCAAAGTTTAGCACTAGATTAACTCAACCTCCTCAAGGAGGTTCAAATATTTGCTAAGCCTCTGAGAAAGATTAATCACCACTGGGGGCAGATTCCAAACACTTCAGAACGCGGGCCCTGCTCGCCCAGGTGCCTCGATGCCCGCTCAGTTTTTAACCCTCTGTCAACACAGCCGCTCTCCTTTTTTTCCTTCTTGCCAGTTTCCTCTGTTTCTTTTCTCAGCTCTCCTGAAGATGCTGGCTTCCAACCGGGCTCCAGTTCCATGGACGCTGACTCCTTCCCGGGGTACGTCTCCAAAAGACACCGGTCTCCCTTTCCCCCACCCTAGCACCTTGCCAAAGTGCCCCATTCTCCATCGTCAGGTAGTGGGTTTGGGCCGAGGGAGGGGCATGGAGCACCAGGCTGATGCGGCCCTTGCAATATGGCACTTTCCAGCAGAGGGCACTGTATAAGGAGGCAGTACTCTTCATAGAATCTTACAGCACAGTAGGAGGGCATTCGGCCCATCGTGCCTGTGCCGGCTGCTTGACAGAGCTATCCAATTAGTCCCACTCCCTCTGCTCTTTCCTCATAGCCCTGTAATGTTTTTCCCATTCAACTATTTATCCAATTCCCTTTTCAAAGTTACTATTGAATCTCTTTCAGGCAGTGCATTCCAGATCAGAACAACTCACTGCATTAAAACATTGCTCCTCAACTCCACAATGTCAGATTTGATTGTGAAGATTCATTGACACTGGGAGAGAGTCTCACAGGGAGGAGAAGGGGGTGTGAAGATTCACTGACACTGGGAGAGTCTCACAGGGAGGAGGAGGGGGTGTGAAGATTCACTGACACTGGGAGAGAGTCTCACAGGGAGGAGAAGGGGGTGTGAAGATTCACTGACACTGGGAGAGAGTCTCACAGAGAGGAGAAGGGGGTGTGAAGATTCACTGACACTGGGAGAGTGTCTCACAGGGAGGAGAAGGGGATGTGAAGATTCACTGACACTGGGAGAGTGTCTCACAGGGAGGAGAAGGGGGTGTGAAGATTCACTGACACTGGGAGAGTCTCACAGGGAGGAGAAGGGGGTGTGAAGATTCACTGACACTGGGAGAGAGTCTCACAGGGAGGAGAAGGGGGTGTGAAGATTCACTGACACTGGGAGAGAGTCTCACAGGGAGGAGACGGGGTGTGAAGATTCACTGACACTGGGAGAGTCTCACAGGGAGGAGAAGGGGGTGTAAAGATTCACTGACACTGGGAGAGAGTCTCACAGGGAGGAGAAGGGGGTGTGAAGATTCACTGACACTGGGAGAGTCTCACAGGGAGGAGAAGGGGGTGTGAAGATTCACTGACACTGGGAGAGAGTCTCACAGGGAGGAGACGGGGTGTGAAGATTCACTGACACTGGGAGAGTCTCACAGGGAGGAGAAGGGGGTGTGAAGATTCACTGACACTGGGAGAGTCACACAGGGAGGAGAAGGGGGTGTGAAGATTCACTGACACTGGGAGAGAGTCTCACAGGGAGGAGAAGGAGGTGTGAAGATTCACTGACACTGGGAGAGAGTCTCACAGGGAGGAGAAGGGGGTGTGAAGATTCACTGACACTGGGAGAGTCTCACAGAGAGGAGAAGGGTGTGTGAAGATTCACTGACACTGGGAGAGAGTCTCACAGGGAGGAGAAGGGGGTGTGAAGATTCACTGACACTGGGAGAGAGTCTCACAGGGAGGAGAAGGGGGTGTGAAGATTCACTGACACTGGGAGAGAGTCTCACAGGGAGGAGAAGGGGGTGTGAAGATTCACTGACACTGGGAGAGAGTCTCACAGTGAGGAGAAGGGGGTGTGAAGATTCACTGACACTGGGAGAGTCTCACAGTGAGGAGAAGGGGGTGTGAAGATTCACTGACACTGAGAGAGTCTCACAGGGAGGAGAAGGGGGTGTGAAGATTCACTGACACTGGGAGAGAGTCTCACAGGGAGGAGAAGGGGGTGTGAAGATTCACTGACACTGGGAGAGAGTCTCACAGGGAGGAGACGGGGTGTGAAGATTCACTGACACTGGGAGAGTCTCACAGGGAGGAGAAGGGGGTGTAAAGATTCACTGACACTGGGAGAGAGTCTCACAGGGAGGAGAAGGGGGTGTGAAGATTCACTGACACTGGGAGAGTCTCACAGGGAGGAGAAGGGGGTGTGAAGATTCACTGACACTGGGAGAGTCTCACAGGGAGGAGAAGGGGGTGTGAAGATTCACTGACACTGGGAGAGTCTCACAGGGAGGAGAAGGGGGTGTGAAGATTCACTGACACTGGGAGAGAGTCTCACAGGGAGGAGACGGGGTGTGAAGATTCACTGACACTGGGAGAGTCTCACAGGGAGGAGAAGGGGGTGTGAAGATTCACTGACACTGGGAGAGTCACACAGGGAGGAGAAGGGGGTGTGAAGATTCACTGACACTGGGAGAGAGTCTCACAGGGAGGAGAAGGAGGTGTGAAGATTCACTGACACTGGGAGAGAGTCTCACAGGGAGGAGAAGGAGGTGTGAAGATTCACTGACACTGGGAGAGAGTCTCACAGGGAGGAGAAGGGGGTGTGAAGATTCACTGACACTGGGAGAGAGTCTCACAGGGAGGAGAAGGAGGTGTGAAGATTCACTGACACTGGGAGAGTCTCACAGAGAGGAGAAGGAGGTGTGAAGATTCACTGACACTGGGAGAGAGTCTCACAGGGAGGAGAAGGGGGTGTGAAGATTCACTGACACTGGGAGAGAGTCTCACAGTGAGGAGAAGGGGGTGTGAAGATTCACTGACACTGGGAGAGTCTCACAGGGAGGAGAAGAGGGTGTGAAGATTCACTGACACTGGGAGAGTCTCACAGGAAGGAGAAGGGTGTGTGAAGATTCACTGACACTGGGAGAGTCCCACAGTGAGGAGAAGGGGGTGTGAAGATTCACTGACACTGGGAGAGTTTCACAGGGAGGAGAAGGGGGTGTAAAGATTCACTGACACTGGGAGAGAGTCTCACAGGGAGGAGAAGGGGGTGTGAAGATTCACTGACACTGGGAGAGAGTCTCACAGGGAGGAGAAGGGGGTGTGAAGATTCACTGACACTGGGAGAGAGTCTCACAGTGAGGAGAAGGGGGTGTGAAGATTCACTGACACTGGGAGAGAGTCTCACAGTGAGGAGAAGGGGGTGTGAAGATTCACTGACACTGGGAGAGAGTCTCACAGTGAGGAGAAGGGGGTGTGAAGATTCACTGACACTGGGAGAGTCTCACAGTGAGGAGAAGGGGGTGTGAAGATTCACTGACACTGGGAGAGAGTCTCACAGTGAGGAGAAGGGGGGGTGAAGATTCACTGACACTGGGAGAGTCTCACAGTGAGGAGAAGGGGGTGTGAAGATTCACTGACACTGGGAGAGTCTCACAGGGAGGAGAAGGGGGTGTGAAGATTCACTGACACTGGGAGAGAGTCTCACAGGGAGGAGAAGGGGGTGTGAAGATTCACTGACACTGGGAGAGTTTCACAGGGAGGAGAAGGGGGTGTGAAGATTCACTGACACTGGGAGAGTCTCACAGTGAGGAGAAGGGGGTGTGAAGATTCACTGACACTGGGAGAGTCTCACAGGGAGGAGAAGGGGGTGTGAAGATTCACTGACACTGGGAGAGAGTCTCACAGGGAGGAGAAGGGGGTGTGAAGATTCACTGACACTGGGAGAGTTTCACAGGGAGGAGAAGGGGGTGTGAAGATTCACTGACACTGGGAGAGTCTCACAGTGAGGAGAAGGGGGTGTGAAGATTCACTGACACTGGGAGAGTCTCACAGGGAGGAGAAGGGGGTGTGAAGATTCACTGACACTGGGAGAGAGTCTCACAGGGAGGAGAAGGGGGTGTGAAGATTCACTGACACTGGGAGAGAGTGTCACAGGGAGGAGAAGGGGGTGTGAAGATTCACTGACACTGGGAGAGGCTCACAGGGAGGAGAAGGGGGTGTGAAGATTCACAGACACTGGGAGAGTCTCACAGTGAGGAGAAGGGTGTGTGAAGATTCACTGACACTGGGAGAGAGTCTCACAGGGAGGAGAAGAGGGTGTGAAGATTCACTGACACTGGGAGAGAGTCTCACAGGGAGGAGAAGAGGGTGTGAAGATTCACTGACACTGGGAGAGAGTCTCACAGGGAGGAGAAGGGGGTGTGAAGATTCACTGACACTGGGAGAGAGTCTCACAGGGAGGAGAAGGGGGTGTGAAGATTCACTGACACTGGGAGAGGCTCACAGGGAGGAGAAGGGGGTGTGAAGATTCACTGACACTGGGAGAGTCTCACAGTGAGGAGAAGGGTGTGTGAAGATTCACTGACACTGGGAGAGAGTCTCACAGGGAGGAGAAGGGGGTGTGAACATTCACTGACACTGGGAGAGAGTCTCACAGGGAGGAGAAGGGGGTGTGAAGATTCACTGACACTGGGAGAGAGTCTCACAGGGAGGAGAAGGGGGTGTGAACATTCACTGACACTGGGAGAGAGTCTCACAGGGAGGAGAAGGGGGTGTGAAGATTCACTGACACTGGGAGAGTCTCACAGGGAGGAGAAGGGGGTGTGAAGATTCACTGACACTGGGAGAGTCTCACAGGGAGGAGAAGGGTGTGTGAAGATTCACTGACACTGGGAGAGAGTCTCACAGGGAGGAGAAGGGGATGTGAAGATTCACTGACACTGGGAGAGAGTCTCACAGGGAAGAGAAGGGGATGTGAAGATTCACTGACACTGGGAGAGTCTCACAGGGAGGAGAAGGGGGTGTGAAGATTCACTGACACTGGGAGAGTCTCACAGTGAGGAGAAGGGGGTGTGAAGATTCACTGACACTGGGAGTGTCTCACAGGGAGGAGAAGGGGGTGTGAAGATTCACTGACACTGGGAGAGAGTCTCACAGGGAGGAGAAGGGGGTGTGAAGATTCACTGACACTGGGAGAGTCTCACAGTGAGGAGAAGGGGGTGTGAAGATTCACTGACACTGGGAGAGTCTCACAGTGAGGAGAAGGGGGTGTGAAGATTCACTGACACTGGGAGAGAGTCTCACAGGGAGGAGAAGGGGGTGTGAAGATTCACTGACACTGGGAGAGTCTCACAGTGAGGAGAAGGGTGTGTGAAGATTCACTGACACTGGGAGAGAGTCTCACAGGGAGGAGAAGGGGTTGTGAACATTCACTGACACTGGGAGAGAGTCTCACAGGGAGGAGAAGGGGGTGTGAAGATTCACTGACACTGGGAGAGAGTCTCACAGGGAGGAGAAGGGGGTGTGAACATTCACTGACACTGGGAGAGAGTCTCACAGGGAGGAGAAGGGGTTGTGAAGATTCACTGACACTGGGAGAGTCTCACAGGGAGGAGAAGGGGGTGTGAAGATTCACTGACACTGGGAGAGTCTCACAGGGAGGAGAAGGGGGTGTGAAGATTCACTGACACTGGGAGAGAGTCTCACAGGGAGGAGAAGGGGGTGTGAAGATTCGCAGACACTGGGAGAGTCTCACAGTGAGGAGAAGGGGGTGTGAAGATTCACTGACACTGGGAGTGTCTCACAGGGAGGAGAAGGGGGTGTGAAGATTCACTGACACTGGGAGAGTCTCACAGTGAGGAGAAGGGGGTGTGAAGATTCACTGACACTGGGAGAGTCTCACAGTGAGGAGAAGGGGGTGTGAAGATTCACTGACACTAGGAGAGTCTCACAGGGAGGAGAAGGGGGTGTGAAGATTCACTGACACTGGGAGAGTCTCACAGTGAGGAGAAGGGGGTGTGAAGATTCACTGACACTGGGAGAGAGTCTCACAGGGAGGAGAAGGGGGTGTGAAGATTCACGGACACTGGGAGAGTCTCACAGTGAGGAGAAGGGGGTGTGAAGATTCACTGACACTGGGAGAGTCTCACAGGGAGGAGAAGGGGTGTGAAGATTCACTGACACTGGGAGAGAGTCTCACAGGGAGGAGAAGGGGGTGTGAAGATTCACTGACACTGGGAGAGAGTCTCACAGGGAGGAGAAGGGGATGTGAAGATTCACTGACACTGGGAGAGTCTCACAGGGAGGAGAAGGGGGTGTGAAGATTCACTGACACTGGGAGAGTCTCACAGTGAGGAGAAGGGGGTGTGAAGATTCACTGACACTGGGAGAGAGTCTCACAGTGAGGAGAAGGGAGTGTGAAGATTCACTGACACTAGGAGAGTCTCACAGGGAGGAGAAGGGGGTGTGAAGATTCACTGACACTGGGAGAGAGTCTCACAGGGAGGAGAAGGGGATGTGAAGATTCACTGACACTGGGAGAGAGTCTCACTGTGAGGAGAAGGAGGTGTGAAGATTCACTGACACTAGGAGAGTCTCACAGGGAGGAGAAGGGGGTGTGAAGATTCAGATGAAGGATCTAGGCCCACAGTACAGGACACCATCAAGATTGAAAACAGTCGGTGAGAAGATCAGTAATATTAAGGAATAGTGACCAATTGAGACCAAGTTGGAGTTTTAGAAGCCAATAGATTGTGAAGAATGCGATTGGTCCTGACATAACAACAGTGAGTACACTTCAAAATAAATTAATTGGATGTGAGGGAGCAAGGTGAAGCGAAAGAGTTTGTGGCTTAGGCCTACACATGAAGGCCTGACCGAAGAGCCAGAAGCTCTTGCAGTGTTGGTTTGGATATGCGTGTCTGAGAGGACAGACAGTCCTGCCACACCGCGCACCCCCTTTCCCCAACCCCCACGCCCCCACCCCCCGATTTAGCAGAGTACAATTTAGATACAAAATAGGCTAAGGGACAGAAAGCAGAGAGTTGTGGTGAACGGTTGTTTTTCAGAGAGTGGTGTTCCCCAGGGGTCGGTATTAGGGCCACTGCTCTTTTTGATATATATTAATGACCGGGACTTGGGTATACCGGGCATAATTTCAAAGTTTGCAGATAACAAGAAACTCGGAAAAGTAGTAAACACTGAGGCGGATGGTAACAGACTTCAGGAGGACATAAACAGACTGGGGAAATGGGCAGACACATGGCAGGTGACATTTAACTCAGAGAAGTGTGAAGTGATGCATTTTGCTTGGAAGAATGGGGAGAGACATTATAAACTAAATGGTACAATTTTAAAGGGGGTGCAGGAACAGAGAGACCTGGGGGTGTATGTACACAAATCTCTGAAGGTGGCAGGACAAGTTGAGAAGGCTGTTAAAAAGCACACGGGATCCTTGGCTTTATTAATAGAGGCATAGAGTACAGCAAGGAAGTTATGCTGAACCTGGTTAGGCCTCAGCTGGGAGTACTGTGTCCAATTCTGGGCACCGCACTTTAGGAAGGATGTCAAGGCCTTGGAGAGGGTGTAGAGGAGAGTCACTAGAATGGCACCAGGGGTGAAGACAGTGGAATGGTTAATGGCACAGTGAAGAATCGAGCAGCTGGGATGGCGATAATGGACAGAGACAAGAATCTGGATAAAGCAGTGAAAGGGAGATCGGTGCCAGGAAAACCTAGACTGCTTTGTCTCCACCAGAGCTAACAGCTGTGGAGATAATGATGGCAGCTTTGACATTGCGATGATGGACTACCCCTTTTCCACTGGCATCAGTGGAGATACAGATTTGTAATCCTTTTCCAAATAATCAAAGGACATTCCACTAGCCGCTGGCCAAATGCGGACAAGGAGAGGCTGCCCGAAAACATAAGGAGGAAGCTACGGCACAGAAAAAGGCCATTCGGCCCAACCGGCCTGTGCCGGCACTTATATGCTACATGAGCCTCCGCCCACTCTCATCACCTCTTCTCACCCTGCCCCCATTATCCCTCTATTCCCAATGACCCTCGTGAATCCATCAAGCCTCCCCCCATAAATGCATCAATGCTTTCTGCTTCAACCACATACGAGTTCCACGTTCGTACCACTCTCTGCGTAATATGTGATGTGATATACCGGGTTCAGAAAGAACACACATTAAGAGTTACTTCAACAGCACCGACTCCTACCCCTACCCAACGCCCCCCCGCACCCCCGTGACCTCCACCAGCGAGAAGGTAAGAGCAGCAACGCCGTGTGACCATTATCTCCTCCAAGCTCCTCAACAGGTTCCACACCATCCAAACTTGGACATATATTGGCCATTCTTTCATTGTCCCTGGGTCAATATTCTGGAATTCCCTACCTAACAGCACTGTGGGAGCACCTTCAGCACTTGTGCTGGTACGGAACCCTCAACCCCAATAGAGCGCCCAGAGCAGAGAGCAAGGTTTTTACACCCAAGGCAATACAGGTTGGGAACTGAAGTTCACACCTGACGAGTCTGACCATTAAAATTAATTCATACAGAGTAAAACTCTTCACACTGATCCATTAACACTCTCAGGGCAGGTTCAGCAAGGGTTAGATACAGAGTAAAACTCCCTCTACACTGTCCCATCAAACACTCCCAGGGCAGGTACAGCACGGGTTAGATACAGAGTAAAGCTCCCTCTACACTGTCCCATCAAACACTCCCAGGGCAGGTACAGCACGGGTTAGATACAGAGTAAAGCTCCCTCTACACTGTCCCATCAAACACTCCCAGGGCAGGTACAGCACGGGTTAGATACAGAGTAAAGCTTCCTCTACACTGTCCCATCAAACACTCCCAGGGCAGGTACAGCACGGGTTAGATACAGAGTAAAGCTTCCTCTACACTGTCCCATCAAACACTCCCAGGGCAGGTACAGCACGGGTTAGATACAGAGTAAAGCTCCCTCTACACTGTCCCATCAAACACTCCCAGGGCAGGTACAGCACGGGTTAGATACAGAGTAAAGCTTCCTCTACACTGTCCCATCAAACACTCCCAGGGCAGGTACAGCACGGGTTAGATACAGAGTAAAGTTCCCTCTACATTGCCCCATCACACACTCCCAGGGCAGGTACAGCACGGGTTAGATACAGAGTAAATCTCCCTCTACACTGTCCCATCAAACACTCCCAGGGCAGGTACAGCATGGGTTAGATACAGAGTAAAGCTCCCTTTACACTGTCCCATCAAACACTCCCAGGGCAGGTACAGCATGGGTTAGATACAGAGTAAAGCTCCCTTTACACTGTCCCATCAAACACTCCCAGGACAGGTACAGCACGGGTTAGATACAGAGTAAAGCTCCCTCTACACTGTCCCATCAAACACTCCTAGGGCAGGTACAGCACAGGTTAGATACAGAGTAAAGCTCCCTCTACACTGTCCCATCAAACACTCCCAGGGCAAGTACAGCACGGGTTAGACACAGAGTAAAGCTCCCTCTACACTGTCCCATCAAACACTCCCAGGGCAGGTACAGCACGGGTTAGATACAGAGTAAAACTCCCTCTACACTGTCCCATCAAACACGCCCAGGACAGGTACAGCACGGGTTAGATACAGAGTAAAGCTACCTCTACACTGTCCCACCAAACACTCCCAGAACAGGGAGCAGCAGCGAGAGCAGACCAACCTTTGAGGGAACAGGCGAAGGAGGAGCAAGGAAATAAAGCCCGAGGCTGGAAGCCCAGACCGAGCTATTGGGAGCAGCAGCGAGAGTGGACCTCAACAGGCAACATTCGACAGTGACGTCAGAGATTAAAAGTGACGTCAGCACAAGGGAAGGAGCTGATTCGTAAGTAGGATCTGGTGTGTATTTCTACAGTCCTGTCGTTGAAGTAAAAGTAAGGTCTCTAGTTTAGAGTAAGTAGTGTTTAACATGAAGTAAGGTCCCTAGTGTATTTAATATTCTTTAATTTAAAGGAAGTAAAGGGAGTAAATCAAGGGTAGGACATGGCAGGGCAGCGCGTCTGCGTGGAGTGCTACTCCTGTGCTATGTGGGAAGTCAGGGAGACTTTCAGTGTCCAGGGCGAACACGTGTGCAGGAAGTGTCTCCAGCTGCAGCTACTCGGAATCTGCGTTTCGGAGCTGGAGCTGCGGCTGGAGTCACTGTGGAGCATCCGCGAGGCTGAGATCTTCGTGGATAGCTTGCTTAATGAGGTGGTCACACCGCAGGTAAAGCGTGCACAGGCAGAAAGGGAATGGGTGACCGCCAGACAGAGTAAAAGAACTAGGAAGGTAGTGCAGGAGTCCCCTGGGTCCATCTCCCGCTCCAACAGATTTTCCGTTTTGGATTCTGCTGGGGAAGATGGTTTCTCAGGGGAATGCAGCAAGAGCCAAGTCTGTGGCACTACGAGTGGCTCAGCTGCACAGGAGGGGAGGAAAAAGAGTGGGAGAGCAATAGTGATAGGGGATTCTATCATAAGAGGAACAGATAGATGTTTCTGTGGCTGCAGACGTGATTCCAGGATGGTATGTTGCCTCCCTGGTGCCAGGGTCAAGGATGTCACTGAGCGGCTGCAGGACGTTCTGAAGGGGGAGGGTGAACAGTCAGAGGTCGTGGTCCATATCAGTACCAACGACATAGGTAGAAAGAGGGACGTGGTCCTGCAAACAGAATATAGGGAGCTAGGAAATAAATTAAAAAGCAGGACCTCAAAGGTAGTAATCTCAGGATTACTCCCAGTGCCACGTGCTAGCGAGAGCAGAAATAGGAGAATAGACCAGATGAATTCATGGCTGGGGAGATGGTGTAGGAGGGAGGGATTTAAATTCATGAGACATTGGGACTGATTCTGGGGAAGGTGGGACCTGTACAAGCTGGATGGGTTACACCTCAGCACAAACAGGACCAACATCCTTGTGCTGTTGGGAAGAAACATAGAAAAATAGAAACATAGAAGATAGGAGCAGGAGTAGGCCATTCGGCCCCTCGAGCCTGCTCCGCCATTCAATGAGATCATGGCTGATCATCCAAATTCAGTACCCTGTCCCTGCCTTCTCCCCTTATCCCTTGATCCCTTTAGCCTTAAGAAATATATCTAACTCCTACTTGAATATATTTAATGAATTGGCCTCAACTGCCCTGTGTGGTAGAGAATTCCACAGGTTCACCACTCTTTTGGTGAAGAAATTCCTCCTCATCTCAGTCCTAAATGGCTTACCCCTTATCCTTAGACTGTGACCCCTGGTTCTGGACTCCCCAGCCATCGGGAACAGCCTTCCTGCATCTAGTCGGTCTAGTCCTGTTAGAATTTTGTAAGTTTCAATGAGATCCCCTCTCATTCTTCTAAACTCCAGCGAGTATAAGCCCAATTGAGCCAATCTCTCCTCATACGTCATTCCTGCCATCCCAGGTATCAGTCTGGTGAATCTTCGCTGCACTCTCTCCCTGGCAAGAACATCCATCCTCAGATAAGGCGACCAAAACTGCACAAAATACTCAAGATGTGGTCTCACCAAGGCCCTGTACAACTGCAGCAAGACATCCTTGTTCCTGTACTCGAACCCTCTCGCTACGAAGGCCAACATACCATTTGCCTTCTTAACCACCTGCTGCACCTGCATGTTTACCTTCAGCGACTGGTGCACAAGGACACCCGGGTCTCGTTGCACTTCCCCTTCTCTCAATCTATTGTCGTTCAGATAATAATCTGCCTTCCTGTTTTTGCCACCAAAGTGGATAACCTCGTATTTATCCACATTATACTGCATCTGCCATGCATCTGCCCAATCACCCAACCTGTCCAAATCATACTGGAGTTTCTCTGCATCCTCCTCACAGCACACACGCCCACCCAGCTTTGTGTCATCTGCAAACTTGGAGATATTACATCTAGTTCCCTCATCTAGATCAGTAATATATATATTGTGAATAGCTGGGGTCCTAGGACCGATCCCTGCGGTACCCCACTAGTCACTGCCCGCCACTCGGAAAAAGACCCGAAGGATTTAAACTAGTTTGTCAGGAGGCTGGGAACCTGAGTGTGGGCCCAGAACGGAGAGAAACAAAGCTGGAAGTGCAAGTTAGAAATGTAGTCAGCAAAACTAGTAGGGAGCAGAAACAAAGGCCAACAGTAAAGAGGGTCAAAGTGCAGAAAAATATTAAACAGGCAAGTAGAAGGCACTTTATCTAAATGCATGTAACATTCGCAACAAGGTGGATGAATTAATGGAGGTAAATGGGTATGATGTAATTGCCATTACAGAGACATGGTTGCAGGGTAACCAAAGCTGGGAACTGAATGTTCCAGGGTACTCAACATTTAGGAAGGACAGACAAAAAGGAAAAGGAGGTGGCGTTGCGCTGTTAATAAGGCATGAGATCGGTATGGTCGAGATAAGATCTTAGCTTGGCAGATCGTGATGTAGAACTGGAGTCAGTTTGGGTGGAGCTAAGAAACAGCAAAGGGCGGAAAACATTGGTGGGAGTTGTGTATAGGCCACCAAACAGTAATGGTAATGTAGGGCACAATATCAATCAAGAGATTAGAAGTGTATGTAACAAGGGAAATACGGTAATCATGGGGGACTTTAATCTACATATTGACTGGGCAAATCAAATTACCACTAATGGTGTGGAGGACTAATTCTTGGAATGCATGCGGGATGGATTCCTGAATCATTGTGTGGAGGAAGCAACCAGGGAACAGGCTATTCTGGATCTGGTACTGTGTAATGAGAAAGGGCTAATCAATAATCTTGTGGTAAAGGGGCCTTTAGGGACAAGTGACCATAATATGATTGAATTTTACATTAAGTTTGAGAGTGATATAGTCCAATTTGAAACTAAGGTCTTCAATCTAAACAAAGGAAACTACAAGGGTATGAGGGACAAGTTGGCCATGGTAGATTGGGAGACTACACTAAAAGGTATGAAGATGGACATACAATGGCTAACATTCAAGGAAATAATGCATAATTTGCAACAAACATATATTCCTCTAGGGCATAAAAACCCAAAAGGAAAAGTGATCCAACCGTGGCTAACAAAAGAAATTAAAGCCAGTATTAAGTCAAAGGAGGAAGCTTATAAAGTTGCCAGAAAAAGCGGTCAGCCTGAGGATTGGGATCTTTTTAGAAATCAGCAAAGGGAGACCAAGAAATTGATAAAGAAAGGGAAAATGGAATATGAGCACAAACTAGCGAAAAATATAAAAACGGATTGTAAAAGCTTCTATAGGTATGTGAAAAGGAAAAGACTGGCGAAGGTAAATGTAGGTCCTTTACAGTCAGAGATGGGAGAATTTATAATGGGGAATGAGGAAATGGCAGGCAAATTAAATAAATACTTTGTTTCTGTCTTCACGGAGGAAGACACAAAAAACCTCCCAGAAATACGAGAAAACCAAGGGCATGACGAGAATGAGGAACTTAAAGAAATTATTATTAATAAAAAAACAGTACTAGCAAAATTAATGGAACTAAAAGTCGATAAATCCCAAGGACCGGATAACCTACATCCTAGGGTTTTGAAAGAGCTAGCCATCGGAATATTGGACGCATTGGTTGTCATCTTTTAAAATTCTATAGATCCTGGAACGGTTCCTGCAGATTGGAGGATAGCAAATGTATCCCCGCTATTTAAGAAAGGAGGGAGCGAGAAAACGGGGAACTACAGACCTGTTAGCCTCACTTCAGTAGTTGGGAAAATGCTGGAATCTGTTATAAAGAATGCAATAACTGGGCACTTAGAAACTAATAGTAAGATTGGGCAGTGTCAACATGGATTTATGAAAGGGAAATCCTGTTTGACAAACCTATTGGAGTTCTTTGAGGATGTAACTAGTGGAGTAGACAAAGGGGAACCGGTAGATGTGGTGTATCTGGATTTTCAGAAGGCCTTCGATAAGTTCCCACACAAGAGGTTGGTGAACAAAATTAGGGCACATGGAATTGGGGGTAATATACTAGCATGGATTGAGAATTGGTTAACAGACAGAAAACAAAGAGCAGGGATAAATGGGTCTTTTTCAGGATGGCAGGCTGTGACTAGTGGGGTACCGCAAGGATCGGTGCTTGGGCCCCAGCTATTCACAATCTATATCAATGATTTGGATGAGGGGACTAAATGTAACATTTCCAAATTTGCTGATGATACAAAGCTGGGTGGCAGTGTCAGTTCCGAAGCGGATGTGAAGAGGCTTCAAGGGGATCTCGACAGGCTCAGTGAGTGGGCGAGAACATGGCAGATGGAATATAATGTGGATAAATGTGAAGTTATCCACTTTGGTAGAAAAAACAGAAAGGCAGAGTATTTCCTAAATGGTGAAAGATTGGGGAATGCAGATGCTCAAAGGGACCTGGGTGTCCTTGTACATGAGTCACTGAAAGTGAATGTGCAGGTGCAGCAAGCCATTAGCAAGGCAAATGGCATGCTGGCCTTCATTACAAAAGGATTTGAGTACAGGAGTAAAGAAGTCTTACTCCAATTATATAGGGCCTTGGTGAGACCACACCTGGAGTACTGTTTACAATTTTGGTCTCCTTACCTAAGGAAGGATAAACTTGCGATAGAGGGAGTGCATCGAAGGTTCACGAGATTGATTCCTGGGATGGCGGGACTGTCATATGAGAAGAAATTGTGTAAACTAGGCCTGTATTCTCTTGAATTCAGAAGAATGAGAGGGGATCTCATTGAAGCATACAAAATTATTACAGGGCTTGATAGGATGGATGCTGGGAGAATGTTTCCCTTAGCTGGGGAGTCTAGAACCAGGGGCCACAGCCTCAAGATAAAGGGCAGGCCATTCAGGGCTGAGATCAGAAGAAATTTCTTCACACAGAGGGTGGTGAATCTTTGGAATTCTCTACCCCAGAGGACTGTGGAGACTCAGTCATTGGGCATATTCAAAACAGAAGTCAATAGATTTCTGACTAGTAAGGGTATCAAGAGATATGGCGATAGGGCCGGTGAATGGAGTTGAGGCAGAAGATCAGCCATGATCTCATTGAATGGTGGAGCAGACTCGAAGGGCTGAATGGCCTACTCCTGCTCCTATTTCTTATGTTTTTAGGTACAGCACGGGTTAGATACAGAGTAAAGCTCCCTCTACACCGTCCCATCAAACACTCCCAGGGCAGGTACAGCACGGGTTAGATACAGGGTAAAGCTCCCTCTACACTGTCCTATCAAACACTCCCAGGGCAGGTACAGCACGGGTTAGATACAGAGTAAAGCTCCCTCTACACTGTCCCATCAAACACTCCCGGGGCAGGTACAGCACGGGTTAGATACAGAGTAAAGCTCCCTCTACACTGACCCATCAAACACTCCCAGGGCAGATACAGCACGGCTTAGATACAGAGTAAAGCTCCCTCTACACTGTCCCATCAAACACTCCCAGGGCAGGTACAGCACAGGTTAGAAACAGAGTAAAGCTCCCTCTACACTGACCCATCAAACACTCCCAGGGCAGATACAGCACGGCTTAGATACAGAGTAAAGCTCCCTCTACACTGTCCCATCAAACACTCCCAGGGCAGGTACAGCACAGGTTAGAAACAGAGTAAAGCTCCCTCTACACTGACCCATCAAACACTCCCAGGGCAGGTACAGCACAGGTTAGAAACAGAGTAAAGCTCCCTCTACACTGTCCCATCAAACACTCCCAGGGCAGGTTCGGCACTGGCTGGATACAGTTCCACTATGCGTATTAAAACAGACTACACCAGTGTGATTTTTCCCTTTCCAATGCTGGCCTTACTTTCTGAGTAGGAATTTAGTGCTACTCTGTAATGAATCACGGGTCATTCTGTGTTGCGTGTAGTTCCCACTACACGGTAGATGGAGGCCGCTCGAACGCATTTTACAGAGTACTTGGCCATGCGGTAGAGAGAGGAAACCCGGCCAGATTCAAGGCCAGACACCAGAGTTGAAAGGACAGGGTCTAACCCATGGCACCAGCCAGTCCACCCGTGCAGGCATCATTGCGATAACGTCTTCAGACATTGGTTTGCTTTTGGAAGTGAGGGAAATAGGCAGGGAAGGTAGTCAGGAGCCTAGAGCAAGCTGGCTGCCTCCAAACTCACTGCAACACACTATCACAAATTACAGTTGTATTCCCTAGAATTTAGAAGGTTAAGGGGTGATCTGATCGAAGTTTTCAGGATATTAAGGGGAACAGATAGTGTAGATAGAGAAACTATTTCTGCTGGTTGGGGATTCTAGGGGGCATAGTTTGAAAATTAGAGCCAGACCTTTCAGGAGTGAAATTAGGAAACACTTCGACACACAAAGGGTGATAGAAGTTTGGAACTCTCTTCCGTAAACGGCAATTGATGCTAGATCAATTGTTAATTTTAAATCTGAGAGTGATAGCTTTTTGTTAACCAATGCTATAAAGGGATATGAGCCAAAGGCGGGTATATGGAGTCAGATCGTAGATCAGCCACTGAATGGTGGAACAGGCTCGAGGTGCTGAATGGCCTCCTGTTCCTATGTTCCTATCATATCACCTCGGTACAAATAAACGGAGACATAGTTCCATTGTTCCAAAGGAGGGAAGCACAACGTCGGTGGAACATTAAATATTGCGCTTGACAAAACACAAAGCATTTTCGCCAAGATTTTAACATGGTTTTGGCTTCTTTAATTCTATCATGGTTACTGAAGAGTTAAACCCCCAGCTTACACCCACTGAAGAATGTTCCAGCCCTTTTGGATACAGTTGTTGGCGAACCAATGGTTGCTGGGCTGATGCCCAAGGGCGGAGCCAAGGCATTCAATTCAAATACAAACATTTTGGGGAAGTTGTGCAAAATATTTTTGATTGGCAGCTCATTTTGAACTGGACAGGCAGTTACTTTTTTTTAAAGCTTTTTGATCAGCCAGTTTTTTTGAGTCCATCTGTAGCCTTCGGAGTGAGCTGTTCAAGCCAGCTGGCTTATAGTGAAAATAGGAGAAGTATCATTCCATGGGAATACTACTGAAGTCATTATTTAGCATAGCACAGCTGTTGGAATCTATTTTCTGCTACACGCAGAGCTGGCTAAACTCAGTGACCGCTATAAAAATGTGTTGTGCTAAAACATCAACTGCCTGCTGTAGCTCAGTGGGCAGCACTCTTCCGTCTCTGAGTCAGAAGGTCGTGGGTTTCACGACCTACTGCCAGGGACTTAAGCACAAAAATCTAGGCTGAGACTCCCGGTGCAGGAGTGGTGAGGTAAAATACAGTGACTGGATTTTTAAACTGAGAAGCCTGAGGGAAAGGCCAAGGCCCATTGTGCGGAGGTTGGGAGCAAGATGGCAAAGGGGGAGGAGTGGTGAGGTAAATCAAAATGTAGTGACTCGGTGTTAAAAAGCCCGGTAGGGCACAGGGGGGAAGGGAATTAGAAACATAGACATAGAAACATAGAAGATAGGAGCAGGAGTAGGCCATTCGGCCACTCGAGCCTGTTCTGCCATTTAATGAGATCATGGCTGATCATCCAAATTCAGTACCCTGTCCCTGCCTTCTCCCCATATCCCTTGATCCCTTTAGCCTTAAGAAATATATCTAACTCCTTCTTGAATATATTTAATGAATTGGCCTCAACTGCCTTCTGTGGTAGAGAATTCCACAGGTTCACCACTCTCTGGGTGAAGAAATTCCTCCTCATCTCTGTCCAAAATGGCTTACCCCTTATCCTTAGACTGTGACCCCTGGTTCTGGACACCCCCGCCATCGGTAACATCCTTCCTGCATCTAGTCTGTCTAGTCCTGTTAGAATTTTATAAGTTTCAATGAGATCCCCTCTCATTCTTCTAAACTCTAGCGAATATAAGCTTAATCGACTCAATCTCTCTTCATACGTCATTCCTGCCATCCCAGGTATCAGTCTGGTGAATCTTCGCTGCCCTCCCTCCATGGCAAGAACATCCTTCCTCAGATAAGGCGACCAAAACGGCACACAATACTCAAGGTGTGGTCTCACCAAGGCCCTGTACAAATGCAGCAAGACATTCTGAGAGAGGTGAGGAATTCCAGTTTTGAGATGAGGTGGAGAAACCCTTATCAATGCCTCTGTTACCTCTAAGACTTGACTATTCCAACGCACTCCTGGCTGGCCTCCCACGTTCTACCCTCCGTAACCTGGAGGTCATCCAACACTCGGCTGCCCTGTATCCTAACTCGCACCAAGTCCTGTTCACCCATCACCCCCTGCGCTCGCTGACCTACAATGGCTCCCAGATAAGCAACGCCTCAATTTTAAAATTCTCATCCATGTGTTCAAATCCCTCCATGGCCCTCGCCCCCTCCCTATCTCTGTAATCTCCTCCTGCCCTACAACCCCCCGAGATATCTGCGCTCCTCCAACTCTGGCCTCTTGAGAATCCCTGATTATAATCGCTCAACCATCGGTGGCCGTGCCTCACCCCCTAAACATCTCCCCCTCTCTACCTTTCTCTCCTACTTTAAGACGCTCCTTAAAACCTACCTCTTTGACCAAGCTTTTGGTCACCTGTCCTAATTATGTGGCTTGGTGTTCAATTTTGTTTGATATCGCTCCTGTGAAGCGCCTTGCGACATTTTACTACGTTAAAGGTGCTATATAAATACAAGTTGTTGTTATTGGAGCAGGAGCAATGAGTCTGCGCTTTGGAATTTCGCTCTGCGCGAACATTAGCGGCCGGGTACTTAGCACGTATGTGCCACATTCCTTTGACTGTTACTTTAATGGATGGATTGGAACAGAGGAATTTATTATCGAGAGCATAAACGTTTGCGGGCTGTTATTTGCACAGCAACATTTCCAGGGCCTTGATTTAAACACAGTGAGGCTACAGAGAGAGTGAGTGAGAGAGAGAGAGAGATAAGAACGTGTAGAACAAGGCGGGGGTATTTGCAGGTCATCGAGAACCTCAGACGCTTACTGTGTGTGAACAGGGGGAGTCGGGGAGGGGAGAGCGACTGAAAGAAGCCAATTGACTGGGTAAACAAGTCTCTCCTTGTCTGCGAGTCTGCTTTATACATCCGGCCGTTATGAAGTATATTAAAAATAGATCCTTCTCTGAGGCGAGGTGGGCGCGTTGGGGGGGTGGGGGGGAGCGGAGGCGGGGGAGGGGTTAGGGAAGGGTCTCGGCAGGGCATTCAGTGCCTCTTCATGCCTTCCAGCTCCTCCAGTTTTACAACATCCTTTGGGCACGGCTGGCTGGATGTGATTAGGAGCGGAGATTCTTTACCAATGATGTATGTGCTCGGAGTGGAGGGGGAGGGGGGGGCAGGGGATGGGGTGGGGAGCAGCAGTGAAGGGGGCCGCAGGAGATGCACACTGGACTGGTGCATCTGCAGTAAGGTGAACTGGAGGAGCCGGTTAACCCTTTCACTGCCAGATTCTTTATCGTTCCAGTATATATCCCCAGTATATATCCTGCGTCTCTCTCTATATACAAAATACATCACGTACATTTTCTTCAGTGTAAATTTTGTGTTCATAGAATCATAGAATTACATAAAATTACATAGAATATATCGCAGGCCATTTGGCCCAACCAGCCCATGCCGTCGTTTATGCTCCACTCGAGCCTCCTCCCATCTTTCCTCATCTAAATCTATCAGCATAACCCTCTATTCCCTTCTCCCTTATATGCTTATCTAGCCTCCCCTTAAATGCATCTACGCTATTCGCTTCAACCACTCCCTGTGGCAGCGAGTTCCACATTCTCACCGCTCTCTGGGTAAAGAAGATTCTCCTGATTTCCCTATTGGATTTCTTGGTGACTATCTTACATTGATGGCCTCTAGTTTTGCTCCCCACAAGTGGAAACACTGGCCTAGAAATTCGGTTTTGGCGCAGCGAGGGCTTTAGCGCCGGAAGTTAGTGCCGGCGCTAAGTCCCCCTGCGCGCGCCAAAAATTCAGTAGCGCCGCGCCCAAACGGCTGCCGGCGCTACTGAGGGGTCTCAGCGCCTCAAAACTGGCACCACGCGCCGCATTGCGGCGCTATTCCGGCGCTGCGGCGCCCGCTGCGGTGCGGCAGGCTCGGGAAGTGCAGGCCTCCTCCTTCCGTTAAGGAGGAGCTGCCTGCACCCGGCCGCGGCCCGCGATAATCTTTTTAAAAATGAGCCCGGCACCTCGGACAAGTGCCGGGCTTGCTTCTGTTCCGGGGGGGGGGGGGGGGAAGTCCGGGGAGGGAGCTGCGGCCAGGCGGCCGGCGGGAAAGCGGCCGGCCGCCGCGGGGCCTTTAATGCGCCGGCGCAAAGTTCTGTAAGGCACCTCTGCCAGAACGTTGCTTGCGGCTGCCACGGGTGAGGCGGCCGCAACTCAATTTCCGACTTCGGGCGGGTTACCATGGCAACCGGGACGCTGCGCACACCGATGACGTCATCGGTGCCGGCGCAGCGCTACCGGCCTAACGCCGATTTAGGGCCCCTGTCAATTTCTAAACTGGCCATAGCTTCGGCGCTAGGCCCTCTAGCGCCTCAAAAGCGGCGCTAAGGCCAGTGAATTTCTAGGCCACTCTCTCTGTAATAACAACAGAAAATGCTGGAAAAACTCAGCAGGCCAGGCAACATCCGTGGAGAGAAAATAGAGTCAACGTTTCGGATGAAAACCCTTTGTCAAGACCTCTCTCTGTGTCCACTTTACCAAAACCTTTCATAATTTTAAAGACCTCTATTAGGTCACCCCTCAGCCTTCTCGTTTCAAGAGAAAAGAGACCCAGCCTGTTCATCCTTTCCTGATAGATATAACCTCGCATTTCTGGCATCTGAGTGGTGGTGGACAATTAAACAGTTAACAGGAGGAGGAGGCTCCAAAAATATCCCCATCCTCAATGATGGTGGAGCGCAGCACGTGAGTGCAAAAGACAAGGCTGAAGCATTTGCAACTATCTTCAGCCAGAAGTGCCGAGTGGATGATTCATCTCGGCCTCCTCCTGAGGTCCCCAGCATCACAGATGCCAGTCTTCAGCCCATTCAATTCACTCCACGTGATGTCAAGAAACGGCTGAAGACACTGGATACTGCAAAGGCTATGGGCCCTGACAACATTCCGGCAATAGTACTGAAGACTTGTGCTCCAGAACTAGCTGCGCCCCTAGCCAAGCTGTTCCAGTACAGCTACAACACTGGCATCTACCTGGCAATGTGGAAAATTGCCCAAGTATGTTCTGTCGACAAAAAGGAGGACAAGTCCGACCCGGCCAATTACCGTCCCATCAGTCTACTCTCAATCATCAGCAAAGTGATGGAAGGTGTCGTCGACAGTGCTATCAAGCGGCACTTACTCAGCAATAACCTGCTAACTGACGCCCAGTTTGGGTTCCGCCAGGGCCACTCAGCTCCTGACCTCATTACAGCCTTGGTCCAAACATGGACAAAAGAGCTGAACTCAAGAGGTGAGGTGAGAGTGACTGCCCTTGACATCAAGGCAGCATTTGACCGAGTGTGGCATCAAGGAGCCCTAGCAAAACTGAAGTCAAGGGGAAAACTCTCCATTGGTTGGAATCATATCTAGCACAAAGGAAGTTGGCTGTGGTTGTTGGAGGTCATTCATCTCAATCACATGACATCACTGCAGGAGTTCCTCAGGGCAGTGTCCTAGGCCCAAGCACCTTCAGCTGTTTCATCAATGACCTTCCCTCCATCAGAAGTGGGGATGTTCGCTGATGATTGCACACTGTTCAGCACCATTCGAGACTCATCAGATACTGACGCAGTCCGTGTCCATATGCAGCAAGACCTGGACAACATTCAGACTTGGACTGACAAGTGGCAAGTAACATTCGCACCACACAATGACCATCTCCAACAAACGAGACTCTAACCATCGCCCCTTGACATTCAATGGCATTACCATCGCTGAATCCCCCACTATCGACATCCTGGGGGTTACCATTGATCAGAAACTGAACTGGACCAGCCATATAAATACTGTGGCTACAAGAGCAGGCCAGAGGCTGGGAATTCTGCGGCGAGTGTCTCACCTCCTGACTCCCCAAAGCCTTTCCACCATCTACAAGGCACAAGTCAGGAGTGTGATGGAATACTCTCCACTTGCCTGGATGAGTGCAGCTCCAACAACACTCAAGAAGCTCGACACCATTCAGGATAAAGCAGCCCGCTTGATTGGCACTCCATCCACCACCGTCAACATTCACTCCCTCCACCACCGGCGCACTGTGGCTGCAGTGTGTACCATCTACAAGATGCACTGCAGCAACTCGCCAAAGCTCCTTCAACAACACCTTCCAAACCCGCGACCTCTACCACTTAGAAGGACAAGGGCAGCAGACGCATGGGAACATCACCACCTACAAGTTCCCCTCCAAGCCACACACCATCCTGACTTGGACCTGTATCGCCGTTCCTTCACTGTCGCTGGGCCAAAATTCTGGAACTCCCTTCCTAACAGCATTGTGGGTGTACCTGCACCATATGGACTGCAGCGGTTCAAGAAGGTGGCTCACCACCATCTTCTCAAGGGCAATTAGGGATGGGCACTAAATGCAGCCTAGCCAGCGACGCCCACATCCCATCAATGAATAAAAAAAATAATAATCTTCTCTGCACCCTCTCCAGTGCCACTATATCCTTCTCATAATATGGCGACCAGAACTGTAGGCTGTACCCTAAGTGTGGTCTAACCAAGGTTTAGCATAACTTCTCTACTTTTCAATTCTATCCCTCTAGAAATAAATCCTTGGTTTGCTTTTTTTATGGCCTTATTGACCTGCATTGCTTCTTTTAGTGATTTGTGTATTTGTACTCCCAGATCGCTTTGTTCCTCTACCCCATTTAGATTCTTATTTTCCAAGTAATATGTGAACACCTTATTTTTCTTTCCAAAATGTAAAACCTCACACTTATCTGTGTTGAAATTAATTTGCCAATTATATTCCCATTCTGCACATTTATTAATGTCTTCCTGTAATTTGTTGCAGTCCTCCTCAGTGTTGACTATCCCCCCCCCAACGTGGTGTCGTCCACAAATTTAGAAATTGAATTTTTGCTTCCAAAGTCTAAATCGCGATTATAAATTATAAGCAGCACTGGTCTCAGGATCATAGAATTGTACAGCACAGAAGGCCATTTGGCCCCTTGCACCTGGGCTGGTTCTTTGAAAGGGCAATGGGGGAAAAATTGGGTTGTTTTGTGCCCCCCGTTAGTGTCTCCGGGGGGCGCTAACGAGGCACTAGCAACTTAGCGCCCGAGCGCAGCAATTTTAGCGCCGCCCGCGAAATTGACCTGGCGCTTTGCGGTGGCGCTAAACTGTACCGCCACGATCTCCTGCGCCCGGAGATCAGGGGGTCGATTTTAACTCAGCCGTCAGGCAGGCTCTGAGGCGTGTGGGGGGTTAAAATCGCAAAACCTGGGGGCCGGGACCCCCCCCGGCCTGGTTCCCAACACCTAGCCATTTTAACCCAGGCGTGTCTGATGGTCCCGAATCAGTCCCGCCTGCAACAGGCGGGACTGGTCTTTAGGGCCCTTAAACAGCACTAATTGGCCTTTATAATCCTATTTTAACAGGCCCTTGCCTGTTAAACCCTTTCCCCACGTAAAACACGCCTGGTGGGGATCACGCCTGTGAAACCTGGCGTGAGCACTATTGCCTTGCTGACTATCAGCTGCAGGTCAACCATTAAAGAGGAGATTTGATCAGTCATCATTTGCAGGTGGCAGGACTTTGTTGTTTCAGGCCTGGGGCAACTTTTACCAAGCTTAACCACACCTGTGGAAGGTTGGAGCCTCACACACATCTCCAGTGTGACCTCCTGGGAAACCCCGCTCGCCACCTTCACTCAGCGCTTCCTCAACGGAGGCATATACCAGAAGCATGGGAGCCATTTATTTCCTTCCCTTCTGGGGATTAGATGAGCTCGAACACCAGCCGCGGCACCAGCAGAACCAGGAACAACAGCAGCAGCAACAGGAGCGCCAGGCTGCTGCTCACCCACCTGAAGCTGCACAGGCCAGAAGGGGCCAGCGCTGGGAAGTGGCTTGAGAGCACCTTGCTGCACATCAGGGGGCCATGGGGACCCGTATCTGCACTGGCAGTCCTACTCAGAAGGACTTCCATGAAGGTCTGGTTTCTCTGTTGAATAGATGCCCATCGCTCCTCAAGAGATGTCATTCTATTATGAACACTAACCATGTTTTCCATACCCTGGCGACTTATCTCCTCCATGGAGGTTGCCATCCTTTCCATGGTGATGTGTTCATGCACCAATGACTGCACAAACGCTCTGCTCATGTTCGCTATGGACTCCTCCATTCGCTCCACACTCACATCGACCCTGGAGACAAAACCTGCCAGAGACTCCTGCATCTGTTCCTGCAGTTCCAAAAAAAGCAGCAAACCTGAGGATTGGGAGCAGTTTAGGATTCAGCAAAGGAGGACAAAGGGATTAATTAAGAGGGGGAAAATAGATTATGAAAGTAAGCTTGCAGGGAACATAAAAACTGACTGTAAAAGCATTTATAGATATGTGAAGAGAAAAAGATTGGTGAAGTCAAGCGTAGGTCCCTTACAGTAAGAATCAGGGGAATTTATAATGGGGAACAAAGAAATGGCTGACCAATTAAATACATATTTTGGTTCTGTCTTCACAAAGGAGGACACAAATAACCTCCCAGAGATGTCGGGGAATATAGGGACTAATGAGAGGGAGGAACTGAAAGAAATCAGTATTTGTAGGGAAATGGTGTTGGGGAAATTGACGGGATTGAAGGCCGATAAATCCCCAGGGCCTGATAATCTACATCCTAGGGTACTTAAGGAAGTGGCCCTGGAGATAGTAGATGCATTGCTGGTCATCTTCCAGAACTCGATAGACTCTGCAACAGTACCCATGGATTGGAGGGTAGCTAATGTTACCCCACTATTCAAAAAAGGTGGTAGAGAAAAAGCGGGGAATTATAGACCGGTAAGCCTGACATCGGTAGTGGGAAAAATGCTAGAGTCCATTATAAAAGATGTAATAGCAGAGCACTTGGAAAGCAGTGACAGGATCGGACAAAGTCAACATGGATTTACAAAAGGTAAATCATGCTTGACTAATGTACTGGAATTTTTTGAGGATGTAACTGGTAAAATAGATAAGGGGGAACCAGTGGATGTGGTGTATTTGGACTTTCAGAAGGCTTTCGATAAGGTCCCGCATAAGAGATTAGCATGCAAAATTAAGGCACATGGGATTGGGGGCAAGGTATTGACTTGGATAGAGAACTGGTTGACAGATAGAAAGCAAAGAGTTGGAATAAACGGGTCGTTTTCCGAGTGGCAGGCAGTGACTAGTGGGATACCGCAAGGATCGGTCCTAGGACCCCAGCTGTTCACAATATATATTAATGATCTGGATGAGGGAATTGGATGTAATATCTTCAAATTTGCAGATGACACAAAGCTGGGTGGGAGGGTATGCTGTGAGGAGGATGTCGTGAAACTCCAGTACGATTTGGACAGGTTGGGTGATTGGGCAGAAACATGGCAAATGCACTATAATGTGGATAAATGTGAGGTTATCCACTTTGGTGGCAAAAACAGGAAGGCAGATTATTATTTGAATGGCAATAGATTGGGAGAAGGGGAAGTGCAAAGAGACCTGGGTGTTCTTGTGCACCAGTCGCTGAAGGTAAGCATGCAGGTGCAGCAGGCGGTTAAGAAGGCCAATGGTATGTTGGCCTTCGTAGCAAGAGGGCTTGAGTACAGGAACAAGGATGTCTTGCTGCAGTTGTACAGGGCCTTGGTGAGACCGCACCTTGAGTATTGTGTGCCGTTTTGGTCGCCTTATCTGAAGAAGAATGTTCTTGCCATGGAAGGAGTGCAGCGAAGATTCACCAGGCTGATACCTGGGATGGCAGGGATGACGTATGAGGAGAGATTGTGTCTGTTGTGTATGTACCTTTAAGAGAAGAGCTGATTCTGATTCTATACTGCAGTACCGGCAGTGACCACCCCTGTATATAAAGCCATAGCAGGCTTCTGTTCAAGTAAATACCTGTTTTATTGTTCTCCTGCAGTCTGAGTATTATTGATCCTCGGACACTACAGTGTCGATTGGGCTTATACTCATTGGAGTTTAGAAGATTGAGAGGGGATCTCATCGAAACCTATAAAATTCTGTCAGGCCTGGACAGACTAGATGCAGGAAGGATGTTTCCGATGGCCGGGGAGTCCAGAACCAGGGGTCATAGTCTAAGGATAAGCGGTAAGCCATTTAGGACTGAGATGAGGAGGAATTTCTTCACCCAGAGAGTGCTGAACCTGTGGAATTCTCTGCCACAGAGGACGGTGGAGGTCAGTTCATTAAATATATTCAAGAAGGAGTTGGATATATTTCTTAAGGCTAAAGGGATCAAGGGATATGGGGAGAAGGCAGGGACAAGGTACTGAATTTGGATGATCAGCCATGATCTCATTGAATGGCGGAGCAGGTTCGAGGGGCCGAATGGCCTACTCCTGCTCCTATCTTCTATGTTTCTATGTTTCTAAGAGTTCCAGCCCCGCTGATCTTATGGATGGACCCAGAGGCAGAAGGTCGACATGCAGCTGAGCCGAGCTGGCAGAGTCCTGCGCCCTCCGACTAGCATTCTCCACTGCTGTCCCTGTCTCCACAATCTGCTGCTGCTCACTTGTGAGCTGTGCTGCACCAGGTGACAACACTACTCTATGTCCCGAAGGTCCCACCGAGGTGTGAGTGTCTGCGCTGGTGCTGGGTGCGCTGAAATCTGCTGACGCTGATTCCTCTGAGGAGTCTGGAAGCTCAGGCTCTTCCTCCTGGACAGTGGAGACGGGGGCTCTCGATGGTCCTGTGGGGGAGTGAAGGAAAGAGTTAGAGATGTGAGGTCAAGATTACATGCACATTGTTTATTGCAGATGATCATAGGTCCATCTGTTATAGCTTCAGAATCATTATCAGTGACTCATGCAATGTCAGTGAGAGAGATGGAAAACTATTCTGTATCCAGCTTGCTGTGATGCACCTGTCTGTCCGTCCCCCACTTGCGCCATCCTCCAGTCCTACGACCTCCAGGACCACCTCCTCCCAGGAGGTTAGGTGGGCTACTCACTCGTTCTTTTTTATTGTGAGCACTCTTTTCCTGCAATAAGGGAGACAAGTGGAGTTTGAGTGAGAATGAAGGAGTGAATGTAGAGAATCCATAGCATAGATGCTTAGAAGGAGACAAAGATGGAGTGAGATGGCAAGACCAAGGGTGTTGTCAGTTGTTTTCATAGCATCAGAGTGATAGGGAGTGTGAGGGCTGCATAGTCGAATAGTTATGTGAATGTGAGCATAGAGAGAGAGGGAATGGGTAAGGGTGCATGGATGTCAGTGTCAAGTGGGATGTGGAGGAAGAAATTGCTAAAGCTGAGTGCTGTGAGGAGAGGCAATGGAGATCAGATTGAGAGTGATGGGAACTTCATACTCACTTTTCCAGTGTGCTGAAGGTCATGAAATCTCTTCCTGCACTGTATCCAGGTTCTGCGGGTAGCCGATAAGGAGTTGACCTCCTCTGCCACTTGCAGCCATGCAGCCTTTGTCTGCTGGGGAGGCTTCTTCCTCCCTGATGAAGGGAAGAGCACCTCCTTGTGAGCTCTTGCTCACTCCACTGAAGCCTGCAGGGCAACGTCGTCAAAATGGGGTGCAGACCTCAGTCTTTCTCTGGCCATTCTGCTTCCAGCTCAGTGTATCAGCAAATGCCAAAAGGTTGGCAGCCTGCAGAAGAAGCAAGGCTTGTTGCAGACCCTAAATGCAGCAGCAATAATGACGTCATATTCTGCGACTTTCTGACTGGAAATACTCAATTGCCAAGGGTTCCCACACGTTGGAAATCAATTGGCCAATTGAGTTAAAATTGCATCAACCTCACACACCCATTTAGATTCGTGTGGGAAACACGAAATTCGGGGAACCCGACAATTCCCCGCACCTGAGTTAAAATCGACCCCCATGATTTCATCCAAGCGTGCAACGCCCCGGACCAGAAATTGATTCTCGCCCCCTGCCTCAGCGCCTGCCGCTAGGAATGACAGGTAGAGGGGGATGTTTTGCAGTCGGCAAGGAGCTCGGGGGGGTGGTGGGGGCGCTATTCAAAGGCGGGCGCTTCCTGCTTTTTCTTGTCGGCCACATTCTTGCCATACGCAGGTTGAGAGAGGGAGAGAGACGTCTGGAGAGATTTAACGCTGTCCTACAAGGAGTTTTGGTCCTGAGCAACACTTTTCAGGTTCCTATTTCTCTGAGCTTCATATTTACCACATTTAGAAGATTAAATGGGGCTGTACTAACTCGGGGCCTCGCCCTCCAGCTTCACCTTCGGAGGCAGCGGAGGCGGAGAGAGAGAGAGTGGAAAACGTGGCCAGAGGGAGGAGGGCCAACAGGCACAGGAGACCTTACCCTCCCAGGGTATTCCGGGACCAATTCTCCTACATTCATTTGTCCGAGGGGCAGTGTTTGTGAAGGCTGTGCTTCAGCAAGGAGGTGGTCACTGAGCTCTGCCACCTCCTGCAACCAGAGCTCCAGCCTCAGCTCAGGACCAGGATGTCTCTGTCGGTGACAGTGAAGGTGACGGTGGCTCTCAAATTTCTACGCCAGCGGCTCCTTCCAGGCTTCAACTGGGGACATTGCGAACATCTCCCAGTTCGCCGTCCATTGCTGCATCCGGGAGGTCACAAATGCCCTGTACAAAAGGAGAAGGGAGTATGTCACTTTCCCCATGACCCGAGACAAACAGCGTGAATGCGCATGTGGCTTCGCTAGGATAGCGGGCTTCCCCATGGTTCAGGGCGCCATTGGCTGCACGCACATGGCATTGCGGGCACCTCATGAAAATGCAGAGGTTTTCCGCAACGGCAAGGGCTTCCACTCTCTCCGCGTCCAGTTGGTGTGCGACCACAGACAGCGCATCCTCGCCGTCAATGCCCGCTATCTTGGCAGCAGCCACGATGCTTTCACCCTGCGCCAGACTGGTGTCCCAAACCTCTTCCAACCATTGCATCAAGCTCGCGGCTGGCTCCTTGGGGACAAGGGTTATCCACTCTGTACCTGGCTGATGACACCGCTCCGTAACCCCAATACTCCTGCTGAGCTCGCCCACAGTGAGAGCCATAGCAACACCAGGAACCTCATTGAGCAGATGATCGGTGTGTTGAAGCAATGGTCCCGGTGTCTTGACCACTCTGGAGGAGCCCTGCAGTACTCTCGCAATCGAGTCTCGCTTTTCATTGTTGTGCGCTGCATGCTTCACAGCCTCGCAATTATGAGGACCCAGCCATTGCTATCAGGGGTTGGTGCATCACCTCAGGAGGAGGAAGAGGGAGAGGACGAGGAGGAGGAGGCAGAGGAGGATGAAGAGGAGGAGGAAGAGGAGGAGGAGGCGGAGGATGAAGAGGAGGAGGATGCGGAGGAGGAGGAGGCAGAGGAGGAGGAGGAGGATGAAGAGGAGGAGGATGAAGAGGAGGAGGAGGCGGAGGAGGAGGATGAAGAAGAGGAGGAGGAGGATGAAGAGGAGGAGGAGGCGGAGGAGGAGGAGGAGGCGGAGGAGGAGGATGAAGAGGAGGATCAGCAGCACCAACATGGGAGGGAGGCGCTGAATGTTGCCTCTGCAAGGGCCGTCCGTGAACGCCTGATAAGACACTGCTTCTGACGAATGACAGAGAAGATGGCTTCTGGGATGAAGAATCACATCATCGCAAGCATCCCACGGCCCCTATTGCTGGGCAAAGCTCCAATGAGTCAAATCAGCAAAGTTGTAAAGTTCCAATAACATTTTTTATTTATATTACAAACTCTGTCTTATTTATTCAGGACAAACAATTACAAACAACACAACAAGTTATAAACTAACAAAACTCGTTCTTACCACATCGAGATAAGTGTCAACACAGTAAACAATATATTAAAATGAACATCAAACTTTGCCACAAACATTCCTCCCATTTATTGGATAATTTTTACTTTTTGGCCTTCGAGGGTGATCTCCATCTCCTGTGCACTTCACCCCTTCCCACTCTACTGCTCCTCCGTAATAAGGCCCCAGTGGCTGCAGCAAGGCTGGTGAAAGGCTGCTGAATGCTGGATCCAGAGACTGCAGATGGCCTTGCAGGATGCCCTTGACCAGCCCTGGGCCTGGAGGGCCCGGCTGCAGACTGCACCAACTCTGCATGGGCGGCAGCAGTCTGGGCTGGCTGGGTTACAGGCTGCGGCAAGTGCAATGGCAGAGTGGCAGTGGTGGGAGCAGGAATGCTGTCATCCTGAGGGAGGTCAGTGCCTTCCTGCTCGACCGACACACTGCCACTCCCCCGGGGCAGCACCTCAGCATCCGGAGCAATCTGCTCGAGCACAGATTGCTGGCCTGCTGCGGCACCGTGAGATCCCCAGTGGACTGTGGGCGACCCAGCAACGATGGCAGCAGTCAGCGCTTGCGTGGCATCAATTTGAGACTGCATGAGAGCAGTCTGTTATTGGATGGCACCAACCAATGACTTGATTCTAGCACTAAGCCGTTGCGTTGCCTCAGCCTGTGCTGCAATAGATGCTGCCACCTCACCCATTACATGCGGCATGGGCTCTGGGTCCCCACGGTCTCCCTGCAATTCAACCATCCTCTGCAACAAGGCAAGGATGGGTTCAAGGGTTTGCCAGCTGTGCTGGCGGCGGACTCCTCCACGCTCCTAGCCAGTCCATCCATGCTGTCAGGCACCCTTGCCATTGCACCCATGAGCGGCGTATGCATGCTCAGAGCCTGAGTATTCATCGCCGCGATATCGAGGCCCTCATCCGAGTCCTGTGCAGCAGAACCCATGCGCGCACTCACCCTCCGGGGAGATGGCCCCCGAGCTTCCCTTCCCTCATGGCGTTGCTGCAGCCCGCAGGGTCCTGGAGCTTCACCCACGTCAGATGCAAACCCCCTGCTCCCCTCCAGGGAACGCGTGGCCCCAGTGTCGGAAGTGTCACCCTCAGGAGATGCAGGCGGTGAGGCTCCGGCTTCCTCTTCCTCCTCCTCTGGCGCGTCGCTGCCACTGGCAGGCTGAAGGGCTGGCAGGTCAGCTGGTGGTTCACTATCTGAAAGCAGGAAGGTACAAGAGTGGCTATAATGTGAGGGCAGAGGAGCAGGAAGGGAGCAAGGAATGGAGACAGTTAGTTAGATTGAAAGTGTAAAAGGCTGGTGCTGTGAGGGGGAAGTGGTATGAGAGAGGAGAAAAAGCTGATGAACATACCGTTGCTGTCTCCAAGGGGGTCGACCTCTCCAACGGCCACAGTGCCTACTACCTGGCTCGCAACGAGTCTGTGCACTCTCTCCTCCAATTCTGTGAGGGGGTGCAGCTCCGCCTGTCCTCCTCCCGTCCACTGTTGCTCTCGGTGGTTATGTGAAAGTTTGGCCTGCAAGAAGAAGGACAGCTTTACATTTCTCCACATTATATTCCATTTGCTATGTCCTTGCCCACTCACTTAGCCTGGCTCTGTCCCCTTTAAGCCTCCTTGCATCCTCCTCACAGCTGATATTCCCACCCAGCTTTGTATCATCAGCAAACTTGGATATATTACATTTGGTCCCCTCGTCCAAATCATTGATGTAGATTGTGAATAGCTGAGGCCCAAGCACTGATCCGTGCGGTACCCCACTAGTTACAGCCTGCCAACCCGAAAATGACCCGTTTATTCCTACTCTCTGTATTCTGTCTGATAACCAATCCTCAATCCATGCTAGTATATTACCCCCAATCCCATGAGCCCTAATTTTGTCTAATAACCTCGTGTGGCACCTTATTGAATGTCTTCTGAAAATCCAAATACACCACATCCACTGGTTCCCCCTTATCTACTCTGCTAGTTACAACCTCAAAAAACTCTACCAGATTTGTCAAACACGATTTCCCTTTCATAAATCTGTGTTGACTCTGCCCAATCCTATTATTATTTTCTAAGTGCCCTGTTACCACGTCTTTAATAATAGATTCTAGCATTTTCCCTACTACTGATGTCAGGCTAACTGGTCTGTAGTTCCCTGTTTTCTCTCTCCCTCCTTTCTTAAATAGTGGGGTTACATTTGCTACCTTCCAATCCACAGGAACCGTTCTAGAATCTATGGAATTTTGGAAAATGTCTACCAATGCATCCACTATCTCTATAGCCAACTCTTTCAAAACCCTAGGATGTAGGCCATCAGGTCCAGGGGATGTAGTGTATGTACCCGTCTACCTTTAAGAGAACTATTGTATGTACCCGTTCACCTTTAAGAGAACTATTTTAGGTGTGGCACTACTTTGTTTGGCTTCTGTATACGGTAATACCGACGGTGACCACACCAGTATATAAGTGTTGTGCCAGGAGTTATTGGGCAGATTCACCCTGACCTTCGAATAGTAAAGTCCTGTTTTAAGTTACTCTTGGAGTCTGTGTATTAATTAACTAAACAACCCACAGACTTTACAGTGGCGATGAGTCCGATCGTACCCTGCGGCAACAATACTTCCGAAGCAGTTAACGAGCGTCGAGAAGAGGCAACTGCCCTCGTCGTTCTGCTGGGAGAAAACTCGAGGCTGCAGCAATAGAAAGGAGGAAGAATTTAGCGACAAAGACTTCCATCAGCAACAGGCACTGACTGTCCCTTCTGCCACGGTGAGGAGTGAGCCGATCAGCAAGAGAAGCAAGGCGGCCACGGTGACTGTGAGTAAGGGAAAGTAAAAAGAATAACCAGAGGATAAGGGCTGTGCACTCGACCATGGTCGAGGGGGAAAGGAGCCGGACAGAAGTCGGGTCCAGAGGCGCTGAGACGGGGGCAGCGTGGAGCAAGGAAGCCGCGGTACTAATAGGCTGGGGGACGCAACGGCATCGTGAGACAGCTAGACCGCGACCGGCGGGAAAAGCCGGGCAGCGACCGAAGCCACGAAGCGCTGCGACCGGGAGCGTAGGCGCGGGAAGAGATAAACTCAGCCGCAGCCGGGGAGGGAAGCACCGGACTGCGAGACGGCTGGGAGAGGCGTTTGGGAGCCGAGCGAGCGGGAGAGGCAGAGCCGACCAAGGGAGACTGCGCGAGAGCCAGTCCAGCGGCTGAAACTGTTCTCCGTCAACGGGGTGTACCCAGCGCCGGTAGAGCCGAGCGAGCGGGAGAGGCAGAGCCGACCAAGGGAGACTGCGCGAGAGCCAGTCCAGCGGCTGAAACTGTTCTCCGTCAACGGGGTGTACCCAGCGCCGGTAGAGCCGAGCGAGCGGGAGAGGCAGAGCCGACCAAGGGAGATTGTGCGAGAGCCAGTCCAGCGGCTGAAACTGTTCTCCGTCAACGGGGTGTACCCAGCGCCGGTAGAGCCGAGAGAGTGGGAGAGAGACCGAGCCCGAGCAAGGGGAACTGAGTGAGAGCCAGCCAGCGGCTGAACCTGTTCGCCGTCAACGGGGTGTACCCAGCGCCGGTTGCCCTGCCGAGAAAAGGGAAAGCCCTGAAGCCGACGCGCAGGCTGTGAACCTGAAAGCCAGCGGCCGTCGCCTGTGGGGGAAAGTGTACCCCTCCCGCTAGGGAAGAAACGCGGGAAGTCGCCATTAGGCGGGGAAGAAGACAGAAGCGGGAAACCGCCATTGAAGTGGGCGGGGAGAGAAGATAAGCGCGGGAAACCGCCATTTTCGCGGGAAAACCGCCATCTTAGAAAAAAAAAAATAAGTTAAAGAAATAATTCGGGGTGTTATCAGAAAGAGAGGAAGATGCCTAAGCGTGGTAACATCAACGATTTTAATGCCGAGGTAGAAGACTGGGCCACGTACGTGGAACGCATCGAGATCTATTGTGAGGCCAATAAAATAGAAGAAGATGACAAAGCTATAACCTTGCTAAACTCGATGGGCGCGAAGACATACGGGCTCTTGAAGCATCTACTACCACCAGCTAAACCGGCGGATCAGACTTTCGATGATATTGTGGCTGTTCTGAAGGATCACTTGAACCCCACACCGTTGATGTTGGCGGAACGATTCAAATTCTATGCGAGAACGCAACGGAAAGACGAAAGCAACGCAGAATACTTGGTCGAACTGCGTAGACTAGCGAAATACTGCCAGTTTGGAGGGAATCTGACAGAGGCATTGCGAGACAAGTTCGTGTGCGGGTTGGCAAAGGAAGGAACGCAAAAGCGACTACTCGAAGAGAACGACCTTACACTTGACAGGGCTGTCCTTATTGCAGCATCGCACGAAGCCGCAGCGAAGGGAACTGCGGAAATGCAGCTAAAGACAGCAGCACTAAGTGTGGATCAAATTACCTCGACAACAACAAAATGCTATCGTTGTGGGAAGACAACACACGACCAGAACCAATGCTGGTTTAAGAACCAGGAATGTAGGAAATGTGGCAAACTGGGTCACATAGCTAAGGTATGCCGGTCAGGGAAGAAGACCAACAACCAAAGGACCAACAACCAAAGGCAGCCATCACAGGAAAAGTACAACAAGGTACACAAGGTGGCTGAGAAGAGTTCAGACGAACAGAATTCAGACTCAGACCCAAACGGCCAGGAGCTGGGTAGTCTGAGAATTCACAATGTGAGTAAGGAAGCTGACCTACAAACTATCTGGGTCATGCTAAAAATAGCTGGAATCCAAGTGAAAATGGAGTTGGACACTGGATCAGCTCTATCAGTCATAAATCGAAGGGATTACCACCGGCTATTCTCACATATACCCTTAAGAGATACCAAGTTCGTATTGCAGACATGCACGGGGCATAAAGTATACCCCATGGGAAAGATAAGAGTCAAGGTGAGAGATAGGGGTAAAGAACACCCAAGAATGAACTTATACGTACTACATGAGGGAGGACCACCACTTCTAGGACGGGAGTGGATCAAGAAAATAGACATGGAATGGCACTATCTAAAAGCCATAACGAGTGAGGACTCGGTGCAGACAATCAGCTCAGATTCTGAAACGGATGACGATAAGACCAACCCAAATATGAAAGACAAGGCTGAAATGGACTTGCCGACGAAGGTTGGAAAAACGAAGGCATGCATAAAGGCTTATGCTCCAGAGAAGAACAAAGTTTCAGAGCAGAACTCCACCGAACAACGACAACCTAGTTTGACAGAAAATTCTGAGCCTGTTCAAGTTACGGACATATCCATGACGGAAGAACACCGAGCTCGGACTCAAACTTATTTCAAATTACGACAACAATTAGAACAATTGAGTTACCGTCTCGTACAAGAGATGAAAACAATGAAAAAGTTCTATGACACCGAATGGGAGAATCTGGAAAGACAACAGAAGCAGCTAGCTCAAGCAGAGAGCGACCATAGAGCCATCGTGACCAATTACCGATCACATCTCCCTTATGCTGTTCAGGAGTTAGAATATTTGCAGGAAGAAGCAAATGAAGAGGAATCTTCAGGAAGCCAGGATTTTATTCCAGTTCTTCTCTACGACTCCTTACAAGCAGAGTGTGAGAAGTTGAAAGAGCAGTATGAACAGGCCCAGGCTACAATTCTGGAAGGGGTTAACTCGGCAACCTCCGAAAAGCTAGTTTCAGGGGAAGCATATGAGCAACTGAAGGTTGAACATGAGCAAGAAGTCCAAAGGCTGCAGGAAATTCTTGATGAGCTCAAGGCCAAGACAGACTCATCGATAGAAGTTCCATCCATAGATGAGAAATTAGAGGTGAAAGACATGGCAGAACATGAAAGACAAGATGTACAAGAACTCATAAAAATATTAAAGGAAACCCAAGACAAATATGGGGCGGCAATGACCGAGATTCAACAACTTGAAGAACAGATTCAACTGGGAATCCGTTCAGTGGAAGAAAAGGGAACTGTGAGAAACACAGAGACCGTAAGAATGGCCTCTGAACATGAGCTAGTGAGCATCAAGGCGCAACTTCTCCGAGCGCTGGAAGCCAAAGTACAAGAGGAAAAGGTGAAAGCATTGGAGGAAAAGGTGGATGAAATGGAGAAGACTCTGACCCACAGTGTTCCCATGGAAGAGTTAACGGTCAGCCAACTCCTTCATATGCTGAAGGACAAGACTCTACAATGGGAACAATCTGAACACGAGCTTCAATCTTCAAAGGGAAGGAGTTCGGAGCTCTCAAAAGTTATGGAAATAGCTGAGGTTGCAACACAGATTTTACAGGGATGCCAAAAGTACGCTGAATCACGTCAATGTGAACAGCAGAATGTTGAAACAGCTGCTCCAGTAGAAGGATTGAATAGCCTGATCAATCAATCCCCGAGGGAAGGGGAAGTATTGAAATCACAAACGAGGTCATTAGTGAAGGATTTGCAGGAAACCCAGGAAGAGCGGGATGAATATGAACGCATGAAGAAGTCTCTTCAGGAAAGATGTCTAGGGAGGGAACAACAGTCGGCTAACGTCCAGTTGGGTACGGAAGAAGTAGCAGGCCCTCTCGCTAGACTAGCTCAGGACGACACCGAATATTACCATGACCTGTTGAGTGACACGGAATATTACGATGACTTGGTCTGCCCAGCTTGTGATGAAAACTCCCAAAGTGCAGAAATCAGGATGAAGCACTTAAAGTCTAAGGAACATAGGGAGATGGTGGCGCTACAGCTGGCAGCAGATAAGGGAGCCCCGAGAGTCTCCAAGAAGCAGAAAAGAAAAAGATGAAGCAGAAGACAATAACCATCTAAATCATTATCACTTCTATCAGATCATGCACGTGGGCCCTACGAAGGGGGCCAAATCAGTTGGGAAGTAGGAAAAATTACCAAGGCAGTCCAGCTGTTTGTAAAAGTCAGCACTGCTGGTTCAGCAGGACGGAAGTTCAAGCTGTTAAGCCAAGGGAAAGACTATTGGATGAGTCACGCTAGAAATGTGAACCGGCTACACCACAGAGATGTTGTTCGGACCGAGTCAAGACCAGAGACTGAATCTGTGAACTGTTCCCGCAGAGACTGAATCTGTGAACTGTTTCCCGCAGAGACTATATCTGTGAATTGTTTTACATGAAGTTGATTATATGTTATGTTTAATGGGGAATAAGTATGTTGTAAGCTAAAAAGGGAGGATTGTAGTGTATGTACCTGTCTCCCTTTAAGAGAACTATTGTATGTAACCGTTCACCTTTAAGAGAACTATTTTAGGTGTGGCACTACTTTGTTTGGCTTCTGTATACGGTAATACCGACGGTGACCACACCAGTATATAAGTGTTGTGCCAGGAGTTATTGGGCAGATTCGCCCTGACCTTCGAATAGTAAAGTCCTGTTTTAAGTTACTCTTGGAGTCTGTGTATTAATTAACTAAACAACCCACAGACTTTACAGGGGATTTATCGGCTTTCAGTCCCATTAATTTCTCCAGTACTACTTCTTTACTACTGTAATATTAATTTCTTTCAGTTCCTCATTCTTGTTAAACCCTTGGTTCTCCACTATTTCCGGGAAGTTTTTTGTGTCTTCTTCCATGAAGACAGACACCAAGGCCATGAATTTGCCGACGCTCAGAGGGCAGGTTTGGAGGTGGGTCAGGAGTAAACATGCAAACATAGAAGATAGGAGGAGGAGTAGGCCATTCGGCCCCTCAAGCCTGCTCCGCCATTTAATGAGATCATGGCTGATCATCCAAATTCATTACCCTGTCCCTGCTTTCTCCCCATATCCCTTGATCCCTTTAGCCTTAAGAAATATATCCAACTCCTTCTTGAATATATTTAATGAACTGGCCTCCACCGCCCTCTGTGGCAGAGAATTCCACAGGTTCACCACTCTCTGGGTGAAGAAATTCCTCCTCATTTCTGTCCTAAATGGCTTACCACTTATCCTTAGACTATGACCCCTGGTTAGAGTCATAGAGTTAGAGTCATAGAGTTATACAGCACGGATAGAGGCCCTTTGGCCCATCGTGTCCGCGCCGGCCATCAAGCCCTGTCTGATCTAATCCCATATTCCAGCATTTGGTCCGTAGCCTTGTATGCTATGGCATTTCAAGTGCTCATCCAAATGCTTCTTAAATGTTGTGAGGGTTCCTGCCTCCACAACCCTTTCAGGCAGTGAGTTCCAGACTCCAACCACCCTCTGGGTGAAAAAGTTCTTCCTCAAATCCCCTCTAAACCTCCCGCCCTTTACCTTGAATCTATGCTCCCTAGTTATTGACCCCTCTACTAAGGGAAAAAGCTCCTCAGTATCCATCCTATCTATGCCCCTCATAATTTTTTTTACACCTCAATCATGTCCCCCCTCAGCCTCCTCTGCTCCAAGGAAAACAAACCCAATCTGCCCAGTCTCTCTTCATAGCTGAAGCGCTCCAGCCCCGGTAACATCCTGGTGAACCTCCTCTGCACCCTCAAGGGTTCTGGACTCCCCGGCCATCAGAAACATCCTTCCTGCATCTAGTCTGTCCAGGCCTGACAGAATTTTATAGGTTTCGATGAGATCCCCTCTCATTCTTCTAAACTCCAGTGAGTATAAGCCCAATCGACACAATCTCTCCTCATACGTCATTCCTGCCATCCCAGTTATCAGCCTGGTGAATCTTCGCTGCACTCCTTCCATGGCAAGAACATCCTTCCTCAGATAAGGTGACCAAAACTGCACACAATACTCAAGGTGCGGTCTCACCAAGGCCCTGTACAACTGCAGCAAGACATCCTTGTTCCTGTACTCGAACCCTCGCCTTGCCTTGGAGGCGGAGCAACAAAGGTTCACTAGATTGACTTTTTTCTACGTTGTATATGGGTCCTGGGCACCATGCTCCTGGAGGAGATGCTCTGAGCCACCTCCCTCCACACTCTTCTGTAATCGTGCAACAAAGGCCTCCTGCCACTCTCTGGGTACAGTATTGATCTTCTGTGCTCTACCGCGCTAACCAGAGTCTCCAAGGCCCGCTCGCTGAAGCGCTGTGCTTGCTCCCTGGCTGTCTCCATAGTCCTTGGCTGCAAGGTTTAGGCACAGGTTTCTCCAGGCCGAGATTCAAGGCTCCAATGAGCAGGGTGTGGCTGGAGAGCAAGATCGACTCTCCCCTTTAAGAACTGTCTGGCGCCAGTGTGTCTGTGTTCCATCGCTAACTGACAGCACCTGCGCTGCACCCGCCCTCTCAGTTAGTGCCCCGCTGCTCGGACTTTGCGCCTTATGAGAGGTATGTAGTGCCTGATTTAGCACTCCAATCAACTCCGGGGGTGATAAAAAGCCAAGTTTGCAGTCAGAGGTGATAATTAGCGCCAGGCACTAAACTTTGCGCACGGCCGCCGATAATTGCACCCCAAATGGGGCGATACTGAATTTTTCCCCCATTGCCTTTAATGTACAGAGTGTGCTATTACCTTTAATGTACATTGTGTGTTATTGTCTTCAATATACAGTGTGTGTTATTGCCTTTCATATACAATGTGTGTTATTGCCTATAATGTACAGTGTGTGTTATTGCCTATAATGTACAGTGTGTTATTGCCTATAATGTACAGTGTGGGTTAATACCTAAAATGTACAGTGTGTGCTATTGCCTATAATGTACAGTGTGTGTTATTGCCTATAATGTACAGTGTGTGTTATTGCCTAAAATGTGCAGTGTGTGTTATTGCCTCTAATGTGCAGTGTGTGTTATGGTCTATAAAGTACAGTGTGTGTTATTGCCTCTAATGTACAGTGTGTGTTATTGACTCTAATGTACAGTGTGTGTTATGGTCTATAAAGTAAAGTGTGTGTTATTGCCTAAAATATACAGTGTGTGTTACTGCCTCTAATGTACAGAGTGTGTTATTGCCTTTAATATACAGTGTGTGTTATTGACTTTAATTTACAGTGTGTGTTATTGCCTTTAATATACAGTGTGTTATTGCCTATAATGTTCAGTGTGTGTTATTGCCTTTAATTTACAGCGTGTGTTCTTGCCTATAATGTAGTGTGTGTTATTGCCTATAATGTACAGTGTGTGTTCTTGCCTATAATGTACAGTGTGTGTTCTTGCCTATAATGTACAGTGTGTGTTCTTGCCTATAATGTACAGTGTGTGTTATTGCCTAAAATATAAAGTGTGTGTTACTGCCTCTAATGTACAGTGTGTGTTATTACCTGGTATGTACAGTGTGTTATTGCCTATTAGATAGAGCTTGTGTTATTGCCTATAATGTACAGTGTGTTATTGAATATAATATACAGTGTGTGCTTGCCTTTAATGTAGTGTGTGTTATTGTCTATAATGTACAGTGTGTGTTATTGCCTATAATGTTCAGTGTGTGTTATTGCCCATAATATACAGTGTGTGTTATTGCCTATAATGTACAGTGTGTGTTATTGCCCATAATGTACAATGTGTTATTGCCTATAATGTACAGTGTGCGTTATTGCCTATAATGTACAGTGTGTGTTATTGCCTATAATGTACAATGTGTTATTGCCTATAATGTACAGTGTGTGTTATTGCCTATAATGTTCAGTGTGTGTTATTGTGTGGTAAACCACTGTTATCGTTCACAACCGTTCACTATTGTTACACTGTTGTTATCACTGTTTACACTGTTGTTATCACTACACAAGGTTACCTCTTGCCACGCACGCTGTTATACCTAGGCATACCTCAGCTGACTCCGCCCATGGCTCCGCCTGCTTGCCCAGGTATAAAGGTGACCGCTTGGCTAGTATTCTTCCTTGTTGGAACCGATCACCCACGAGGGTGGGCTCTGTTATTTAGCCAATAAAAACCTATAGTTACTATCTTAACTCGTCGCTTTTCATGGAATGAATTGATAGGTATATCATATTGCCTATAATGTACAGTGTGTGTTATGGTCTATAATGTACAGAGTGTGTTATTGCCTATAATGAAGAGTGTGTGTTATTGCCTATAATATACTATGTGTGTTATTGCCTTTAATGTGCAGTGTGTGTTATTGACTATAATGTACAGTGTGTGTTATTGGGTATTATATACCGTGTGTGTTATTGCCTATAATGTACAGTGTGTCATTGCCTATAATGTGCATTGTGTGTTATTGCCTTTAATTTACAGTGTGTGTTCTTGCCTATAATGTATATTGTTTGTTATTGTCTTTAATGTACAGTGTGTTATTGCCTTAAATGTACAGTGTGTGTTATTGCCTATAATGCACAGTGCATTATTGACTATAATGCACAGTGTGTGTCATTGCCTATAATGTACAGTGTGTGTTATTGGCTTTCATATACAGTGTGTGTGCTTGCCTAATATGTACATTGTATGTTATTGCGTATAATGTACATTGTGTGTTACTGCTTATAATGTACCATGTGTGTTATTGCCTATGTTGCACAGCGTGTTATTGACTACAATGTACAGTGTGTGTTATTGCCTATAATATACAGTGTGTTATTGACTATAATGCACAGTGTGTCATTGCCTATAATGTGCAGTGTGTGTTATTGCCTATTATGTACAGTGTGTGTGATTGCCGATCATGTAGAGTGTGTTTCCTTGCCTATAATGTACAGTGTGACTGCCTATAATGTACAGTGTGTTATTACTTATAATGTACAGTGTGTGTTATTGCCTGTAATGTACAGTGTGTTATTACTGAAAATATACAGTGCGTGTTATTGCCTGTTATGTACAGTGTGTGTTATTGCCTATAATGTACAGTGCGTGCTATTGCCTATAATGTACAGTGTGTTATTGCCTATAAAGTAGTGTGTGTTATTGCCTATAATGTACAGTGTGTGTTATTGCCTATAATGTACATTGTCTGTTATTGACTATAATGTATAGTGTGTGTTATTGACTATAATGTACAGTAAGTATTATTGCCCCAATGCACAATGTGTTATTTCCTATAATGTGCAGTGTGTGTAATTGATTATAATCTACAGTGTGTTTTTGCCTTTAATTTACAGCGTGTGTTTTTGCCTATAATGTAGAGTGTGTGTTATTGCCCATAATGTACAGTATGTGTTATTGCCTTTAATGTACTGTCTGTGTTATTGCCTATAATGTACAGTGTGTGTTATTGCCTATAATATGCAGTGTGTGTCATTGCTTTTAATGTACAGTGTGTTATTGCCTATAATGTACAGTGTATTTTATTGCTTATAATGTAGAGTGTGTGTTATTGACTATTAGATGGAGTGTGTTATTGCCTATAATGTACAGTTTGTTATTGCCTCTAATGTAGAATGTGTGTTATTGACTATAATATACAGTGTGTTATTGACTATAATGTACAGTGTGTTATTGCCTATAATATAGTGTGGTTTTGCCTATAATGTACAGTGTGTGTTATTGCCTATAATGTACAGTGTATGTTATTGCCCATAATGTGCAGTGTGTGTTATTGCCGAAAAGATACAGTGTGTGTTATTGCCTGTAATATACAGTGTGTGAATCACTTGGGTGAGTCACTGGCTGCTAAAATCAAACTTTGTTTGTTTCACATTTACTGTTTTTTTTTCACATTTACTGTTTTTTAAAATTCTTTATTCAAGTAAAACAATACTTATACAACTCATCAATTACACAGTAAATCCATTACATCCATTGACCACAATTAGAAAAGAATAAAGCCTTAAAAAACAGCTCTTTGGTTAACAATATAAATGCAATGATAATTTTTTACAAATAAATCAATAATATTTACAATACAAATTACCACGATTTCAATAAACCAAGAAAAAAAACCCGTATCACGCCAGTCCTACTGGCATCGTTTACCCATTCAATTGTTCAATCATCCGTTCGTTTGTTCGCTCATTCGTTCTTTCGCTCGAGCATAAGTGCCATTGTGCGTGCATACGTGCGTGTGTGTCATTTGTGTCTACGTGCGAGCATGCGTGTGTTCGTTTGTCCGTTCATTTCATTCGTTCGGTCGAACGTAAGTTCCATTGTGCGTGCATGCGTGTGTGCGTATCATTTGTGCCTGCAGCGTGCGTTCACTCGCGTGTTCGTTCGATCCAGAACCCAGCCGTCGAAGTACTCAGATTTCTTACCAATATAATTTATTTTATCTATTTTTTTCCCCTTCCTTTTAACTTTCGCCTGTTAACTTATTTTTCTCCCTTTTGTAAAACATACCATTTACTAGGCAATAATCTCAAAGTAAATTCCACATAAACACTAATTAACATCACAATGTAAAAAGTCCCATAGCCTTATCAGAAATCAATTAAAGCTTCAAGTAGACTGCTTTCAACCAGAAAACCAGAAACTTCTTCAACAAAAGAAGTGAATACCAGTTCTACGCCAGTCCTATTGGCAATCTAATAACTCCTCATTTTCACTTGATGCCGTCTAACCATGTAATGTCACAATCCTTGTCCACGGTCCTCAGCTTTTCCACGGAAAAGAAGCCAATCACTTTCTCAAATCCCGTAAAAAGACTGAATACTCAAATTTTCTTCTACTTGCTGTTATCGCTCACAGGACCCAACCGTCAAAACACGCAGTATTCCTTGCCGACATTACTTTGTTTTGTCTATTATCTTCCTTTTATTTTCCTTTTTTTTTCACTTTTATTCCGTTCTCTTTTCCCATCTTATGGCCGCTGATGCGCCATGCTACAGATGGAAACAGTCTGTCTTTCCTCCACCAGAATAGCGGCGCACAAACCCGATCCCATCACTGAAACAAAGCCTCACAGCTGCCACCAGATGGAGCACAGGCGGGGCCGCTGGAACTCATTCGGGCCCGAGACCGTTCTTCAACCTTAGAAACCGTGCAGCATGCTCACCCACAGCATCTCCCGACTCCGCTTCTGCCGACCAGCCGCTCCGCCCTGGGCTCCCCACCTGGGGTCCTCCGTGCTGGACCTCCCACCTAGGGCACTCTCCTCTGGGCCTTCCGCACTGGGCCCTCCGCACTGGCATTCCCCGCGAGCAGCTGGGGTGTGGAGCAGCCCGTTCACACAGCACCAAGCAGAGCAGAGCAGAGCAGAGCTGCTGAGAATCTCGCAGCCTGTGTGTCTCTCTCCACATTTACTGTGACTGTCGACTGTTTCAAATCTAAATTCCCAGCTTTAAGCAAAGTTATAAAGGGATATACAAGGCCTACAATTCAAAGCAGCTGAAGGCAGTTAATTAGGGAAACTAGATTAAACTAGTACCCCTGTAGCTGGGCTCAGCAAGTCTCAACAAGTCTCCCTTGTTTCAGGGCCTAAAAACAAGCCTTGAAGTGCGATTTTGCACTGCGTGCGGTTTCAACAGAGTGCTACGAGTTGGGTGAGTCAGAGTTAGGTTAGGAGGAGCTCCCTTGCTTCGCATTTGTTTTTCCTAACTTTTCACCCTGTAGGAAGAGGCCGGTGTTGGGAACAGCAGGAGAGTAGTGAGTATTTAAACTCACCTTCATGGGCTTTTTCTCAAAGGCCGGTCAATCTTGCAGACCGGCGGCAGCGGTCCAGATCCACGCCATGATTCAAAAAGTGACGCGGGCAAGAGGAAGCAGCTGATTGGGTGAGTATGCCCAGGTGAGTATTTATACTACTCTATAGTTTGACAGTTAAGGTTAATAGTTTATAAAGTTTAGAAGGTCTTAATTTTTGGGGTTATAGTTTCTAAGGTTTTTGTTGTGTACCGGGGAGTGCTAGTAACCAAGGGCCCTTGAGTATATCATTTAATTGTAGTGTAATTAGTGGTATTGATTTGATTTAATTTAATTTAAATTAATTAAAGGCTAAGTCATGGCAGGACAGCTCGGCCCCACGGCATGCTCCTCCTGCGCCATGTGGGAAATCAGGGACACTTCCTGTGTCCTTGACAACCATGTGCACAGGAAGTGTATCCAGCTGCAGCTACTGACAGACCGCATTGCGGCGCTGGAGCTGCGAATGGATACATACTGGAGCATTCGCGATGCTGAGGACATCGTGGATAGCACGTTTAGGGAGTTGGATACATCGCAGGTAAAGGCTGCACAGGCAGGAAGGGAATGGGTGATCGCCAGGCAGAGTAGTAGGCACAGGCAGGTAGTGCAGGACTCCCCTGTGGCCAACCCCTTCTCAACCAGATATACCAATTTGGATATTGTTGAGGGAGATGGCTTATCGGAGGAAGGCAGCAGCAGCCAACTTCCTGGCACCGTGGGTGGTTCTGCTGTACAGGACGGGAGGAAAAAGAGCGGGAGAGCTATAGTGATAGGGGATTCTATTGTAAAGGGAATAGATAGGCGTTTCTGCGGCCGCAAACTTGACTCCAGGATGGTAAGTTGTGTAAGATCCGCAAAATTAATATTGTACTATAAGGGTCCTTTGGCAGAAGAGGCCCTGTTTTAAAAGACTGTTTTAAAAGAAGCCCAGGAAAAAGGGGGCATATAAAATGGCTACCAGATCCCGTGACCGACTTATTGGGACATTTTAAAATGGTTCCTGCAGTCCCCAGACAGCCTTTGTGGATTCAACCCACAGTAAGTTCTGGAAGCCGTTTCTGAGAAAACGAAACCAGACATTAACACATACATAAAGATTGGATGCAGATCCAGTCAGATCGGCCTGTAGATAAAGGTTATCTAAATGTTTACCCAGACAAAGGGAAATAGTTTCTTATTCATAAGGGGAGCATCAAAGACCCATTAAAGACATTAAGAAGACATTCACAACAATGCAGGTCATTCCAGGCCAGAGATGGCCACCACCGGCCATCCCGAAAGCAGTTTAAATATAATAACTACCCCGCTGTGCAACAAGCCCGCCAAAATCACAGAAATCACAGAAACCCCACAGTGCAGATAGAGGCCATTTCGGCCCATCGAGCCTGCACCGACACATATCCCACCCAATCCCCGTAACCCCTACACCAACACATATCCCACCCTATCCCCGTAACCCCACATATTTAATCCCCCTAACACTAAGGGTCAGTTTATCATAGCCAATCAACCTAACCCGCACATCTTTGGAATGTGGGAGGAAACCGGAGCACCCGGAGGAAACCCACGCAAACACGGGGAGAATGTTAAACGTTAAACAAAGACTAACCTTGATTTGGCGGGAGATAAAGGCCTCATCTGAGAAGTATAATTGGAGACACCCGGGGGAGCCATCGTAGCCAGGGGAGCCATCGTGGCCATCAGAGCCATCAGGAGCGATTAGCCATCAGCAGAGAGATCAGCGATTAACCGTTGAAGAAGACGAAGCAGCCATCAAGAAGGCAATTCAAGCCTGCGTCCCACCCCGGGGTAACCATCGGGAGATCGTCGACCAACCCCGGGCCGTTGACGAGACAAGAGGGCAGCAGCCCTACAGAGAAAACCTATGTGAAAATGGTAACTGGCTAGAAGAGACCTCTTGAAAGTGGTCAAACAGTTGACCTTCCTTCATATCGACGCCCAGGCCCGCTGAGATCCAGCCTGTCCATGACCTTCACTTCGAGGAAGAGAAGGTGTGTCGCAGCTCACAGCCCGCAGTGCTGACCACGAGGAGACAGGACGCCTGAAAGGATCAAAACGCAGACCTGTTTCAAAACCTTATAATTCCTAGCTGGATTGGTGAGCATGTTTCTGGTCCTTCATAATCGGATCTAGTTAGGTTTAAGGGGGTGGGCATTTTGGGTATAATTAACATGAGTTGTTGTCCCTCGATGTTCCGTGTGTTTCCCCATTTCATGATGACTTTTGTAAAGTATAAACATGCCTGTATCTATTTTAGCTGGTACTGTATCGTTATGATTTGTTTTTCCCTCCCATGTACCCTCTCATTTGCTTGCATTTGATTTGTTTTTCCTTATGCAATAAAATTTCAGTTCATTTCATTAAACTTGGTCTATAAGAGTATTCTCTGCATTGTAGTTCCTGCATCTAAGTCCAGTGTCTAGAACCTAAGGGGTGAGTGGGTCAAACCACTCAAGGTTTTACTGTGCAAAAGAGAGAGAGAGGCCTCTGGCGAGAGGAGCCTCTGCGACCTCGGAGAGAAAACCCCTTACAGTTGCCTCCCTGGTGCAAGGGTCAAGGATGTCATGGAGCGGCTGCAGGGCATTCTGGAGGGGGAAGGTGAACAGCCAGTTGTTGTGGTGCATATAGGTACCAACGATATAGGTAAAAACCGGGATGAGGTCCTAAAAGCTGAATATAGGGAGTTAGGAGGTAAATTCAAAAATAGGACCTCCAAGGTACAGGAAACTTTGTGCTATCCGGCACCGACGGGACTGAGCTGTTGCCGTTCCCTCAAAACTGCTGGACATACCAGCGCTAATGTTGAAAGATACGGAAGCGTTTGAGCTCCATATCTGTCAACAAACCCTGTTGCTTAGCAACAGCTTCTAAACAGTCCAAGCGTCTCTGTAGCGTCTCTGTAGCTTAGCAACAGCTTCAGCAGACCTTGCAGAGCTTGACTGTTGAGGAAAAAAGCAACGAGAAGAAAAAAAACCTAACGAAAACGGCTCCTGATTTTTGCCGGTGGCTCGAGCATTCCAGACAGTTAACCTCCGGATAACACAAAGTTTCCTGTAGTAATCTCAGGATTGCTACCATGTGCTAGTCAGAGTAGAAATAGAAGGACATTTCAGATGAATACGTGGCTAGAGGAATGGTGCAAGGGGGAGGGATTCAAATTCCTGGGACATTGGAACTGGTTCTGGGGGAGGTGGGACCAGTACAAAATGGACGGTTTGCACCTGGGCAGGGCTGGGACCGATGTCCTAGGGGGAGTGTTTGCTAGTGCTGTTGGGGAGGGTTTAAACTAAAATGGCAGGAGGTTGGGAACCTGTGCAGGAAGACAGAGGAAAGGGAAACAAGGATAGAAACAAAAGACAGGAGGGAGAAAAGCAAAAGTGGCAGGCAGAGAAATTAAGGGTTTAAATCAAACATGGCCACAGTCAATAATAATTCAAAAAGGTCTAAGAGTGTTAAAAAAAACAAGCCTGAAGGCCTTGTGTCTTAATGCGAGCAGCATTTGTAATAAGGTGGATGAATTAGCTCCGCAAACAGATGTAAACGGAAATGATGTGATTGGGATTACGGAGACATGGCTGCAGGGTAACCAAGGCTGGCAATTCAACATCCAAGGGTATTCAATATTCAGGAAAGACAGGCAAAAAGGATAAGGAGGTGGGGTAGCATTGCTGGTTAAAGAAGAGATTAATACAATAGTAAGGAAGGATATTAGCTCTGATGATGTGGAATCTGTATGGGTAGAGCTGAGAAATACCAAGGGGCAGAAAACGTTAGTAGGAGTTGTATACAGACCCCCAAACAGTAATGCTGAGGTTGGGGATGGCATTAAATGGGATTGGGCTAACCAAATTAGTAACAATACTGTGGAGGAGGAATTCTTGGAGTGTATACGGAATGGTTTCCTGGACCAATATGCCGAGGAACCAACTAGAGATCAGGCCATCTTAGACTGGGCATTATGTAATGAGAAAGGATTAATTAGCAATCATTTTGTGCAAGGCCCCTTGGGGCGGAGTGATCAAAATATGATCGAATTCTTCATTAAGATGGAGAGTGAAGTAGTTGACTCAGAGACTAGGGTCCTGAATTTAAATAAAGGAAACTACGATGGTATGAGGCGCAAGTTGGCTAGGATGAATTGGGGAATGTTACTTAAAGGGTTGATGGTGGATAGGCAATGGCAAACATTTAAAGATCACATGGATGAATTACAGAATTTGTTCATCCCTGTTTGGCATAAGAATAAAACAAAAAGGGTGACTCAACCGTGGCTAACAAGGGAAATTAGGTATAGCATAAGATCCAAGGAGAGGACATATAAATTGGCCAGAAAAATCAGCAAATCTGAGGATTGGGAGCAGTTTAGGATTCAGCAAAGGAGGACAAAGAGATTAATTAAGAGGGGGAAAATAGATTGAGAGTAAGCTTGCAGTGAACATAAAAACTGACTGTAAAAGCTTCTATAGATATGTGAAGAGAAAAAGATTGGTGAAGTCAAGTGTTGGTCCCTTGCAGTCAGAATCAGGGGAATTTATAATGGGGAACAAAGAAATGGCTGACCAATTAAATACATAATTTGGTTCTGTCTTCACAAAGGAGGACACAAATAAACTCACAGAGATGTCGGGGAATATGGGCTCTAATGAGAGGGAGGAACTGAATGAAATCAGTATTTGTAGGGAAATGGTGTTAGGGAAATTGATGGGATTGAAGGTTGATAAATCCCCAGGGCCTGATAATCTACATCCTAGGGTACTTAAGGAAGTGGCCCTAGAAATAGTAGGTGCATTGCTGGTCATCTTCCAAAATTCTATAGACTCTGGAACAGTTCCCATGGATTGGAGGGTAGCTAATGTAACCACACCATTCAAAAAAGGTGGTAGAGAGAAAACGGGGAATTATAGACTGGCAAGTCTGACATCGGTAGTGGGGAAAATGCTAGAGTCCATTATAAAAGATGTAATAGCAGAGCACTTGGAAAACAGTGACAGGATCAGACAAAGTCAACATGGATTTACAAAAGGTAAATCGTGCTTGACTAATCTACTGGAATTTTTTGAGGATGTAACTGGTAAAATAGATAAGGGAGAACCAGTGCATGTGGTGTATTTGGAATTTCAGAAGGCTTTCGATAAGGTCCCGCATAAGAGATTAGCGTGTAAAGTTAAAGCACATGGGATTGTGGGTAAGGTACTGACTTGGATAGAGAACTGGTTGGCAGACAGGAAGCAAAGTTTTGGAATAAACGGCTCTTTTTCCGAGTGGCAGGCAGTGACTAGTGGGGTTCCGCAGGTGTCGGTGCTAGGACCCCAGCTATTCACAATATATATTAATGATCTAGACGAGGGGAGTAGATGTAATATCTCCAAGTTTGCAGATGACACAAAGCTGGGTGGGCGTGTGTGCTGTGAGGAGGATGCCGAGAAACTCCAGTATGATTTGGGCAGGTTGGGTTAATAGGCAGATGCATGGCAGATGCAGTTTAATGTGGATGAATGTGAGGTTATCCACTTTGGTGGCAAAAACAGGAAGGCAGCTTATTATCTGAACGGCAATAGATTGGGAGAAGGGGAAGTGCAACGAGACCTGGGTGTACTTGTGCACCAGTCGCTGAAAGTAAGCACGCAGGTGCAGCAGGCGGTTAAGAAGGCAAATGGTATGTTGGCCTTCGTAGCAAGAGGATTCGAGTACCGGAGCAAGGATGTCTTGCTGCAGTTGTACAGGGCCTTGGTTGGACCACACCTTGAGTATTGTGTGCAGTTTTGGTCGCCTTATCTGAGGAAGGATGTTCTTGCCATGGAGGGAGTGCAGCGAAGATTCACCAGACTGATACCTGGGATGGCAGGAATGACGTATGAGGAGAGATTGGGTCGATTGGGCTTGTACTCGCTGGAGTTTAGAAGAATGAGAGGGGATCTCATTGAAACTTATAATATTCTAATAGGACTGGACAGACTAGATGCAGGAAAGATGTTCCCGGGGGAGTCCAGAACCAGAGGTCACAGTCTAAGGATAAGGGGAAAGCCATTTAGGACTGAGATGAGGAGGAATTTCTTCACCCAGAGAGTGGTGAACTTGTGGAATTCTCTACCACAGAAGGCAGTTGATGCCAATTCATTAAATTTATTCAAGAAGGAGTTAGATATATTTCTTAAGGCTAAATGGAGCAAGGGATATGGGGAGAAAGCAGGGACCAGGTACTGAATTTGGATGATCAGCCATGATCTCATTGAATGGCGGAGCAGGCTCGAGGGGCCGAATGGCCTACTCCTGCTCCTATCTTCTATGTTTCTATGTGTTATTGCCTATAATGAACAGTGTGTGTTATTGCCTTTAATGTACAGTGTGTGTCATTGCCTTTAATGTACAGTGTGTTATTTCCTATAATGTACAGTGTGTTAAAACCTTTAATTGGCAGTGTGTGATATTGCCTTTAATGTACAGTGTGTGTGATTGCCTATAATTTAGTGTGTTATTTCCTATAATGTACAGTGTGTGTTATTGCCTATAATATACAGTGTGTGTTATTGCCTATAATATACAGTGTGTGTTATTGCCTATAATGTACAGTATGTGTTATTGACTATAATGCTCAGTGTTGTGTTATTGACTATAATGTACAGTGTGTGTTATTGACTATAATGTACAATGTCTGTTATTGCATATAATGTACAGTGTGTGTTATTGCCTATTTGTTAGTGTGTGTGTTATTGCCTTTAATGTACAGTGTGTTATTGACTATAATGCACAGTCTGTGTTATTGACTATAATGTACAGTCTGTGTTATTGCCTATAATGTGCAGTGTGTTATTGCCTCTAATGTAGAGTGTGTGTTATTGAATATAATATACTGTGTGTGTTATTGCCTATTAGATAGAGTGTGTGTTATGGCCTATAATGCACGGTGTGTGTTATTGCCTATAATGTACAGTGTGTGTTGTTGTCTATAAAGTAGAGTATGTCATTGCCTTTAATATACAGTGTGTGTTATTGCCTATAATGTACAGTGTGTGTTATTGCTTATAATGTACAGTGTGTGTTATTGCCTATAATGTACAGACTGTGTTATTGCCTATAATGTACAGTGTGTGTTATTGCCTATAATGTACAGTCTGTGTTATTGCCTATAATGTACAGATTGTTATTGCCTATAATGTGCAGTGTTTGTTCTTGCTGAAAATATACGGTGTGTTATTGTCTATAATGTAGAGTGTGTGTTATTGCATATAATATACTGTGTGTGTTATTGCCTATAATGTACAGATTGTTATTGCCTATAATGTGCAGTGTGTGTTCTTGCCGAAAATATACAGTGTGTTATTGCCTGTAATGTAGAGTGTGTGTTATTGCCTATAATGTACTGTGTCTGTTATTGCCTATAATGTACAGTGTGTAGGGGGTGGTGTGTGGGTCGGCTTCACCTCTGACTTATGAGCGGTTCGACTCACTCCCATTCCCTTGGTTCTAGACCTGGGACTTATTTGGGGTTTGTGATGAAAGGTGCAACAGACAACTGAATTTTGGTGAACGAAATAAGATCTTTATTTGAGAAAGAAAATATGCAACACAATAATCTTAACACTCTAAATTGGGGGAACACTTCGGAATATACGAGGGAAAATAACAATAGACAGAATACTACACCTCTCCCAATCCACTTCACTAGCTAAGTTGGGCTCCAGAGGACCAGGGATAATGCTCACCAAAATGACTTCTTTTGACAGTTGTAGAGGTTCGCGATTTCGGGGTTCTCTAGATGTGTTGGCTGGGGTCTGCCGTACCCCGGACGCAGTAGAGGGCTTCACCTGCGTAGCTGGTCAGTCTTCGCGAGTCCGCTGATGCGATAGGGTGCGTATTGGATCTATCAGGTGAGTACCCAATTCTTTTTGGTTAGAAGTACGATTTTGAGTCTTTTCAGTAAAATCTTACCCAGGTATAAGTCAGGATAGTTTGTAGAGTGGAAAAACTTGCGGATCTTCGGTTTCTTCCAAGTTGGTTTCTTGTCGGTCGCGGTGGACCAATATTACCCGGTTGCTGGTAATATTTGGTTGTTTGTTTCGTGGGGCCCTGGTCTGCCACGAGGTCTCCGATGGTGTGTTGCTTCTTCGAGAGGGAGAACTGCTTCGAGATGCTTCTTCTTGGACTGGGCTGAACTTGATGACTTGATTTGAAATTTCTGATGAACCGAACTTCCACCAGCACTGCTTTCTTGAACGAACTAACTGGAACTGTTTTCTGTAAAAAACAGGCCTTCAATTATACTGATTGAGGCCTGCTAATCTGCGCGCCAAAACTGTGCTGGTGTATTGTTAGTTTTGGCGGGCTTGTTAATATTGATTGGTGTGAATTGCTTAATTGGTTTTGGGATGATCCCATCGATCTTAAGTTGTTTTAAGAGCGTGTGAAGTGGTTTCGGGATGGTCCCATCGATTGTTTAACCTCTTGTTTAATTGCAGTAAAGTTGTCTTTTCCTGTGGGGGCCAAGGTTCTTTTGTTGGTTGGTGGCATGTTTTGCATTATGCAAGGTTTTGGATAGTTCTGTAATTTTGGTGGGAACTGCTTTGCCGTCGGTCTATTGTCAGTATCTAAAATGACTGAGACAGTCTAGATAAGTCCCCAGACAGCTCGGTTAATGCCAATACCTAAAGCTGTCCATTTACAGAGGCCAATCCCAATTCCTTTATTGCAGCCCCTTTTCCTTCCACTGGCTCGAACATGCTTTTAAAATAAAACCAAAATCCTGGGGTCTTTGATTTTAAATCTCCCTTAGGCCCAATATTCTTATACCATCCTGACATGGTTTATTAACAGTCTAAAAATCCCTTCTTTAGGGTAACCTTGGTTTTGGGGGATCTGCTGAATTTTGCGAGTCTTACATTGTGTGTTATTGCCTATAATGTACAGTGAGTGTTATTGCCTATAATGAACAGTGTGTTATTGCCTTTAATGTACAGTGGCCTAGAAATTCAGTAAGGCGCTGCAAGCTTTGCGCCCAGTTACCGCCTAAAGAGGGCTTCTGCGCCAGTAGAGGAGGTTGCGCTGATATTGAGCTCGGCGGTAATGGCGGCGGTAGCCGGTAGCGCTGCGCCGGCACCGATGACGTCATCGGTGTGCGCAGTGCCCCGTTTCCGCCCCGATGCCGGCACGACGCCCATATTCAGTTGCCGCCGCCTCCTCCGTGGCGGCCGCTACTAACATCCGGAGACCAGGGCCTTACTGCAGCCTTAGTGGGGCGCATAAAGGTGGAGGTGCGGCCGGCCGCTTTTTCGGCCGCCGCCTGCCTGCACCTCCTTCCCCGGCCTCCTCCACCACCCCCCCCGCGGCATGGCCGGCTGCTTTCCGCGATCCCGGCACTTCTCCGTGGTGCCGGGCTCATTTGCCGGCACAATCCAGCGGCGATCTCCCCGTTGCAGGCACCTCCACCTTAAGAGGAGGAGGCCTGCAGTACCGCAGCCTGCCGCACCGCATCGGGTGGCGCAGCGGCACTTAGAGCGCTGAAATTGAGTTTCAGCGCCCCAAGCGGGGGCGGGCACACCCTGGAATAGCGCCCGGTTCCGACTTGGGGCGCAAAAAGTGAATATCTGACGGTCGCACATGGCTCCGCGCCCAGCGCTAACTTTTGGCCGTTAGCCAGCTGGCGGGGCCATAGTGAATTTCTAGGCCAGTGTGTGTTATTGCCTATAATGTACAGTGTGTGTTAATTCCTATAATGTACAGTGTGTTATTGCCTTTAATGTACAGTGAGTGTTATTGCCTATAATGTACAGTGTGTATTATTTCCTATAAAGTAGTGTGTGTTATTGCCTTTAATGTAGAGTGTGCGTTATTGCCTATAATTTACAGTGTGCTATTGCCTTTAATATACAGTGGCCTAGAAATTCAGTATAGCCACTTTTGGGGCGGTAAAGTCGGGCGGGCGCTAAAGTTTGCGCCCGGTGCAAAGTCGATGGCACTTCGCCGATATTCAGTAGCTTCGCCCTAAGAGGTTGCTTGAGCGCTAAAACTGGCGTTGCACGCCTATCTTTAGGCGCTAAGCCGGCAGTGCAGAGGGATAGCGCCGAGGCCGGGCGCAGCGCAGGTGCGGTCATTTCTTGATTGACAGCAGACACCGTGGCGCCGGCCAGCTCTTAAAGGGGGAAGGGTCGACTTGCTCTGCTGCAACGGCCTGCACACTGCAGCCTTCCAGCTAGGCCTGAACACTGCTGGTGATCAGAAGGAGCCATGGCAACGGTACAGAAGGCCCGTGAGCGTGCCCTGCGCTTTTCAGCCCATGACTTGAAGATGATGGTGAGGGCCTTGGAGAAGAGACAGCACATCTTGTTCCCGGACACTGGCAGGAAGCCTCCCACCAGCATCTATAGGAAAGCCTGGAGGGAGGTCGCCCGCTGGGTGTCGGCCACCGGCGATGCCCCCAGGGACAATGTCCAATGCCGGAAGAAGTTTAATGACCTGACCAGGATTGTCAGGGTGAGTACCCTTTCCAGTCTCCTCCTCATCCTTGCATGCACACCTGACATGATGGGCAAAGGGACCAGAAAGCCCTAATGGCCAGCCCTCAGCCAGCAGCTATGGGACAGTCATGAACATCAATTGCACATTCTGCACTTTACACCATGGGAGGCAGTGCACACCACATCAGGGCTACACACTGGCCAAGCTATTCCACCATGGGAGGCAGCGCACACCACATCAGGGCTACACACTGGCCAAGCTATTCCACCATGGGAGGCAGCGCACACCACATCAGGGCTACACACTGGCCAAGCTATTCCACCATGGGAGGCAGCGCACACCACATCAGGGCTACACACTGGCCAAGCTATTCCACCATGGGAGGCAGTGCACACCACATCAGGGCTACACACTGTACTTACAGGCCGTCCTTTCTCTTGCAGGCAAAACTTGCCAACAACCGAAGGCACCAGGAGCAGACCGGGGGAGGCCGCCCCCAGATCCAGGAGCTCACTCCCCTGGAGGAGCGCGTGAGTCGCCTCATGGGGCCCCGGGTGATTGGACCCGTCGCCTGTGGAGATGCCGACCCTCTTCTGGGCCACAATGGTATGGACATCACCTTTTGGACCTCTCTCGTCGCACTTGCGCATCCGATCTACCTCCTTTGCCATTGTCCGACCAATGCGCTGAATGCCACCAGTCATGCCTCCCTCGCTGACGCCCTCTCCTCACTCTAAAGCTACTCTTGTGCCTTCCTGCTTTCAGCTGGTGACGAGGAGCTCCCTGAAGCTGCCAGTGACAGCCCCTCCGAGGAGGAGGAGGAGGAGGAACAGGAAGGCGGACCATCAGGGCAGCAGTCAGGTGCGGCTGCAGATGCCGAAGTAGTGGACACGTCTTCCCTGGAGGAGAGCCTGGAGGAAGTGTCGGAGGGGAGTGGAGCTGCTGGGACCAGTGGCGTCCAGCAACCCAGGAGGGCTGCGGTTGGTCCGCGGCCTTCCCCCCAGAGGGGGGAAGGATCGGAGGGGAGTGCAGTTGCTGGGCCCAGTCGTCGCCGGCAACATGGCAAGGGTCGGCCAGCTCTGCCCCCTGCTCCCCAGCGGGAGAGTCCGGACTCCAGTCCGGCCACCTTCAACTCAGAGGAGGTGCGCCACCTCGATCAAATGGCCCAGGATTCGGATCGCCGGCACACCGAGCTGATGGGGGTAGTGGCACGGATGCCTGAGGCCATCGAGTCCCTGGCTAGTAGTGTGCGCGAGTTCGGGGCCTCACATGCCGCGAGTGGCCGGCTGATCAGTGATGCCGTCCAGACAGTGGCTGCTCTGTTGCGGTCGCAGACCAGGGCAACAGGGGCACTGACTGCTGCCACACGCGCTGCGTCAGCCAGGCATCGCCTGGGCACCCGCCGCGCTGCAGCAGCACAGCGGGCTGCCCTTCGGCAGATTGGTGCGCATGCTGCAGTGCGGGCCCGTGCGAGTGCCAGAGTGGCACATCAGCAGCCAGGGCCGACCATCCGCCAGATTGCACACATTCCTCCAGCCGTCACCGCCACTCCCCCAGTGGCGCCTCAACGGCAAGCGGCTGTGAATGATGTTGGCCAGGCACAGCTGCGCCAATCACCAGCCGGCCCCTCGAGGGGCAAACCCCGTCTGGGCCGCCCCCCAAGGGCATCTGCCGGAAGGACATCTAACCCTCAGGAGCCTTTCCCCAGCCTCGCAGCAGCCACTGGGCAGAGCTTGCGGAGGAGCAGCAGGCCGGGCAGGGGCCCCAAAAGGCTCGACAAGGTCTCGCCCTCGCGGCCCAAGAAGTAGACGGTGTGGCCAAGTGTTATTTTATATGGCGATGCCTATGTTTCTTTTGGCCATGGTTGTTTTGTTTCTGGGGATGTTTTTTGGGTTAAGGCCGAGGATGAAGGCTATTTTTGAACAAATGTTCAGTTATTCCTCCCCAGGTTGTGGGAGTGAGTCATTTGATGTACTGTTTTTTGGGGCCGTTTAATGTTTCTGGGTTTCATGTGTGAAGGGGTTTCATTGGTCTAAAATAAAGATTTCTCTTTATTCAGACAGTGTCCATGTTTGTTGCTGTAAGTGTTTGTTGCCTTCGCCGGCTGAGGGCTTGCGGAGCGGCTGCATTCATGTTCCTTCATGGCCACAAGGCATTCCCTGACAGGGGGCTTAGAAGTGACGTTCAATAAGCCGCCGACGGACGGCCCTTGGACCTTCTCGCTCCCTCCTGGGATGGTACTCCTCTTCCTCCTGCTCCTCCTCCTCATGCTCCTCCTGCTCCTCCTCCTGAGGTGGTGGTCCAACGTGAGGTGGCAGTGCCTGAGTCCTGCGGAGAGCCAGGTTGTGCAGCATGCAGCAAACAACGACGAATTGGGACACTCGGTCCGGGGAATACTGCAGAGATCCGCCGGAACGATCCAGGCAGCGGAACTGCTGCTTGAGGACGTCAATTGTTTGCTCGATTATGTTCCTGCTCGCTTGATGACTCTCGTTGTATGCCTCTTCAGCAGGGGTCCTGGGCGCGCGGAGCGGGGTCATGAGCCAGGTACACAAAGGATAGCCTTTGTCCCCGAGAAGCCATCCTCTTGGGGGAGGCTGTGCCTCGAACATGTCACGCACAGTTGTCTGCCGCAGGATAAAGGCATCGTGGCTGCTGCCTGGAAAGCGGGCATTGACAGCTAGGATGCGCTGCTTGTGGTCACACACCAGCTGCACATTGAGGGAATGGTAGCCCTTCCGGTTGCGGTAATCCTCGGCATGCTCCACAGGTGCCCGCAAAGCCACATGCGTACAGTCAATGGCGCCCTGCACCAAGGGGAAGGCCGCAAATCTTGCAAATCCCAGTGCACGCTGATGCTGCCTCTCCAGGGCCATGGGGAAGGAGATGAATTGGCGTCTCCTTCTGAAAAGGGCATCGGTCACCTGGCGGATGCAGCAATGCACGGCGAACTGGGATATGTTAGCTATGTCCCCAGCAGCGGATTGGAAGGAGCCGGTGGCATAGAAGTTCAAGGCCACCGTCACCTTCGCCTCCACTGACAGAGACGTCCTGCTCCTGAGCTTTGGACGCAGATCTCTGCGAAGCAGATGGCAGATCTCTGCAACCACCTCCTTTCGGAATCTCAGCCTTTTTACACATCTCGCGCCACTCATGTTGAGGTAGGTGCGCTGCTGGCGGTATGCCCTGACTGGGTAAGGCCTATGTTGCCGACGCCTGTTGCCCCCTCTGCGTCTAGCCAGGGCTGCCCCTCTCACACCGCGTCTGTGAGCCCTACGGACATGACGCTGAAACTCAGCGTTGGCACCCCATGCAGCCCCCATAATATGCTGCCAAACAGTCAAATATACAAGAGGCCACTTGCAACGCTCTGGCCTGAAGCCAAAAATACCTGAGCTAGTGTTGGCCCAAACCAGAAAGCTGTCTTCCTTGGTCTCTCTCCAGAAATCTGTTGCACAAGAGTGTTTGCTGCAAAATGGCTGCCCTTTATAGTGCAGGGTAAGTGCCCTTTAATTTATGCTCCCCGGGTCCCGCGTCGGCTCTGTTGCGTTCCACTAAACAAGCGTGCGGGCCGCCGGCCGCACAATGGGGCGGTCCCACTGAAGTTCTGGATCGGGGCGCGCAAAGGGCGTTGCACGAGGATATGACGTCAGCGCGCTAAACTTTGCGCCGGCGCTAAATGTCTACTTAATTTGGGGCGAGGCGCAGATCGCGCTGCGCCCGGACGCTACACGCATAGCGCCCGAAATTCACTTCTCTTAAGGCGCTAACGGCTGGCGCAAGCAACTGAATTTCTAGGCCAGTGTGTGTTATTGCCTATAATGTACAGTGAGGGTTATTGCCTATAATGTACAGTGAGGGTTATTGCCTATAATGTACAGTGTGTGTTATTGCCTATAATGTACAGTGTGTGTTATTGCCTATAATGTACAGTGTGTGTTATTGCCTATAATGTACAGTGTGTTATTGCCTATAATGTACAGTGAGTGTTATTGGCTATAATATACAGTGTGTGTTATTGCCTATAATGTACAGTGTGTTATTGCCTTTAATGTACAGTGTGTGTTATTGCCTATAATGTACAGTGTGTGTTATTGCCTACAATGTACAGTGTGTTATTGCCTTTAATGTACAGTGAGTGTTATTGCCTATAATGTACAGTGAGTGTTATTGCATATAATGTACAGTGTGTGTTATTGCCTATAATGTACAGTATGTGTTATTGCCTATAATGTACAGTGTGTGTTATTGCCTTTAATGTACAGTGTGTGTTATTGCCTATAATGTACAGTGAGTGTTATTGCCTATAATGTACAGTGAGTGTTATTGCATATAATGTACAGTATGTGTTATTCCTATAATGCACAGTGCGCATTATTACCTTTAATGTACAGTGTGTGTTAGTGCCTATAATGCACAGTGTGTGTTATTGCCTATAATGTGCAGTGTGTGTTATTGTCTATAATGTACAGTTTGTGTTATTGCCTATAAAGTACAGTGTGTGTTATTGCCTATAAGGTGCAGTGTGTGCTATTGCCTATAGTGTACAATGTGTGTTATTGCCTATATTGTACAGAGTGTTATTGCCTAAAATATTGTGTTATTGCCTCTAATGTGTTATTGGCTAAAATATACAGTGTGTGTTAATGCCTTTAATGTACAGTGTCTGTTTTTGCCTTTAACGTACAGTGTGTTTTATTGCCCATAATGTACAGTTTATGTTATTGCCTATTACATAGTGTGTGGGTTATTGCCTATTATGTACAGTGTGTGTTATTGCCTATAATATACAGCGTGTGTTATTGCCTGTAATGTACAGTGTGTGTTTTTTTTTAATTCATTGATGGGATGTGGGCGTCGCTGGCTAGGCCTGCATTTAGTGCCCATCCCTAATTGCCCTTGAGAAGATGGTGGTGAGCCGCCTTCTTGAACCGCTGCAGTCCATATGGTGTAGGTACACCCACAATGCTGTTAGGAAGGGAGTTCCAGGATTTTGGCCCAGCGACAGTGAAGGAACGGCGATACAGGTCCAAGTCAGGATGGTGTGTGGCTTGGAGGGGAACTTGTAGGTGGTGATGTTCCCATGCGTCTGCTGCCCTTGTCCTTCTAAGTGGTAGAGGTCGCGGGTTTGGAAGGTGCTGTTGAAGGAGCTTTGGCGAGTTGCTGCAGTGCATCTTGTAGATGGTACACACTGCAGCCACAGTGCGCCGGTGGTGGAGGGAGTGAATGTTGAAGGTGGTGGATGGAGTGCCAATCAAGCGGGCTGCTTTATCCTGAATGGTGTCGAGCTTCTTGAGTGTTGTTGGAGCTGCACTCATCCAGGCAAGTGGAGAGTATTCCATCACACTCCTGACTTGTGCCTTGTAGATGGTGGAAAGGCTTTGGGGAGTCAGGAGGTGAGACACTCGCCGCAGAATTCCCAGCCTCTGGCCTGCTCTTGTAGCCACAGTATTTATATGGCTGGTCCAGTTCAGTTTCTGATCAATGGTAACCCCCAGGATGTTGATAGTGGGGGATTCAGCGATGGTAATGCCATTGAATGTCAAGGGGAGATGGTTAGAGTCTCGCTTGTTGGAGATGGTCATTGCCTGGCAGTTGTGTGGTGCGAATGTTACTTGCCACTTGTCAGCCCAAGTCTGAATGTTGTCCAGGTCTTGCTGCATATGGACACGGACTGCATCAGTATCTGACGAGTCTCGAATGTTGCTGAACAGTGTGCAATCATCAGCGAACATCCCCACTTCTGACCTTATGATGGAGGGAAGGTCATTGATGAAACAGCTGAAGATGGTTGGGCCTAGGACACTGCCCTGAGGAACTCCTGCAGTGATGTCATGTGATTGAGATGAATGACCTCCAACAACCACAGCCAACTTCCTTTGTGCTAGGAATGATTCCAACCAATGGAGAGTTTTCCCCTTGATTCCCATTGACTTCAGTTTTGCTAGGGCTCCTTGATGCCACTCTCAATCAAATGCTGCCTTGGTGTCAAGGGCAGTCACTCTCACCTCACCTCTTGAGTTCAGCTCTTTTGTCCATGTTTGGACCAAAGCTGTAATGAGGTCAGGAGCTGAGTGGCCCTGGCAGAACCCAAACTGGGCGTCAGTTAGCAGGTTATTGCTGAGTAAGTGCCGCTTGATAGCACTGTCGACGACACCTTCCATCACTTTGCTGATGATTGAGAGTAGACTGATGGGACGGTAATTGGCCGGGTCGGATTTGTCCTGCTTTTTGTAGACAGGACATACTTGGGCAATTTTCCACATTGCCGGGTAGATGCCAGTGTTGTAACTGTACTGGAACAGCTTGGCTAGGGGCGCAGCTAGTTCTGGAGCACAAGTCTTCAGTACTATTGCCGGAATGTTGTCAGGGCCCATAGTCTTTGCAGTATCCAGTGTCTTGAGCCGTTTCTTGACATCACGTGGAGTGAATAGAATTGGCTGAAGACTGGCATCTGTGATGCTGGGGACCTCAGGAGGAGGCCGAGATGGATCATCCACTTGGCACTTCTGGCTGAAGATAGTTGCAAATGCTTCAGCCTTGTCTTTTGCACTCACGTGCTGGGCTCCACCATCATTGAGGATGGGGATATTTTTGGAGCCTCCTCCTCCTGTTAACTGTTTAATTGTCCACTACCACTCACGACTGGATGTGGCAGGACTGCAGAGCTTTGATTTGATCCGATGGTTGTGAGATCGCTTAGCTCTGTCTATCACATGTTGCTTCCGTTGTTTGGCATGCAAGTAGTCCTGTGTTGTAGCCTCACCAGGTTGACACCTCATTTTTCGGTATGCCTGGTGCTGTTCCCGGCATGCTCTCCTGCACTCTTCGTTAAACCAGAGTTGATCTCCCGGCTTGATGGTAATGGTAGAGTGAGGGATATGCCGGGCCATGAGGTTACAGATTGTGGTTGAATACAATTCTGCTGCTGTTGATGGCCCACAGCGCCTCATGGATGCCCAGTTTTGAGTTGCCAGATCTGTTCGAAATCTGTCCCATTTAGCACGGCGGTAGTGCCACACAACACGGTGGAGGGTATCCTCAACATGAAGACGGGACTTCGTCTCCACAAGGACTGTGCGGTGGTCACTTCCACCAATGCTGTCATGGACAGATGCATCTGCAACAGGTAGATTGGTGAAGACGAGATCAAGTAGGTTTTTCCCTCTTGTTGGTTCCCTCACCACCTGTCGCAGACCCAGTCTGGCAGCTATCTCCTTTAGGACTCGGCCAGCTCGGTCAGTTGTGGTGCTACCGAGCCACTCTTGGTGATGGACATTGAAGTCCCCCACCCAGAGGACATTTTGTGCCCTTGCTACTCTCAGTGCTTCTTCCAATTGCCTGTAATGTACAGTGTGTGTTATTGCCTTTAATGTACAGTGTGTTTTATTGCCTATAATATACAGTGTGTGTTATTGCCTATAATGTACAGTCTGTGTTATTGTCTATAATGTACAGTGTATTATTGCCCATAATGTATAGTGTGTGTTATTGCCTTGAATGTAGAGGGTGTTATTGCCTATAATGTACAGTGTATGTTATTGCCTAGAATGTACAATGTGTGCTATTGACTGTAATGTTATTGCCTATACAGTTCATTGTCTGTTATTGCCTTTAATGTACAGTGTATGTTGTTGCCTATAATATACAGTGAGTGTTATTGGCTATAATGTACTGTGTCTGTTATTGCCTTTAATGTACAGTGTGTGTTATTGGCTGTAATGTACAGTGTGTGTTATTGCCTATAATGTACAGTGAGTGTTATTGATTATAATATACAGTTTATGTTATTGCCTATAATATACAATGTATGTTACTGCCTATAATGCGCAGTGTGTATTATTGCCTATAATGCACAGTGTGAGTTACCGTCTTTAATGTACAGTGTGTGTTATTGATTATAATGTACAGTGTATGTTATTACCTATAATATACAGTGGGGGAAAAATTCAGTATCGCCCGTTTGGGGCTCCATTATCGGCCGTGCGCAAAATTTAGCACCTGCCGTTAATTATCGGCTCCGACGGCAAACTTGGCTGGTGAAGCAAGGAAGGGAAATCAAAATGAACCTGCAAAGTGCTGCTCAGTACTCAAAACTCCTTCACGCAGCTTTGAATTTCTCCAGAAGTCTCTCTCATAGAAACATAGAAGCAGGAATAGGCCATTCGGCCCCTCAATCCTGCTCCGCCATTTAATGCGATCATGGCTGATCATCCAAATTCAGTGCCCGGTCCCTGCTTTCTCCCCATACCCCTTGATCCCTTTAGCCTTAAGAAATATATCCAACTCCTTCTTGAATATATTTAATGAATCGGCTTCTACTGCCTTCTGTGGTAGAGAATTCCACAGGTTCACCACTCTCTGGGTGAAGAAATTCCTCCTCATTTCTGTCCTAAATGGCCTACCCCTTATCCTTAGACTGTGACCCCTGGTTCTGGACTCCCCAACCATCGGGAACATCCTTCCTGCATCTAGTCTGTCCAGTCCTGTCAGAATTTTATAAGTTTCAATGAGATCCCCTCTCATTCTTCTAAACTCCAGCGAGTACAAGCCCAATCGTCCCAATCTCTCCTCATACGTCATTCCTGCCATCCCAGGTATCAGCCTGGTGAATCTTCGCTGAACTCCTTCCATGGCAAGAACATCCTTCCTCAGATAAGGCGACCAAAACTGCACACAATACTCAAGATGTGGTCTCACCAAGGCCCTGTACAACTGCAGCAAGACATCCTTGTTCCTGTACTCAACCCTCTCGCTACGAAGGCAAACATACCATTTGCCTTCTTAACCGCCTGCTGCACCTGCATGCTTACCTTTAGCGACTGGTGCACAAGGACACCCAGGTCTCGTTGCACTTCTCCTTCTCGCAATCTATTGCAATTCAGATAATAATCTGCCTTCCTGTTTTTGCCACCAAAGTGGATAATCTCACATTTATCCACGTTATATTGCTTCTGCCATGCTTCTGCCCAATCACCCAATCTGTCCAAATCATCCTGGAGTTTCTCGGCACCCTCCTCACAGCACACACGCCCACCCAGCTTTGTGTCGTCTGCAAATTTGGAGATATTACATCTAGTTCCCTTGTCTAGATCATTAATATATATTGTGAATAGCTGAGTCAAAGGACCGATCCCCGCGGTACCCCACTAGTCACTCCCTGCCACTCGGAAAAAGACCCGTTTATTCCAACTCTTTGCTTTCTGTCTGCCAACCAGTTCTCTATCCATGTCAATACCTTGCCCCCAATCCCATTTGCCTTATCTTTACACGCTAATCTCTTATGCGGGACCTTATCGAAAGCCTTCTGAAAGTCCAAATACACCACATCCACTGGTTCTCCCGTATCTATTTTACCAGTTACATCCTCAAAAAATTCCAGTAGATTAGTCAAGCACGATTTACCTTTTGTAAATTCATGTTGACTTTGTCCGAACCTGTCACTGTTTTCCAAGTGCTCTGCTATTACATCTTTTGTAATGGACTCTAGCATTTTCCTCACTACCGATGTCAGGCTTACCGGTCTGTAATTCCCCGTTTTCTCTCTACCACCTTTTTTGAATAGTGGGGTAACATTAGCTACCCTCCAATCCATGGGTACTGTTCCAGATTCCATCGAATGCTGGAAGATGATCAGCAATGCATCTACTATTTCTAGGGCCACTTCCTTAAGTACCCTAGGATGTAGATTATCAGGCCCTGGGGATTTATCGACCTTCAATCCCATCAATTTCCCTAACACCATTTCCCTACAAATACTGATTTCTTTCAGTTCCTCCCTTTCATCACACCCTATGTTCCCCGACATCTCTGGGAGGTTATTTGTGTCCTCCTTTGTGAAGACAGAACCAAAATATGTATTTAATTTGTCTGCCATTTCTTTGTTCCCCATTATAAATTCCCCTGATTCTGACTGCAAGGGACCTACGCTTGACTTCACCAATCTTTTTCTCTTCACATATCTATAAAAGCTTTTACAGTCAGTTTTTATGTTCCCTGCAAGCTTACTCTCATAACCTATTTTCCCCTTCTTAATTAATCCCTTTGTCCTCCTTTGTTGAATCCTAAACTGCTCCCAATCCTCAGGTTTACTGCTTTTTCTGGCCAATTTATATGTCCTCTCCTTGGATCTTATGCTATCCCTAATTTCCCTTGTTAGCCACGGTTGAGTCACCTTTTTTGTTTTATTTTTATGCCAAACTGGGATGAACAAATTCTGTCGTTCATCCATGTGGTCTTTGAATGTTTGCCATTGCCTATCCACCGTCAACCCTTTGAGTGACATTCCCCAATCAATCCTACCCAACTCACGCCTCAGACGATCGTAGTTTCCTTTATTTAAATTCAGGACCCTAGTCTCTGAGTCAACTACTTCATTCTCCATCTTAATGAAGAATTCGATCATATTATGATCGCTCCGACCCAAGGGGCCTCGTACAACAAGATTGCTAATTAATCCTTTCTCGTTACATAATACCCAGTCTAAGATGGCCTGATCTCTGGTTGGTTCCTCGACATATTGGTCCAGGAAACCATCCCGTAAACACTCCAGGAATTCCTCCTCCACCGTATTGTTACTAATTTGGTTAGCCCAATCTATATGTAGATTAAAGTCACCCATGATGACTGCTGTGCCCTTTTTGCATGCTTCTCTAATTTCCCTTTTAATGCCATCCCCAACCTCCGCATTACTGTTTGGAGGTCTATATACCGCTCCCACTAACGTTTTCTGCTCCTTGGTATTTCTCAGTTCTACCCATACAGATTCCACATCATCAGAGCTAATATCCTTCCTTACAATTGTGTTAATCCCTTCTTTAACCAGCAATGCTACCCCACCTCCCTTTCCTTTTTGCCTATCTTTCCTGAATATTGAATACCCCTGGATGTTGAGTTCCCAGCCTTGGCCACCCTGGAGCCATGTTTCCGTAATCCCAATCAAATCATATTCGTTTACCTCTATTTGCGCAGCTAATTCATCCACCTTATTACGAATGCTCCTCGCATTAAGACACAAAGCCTTCAGGCTTGTTTTTTTAACACTCTTAGACCTATTAGAATTATTATTTACTGTAACCATGTTTGATTGAAACCGTTGATTTCTCTGACTGCCACTTTTGTTTTTCTCCTTCCTATCTTTTGCTTTTATCCTTGTTTCCCTTTCCTCTGTCCCCCTGCTCCGGTTCCCAACCCCCTGCCATTTCAGTTTAAACCCTCCCCCAGAGCACTAGCAAACACTCCCCCAAGGACATCGGTCCCAGCCCTGCCCAGGTGCAAACCGTCCGGTTTGAACTGGTCCCACCTCCTCCAGAACCGGTTCCAATGTCCCAGAAATTTGAATCCCTCCCCCTCGCACCATTCCTCTGGCCACGTATTCATCTGAAATATCGTTCTATTTCTACTCTGTCTAGCATGTGGCACTGGTAGCAATCCTGAGATTACTACCTTTGAGGCCCTATTTTTTAATTTACCTCCTAACTCCCTATATTCAGCTGTTAGGACCTCATCCCATTTTTTACCTATATCATTGGTACCTATATGCACCACGACAACTGGCTGTTCACCCTCCCCTTCCAAAATGTTCTGTAGCTGCTCTGAGACATCCTTGACCCTTGCACCAGGGAGGCAACACACCATCCTGGAGTCTCGTTTGCAGCCGCAGAAACGTCTATCTATTCCCCTTACAATAGAATCCCCTATTACTATAGCTCTACCACTCTTTTTCCTCCTGTCCTGTGCAGCAGAGCCACCCCTGGTGCCAGGACGTTGGCTGCTGCCTTCCTCTGATAAGCCATCCCCCCCAACAGTACTCAAAGTGGTGTATCTGTTTGAGAGGGGGATGTCCACAGGGGACCCCTGCACTGCCTGCCTGCGCCTAGTACTCTGTCTGTTGTTCACCCCTTCCCTTTCTGCCTGTCCAACCTTTACCTGTGGTGTGACCAACTGATTAAACGTGATATCCATGACATCCTCAGCCTCGCGAATGGTCCAGTATGTATCCAATCGCAGCTCTAATGCCGCAATGCGGTCTGCCAGTAGCTGCAGCTGGACACACTTCCTGCACACATAGTTGTCAGGGACACCGGAAGTGTCCCTGAGTTCCCACATAGCGCAGGAGGAGCATGCCACGTGGCTGGGCTCTCCTGTCATGACTTACCCTTTAATTAATTGAAATTAAATTAAATCAAATCAATCCCACCAATTACACTATAGTTAAATGGTATATTTAAGGGCCCTGGTTTACCAACAGTCCCTGCTACGCCAGAGACTTTAGAAACTGTAAACCACAGAGTTAAAGTTTAAAAAGAGAAAAATACTCACCAACCAATCACTTACCTGCTTTCTGGTGATGTCACACTTTGATTACTTTTTACTTCTCTCCCTCCCTCTGAGTTCGGAAATTGGAGATTAGTCTGCTCTGAGGCCTACCTGGTCTCTGGCGCGCTTTTAAACCCACCGCTCCTCCGATTCTCCCGCAGGTCCTCCGCTCTCGCCGCTGTCGACGCTCTAAGGCCTACCTGGTCTCTGGCGCTCTTTATCACCGCCGCTCCGCCGATTCTCCCGCAGGTCCGCCGCTCTCACCGCTCTCGCTGCTCTGAGGCCTACCTGGTCTCTGGCGCGCTTCTAAACTCGCTGCTCCGCCGATTCTCCCGCAGGTCCGCCGCTCTGAGGCCTACCTGGTCTCTGGCGCTCTTTATCACCGCCGCTCCGCCGATTCTCCCGCAGGTCCACCGCTCTCGCTGCTCTGAGGCCTACCTGGTCTCTGGCGCTCTTTATCACCGCCGCTCCGCCGATTCTCCCGCAGGTCCGCCACTCTCACCGCTGTCGCCGCTCTGAGGCCTACCTGGTCTCTGGCGCTCTTTATCACCGCCGCTCCGCCAATTCTCCCGCAGGTCCGCCGCTCTCACCGCTGTCGCCGCTCTGAGGCCTACCTGGTCTCTGGTGCTCTTTATCACCGCCGCTCCGCCGATTCTCCCGCAGGTCCTCTGCTCTCGCCGCTGTCGCCGCTCTGAGGCCTACCTGGTCTCTGGTGCGCTTTTAAACCCGCCGCTCCGCCGATTCTCCTGCAGGTCCGCCGCTCTCGCCGCTCTTAGGCCTACCTGGTCTCTGGCGCTCTTTATCACCGCCGCTCCGCCGATTCTCCCGCAGGTCCGCCGCTCTTGCTGCTCTGAGGCCTGCCTGGTCTCTGGCGCGCTTTTAAACCGCCGCTCCGCCGATTCCCCCGCAGGTCCGCCGCTCTCGCTGCTCTGAGGCCTACCTGGTCTCTGGTGCACTTTTAAACCCGCCGCTCCGCCGATTCTCCTGCAGGTTCGCCGCTCTCGCTGCTCTTAGGCCTACTTGGTCTCTGGCGCTCTTTATCACCGCCGCTCCGCCGATTCTCCCGCAGGTCCGCCGCTCTCGCTGCTCTGAGGCCTACCTGGTCTCTGGCGCGCTTTTAAACCCACCGCTCCTCCGATTCTCCCGCAGGTCCTCCGCTCTCGCCGCTGTCGACGCTCTAAGGCCTACCTGGTCTCTGGCGCTCTTTATCACCGCCGCTCCGCCGATTCTCCCGCAGGTCCGCCGCTCTCACCGCTCTCGCTGCTCTGAGGCCTACCTGGTCTCTGGCGCGCTTCTAAACTCGCTGCTCCGCCGATTCTCCCGCAGGTCCGCCGCTCTCACCGCTCTCGCTGCTCTGAGGCCTACCTGGTCTCTGGCGCTCTTTATCACCGCCGCTCCGCCGATTCTCCCGCAGGTCCACCGCTCTCGCTGCTCTGAGGCCTACCTGGTCTCTGGCGCTCTTTATCACCGCCGCTCCGCCGATTCTCCCGCAGGTCCGCCACTCTCACCGCTGTCGCCGCTCTGAGGCCTACCTGGTCTCTGGCGCTCTTTATCACCGCCGCTCCGCCAATTCTCCCGCAGGTCCGCCGCTCTCACCGCTGTCGCCGCTCTGAGGCCTACCTGGTCTCTGGTGCTCTTTATCACCGCCGCTCCGCCGATTCTCCCGCAGGTCCTCTGCTCTCGCCGCTGTCGCCGCTCTGAGGCCTACCTGGTCTCTGGTGCGCTTTTAAACCCGCCGCTCCGCCGATTCTCCTGCAGGTCCGCCGCTCTCGCCGCTCTTAGGCCTACCTGGTCTCTGGCGCTCTTTATCACCGCCGCTCCGCCGATTCTCCCGCAGGTCCGCCGCTCTTGCTGCTCTGAGGCCTGCCTGGTCTCTGGCGCGCTTTTAAACCGCCGCTCCGCCGATTCTCCCGCAGGTCCGCCGCTCTCGCTGCTCTGAGGCCTACCTGGTCTCTGGTGCACTTTTAAACCCGCCGCTCCGCCGATTCTCCTGCAGGTTCGCCGCTCTCGCTGCTCTTAGGCCTACTTGGTCTCTGGCGCTCTTTATCACCGCCGCTCCGCCGATTCTCCCGCAGGTCCGCCGCTCTCGCTGCTCTGAGGCCTACCTGGTCTCTGGCGCGCTTTTAAACCCGCCGCTCCACCAATTCTCCCGCAGGTCTGCCGCTCTCACTGCTCTCTCTCTCTCAGAATGTGTGGTGCAGAAATGTCACCGACAAAAAAAGGCAGGAAGAGGTCGCCTTTAAATAGCGCTCCCCCAGTCCCTTTCTGACAGTAGAACGCTCCCCTCAACCTGTCGTTGCTAGTGGCAGACGGTAAGGCAGGGGGCGCCACTCAGTATCCGGTCTGGGGCGTTAACGGGGTGTTGTGCAATCAACTGATGTCACGATCTGCTGGCGCAGGAGTTTGTGGCGGCAGTGTTTAGCACCGCCGCAAAATGTCTAGTTAATTTCGCGAGCGGCGCAAACATCGCCGCGCCCGGGCGTTATTTGCTTTGCGTGCCAATTAGCGCCCTCTTAAGGTGCTAACGGGAGGCGCAAACAACTGAATTTTCCCCCAGTGTGTGTTATGGCCTATAATGTACAGTGTGTGTTATTGTGTATAATGTACAGTGTGTGCTACTGCCTTTAATATACAGTGTGTGCTATTGCTGTTAATATAAAATGTGTCTTAGTGCCTTTAATATACAGGAAACTTTGTGCTATCCGGCACCCACGGGACCGAGCTCCTGCCGTTGCCTCAAAACTTCTGGATAGACCAGCGTCAATGTTATCAGATAGGAGCTTTTCATCTCCGTATCTGACAACAAAGACTGTTGCTCAGCAACAGCTTGTCAGCACTCGGCCCAGTAGCTTGGAAGCGTCTCTGAAGCTGTTGCTAAGCTACAAAGACGCTTTCCAGAGCCTGCCTGTGAAAAGAATGCTAGGAGAAGAAAAAAAACCTAACCAAAACGGCTGCTGATTTCTGCCGTTAGATCGAAGCTGCCGGAAATTCAACCTCCGGATAGCACAAAGTTTCCTGTACGTTTTATTGTCTATAATATAGAGTGTGTGTTATTGCCAATAATTATTGCCTGTAATGCAGAGTGTGTTATTGCCTATAATGTACAGTGTGTTATTGCCTACAATGTACAGTGAGTGTTATTGCCTATAATATACAGTGTGTGTTATTGGCTATAATGTACAGTGTGTGTTATTGGCTATAATGTACAGTGTGTGTTATTGACTATAATATACAGTGTGTGTTATTGACTATAATATACAGTGTGTGTTATTGACTATAATATATAGTGTGTGTTATTGACTATAATGTACAGTGTGTGTTATTGCCTATCATATACAGTGTGTGTTATTGCCTATAATATAGAGTGTATGTTATTGCCTATAATGTTCAGTGTCTGTTATTGACTTTAATGTACAGTGTGTGCTATTGGCTATATTGTAGAGTGTGTTATTGGCTATAATGTACAGTTTGTGCTTTTGGCTATAATATACAGTATGTGTTATTGGCTATAATATCCAGTGTGTGTTATTGCCTTTAATGTACAGTGTTTGTTATTACCTAAAATTCAGAGTGTGTGTGATTGCCTATAATATACAGTGTGTGATGTTATTGCCTAAAATATACAATTGTGTTATTTCCTATACTGTACATTGTGTGTTATTGTCTACAATGTACAGTTTGTGTTATTGGCTCCAATATACAGTGTGTGCTTTTGCCTATAATGTGCAGTGTGTGTTATTGTCTATAATGTACAGTGTGTGTTATTGGCTATATTGTACATTGAGTGTCATTGCCTATAATGTACAGTTGTAGGAACGTGGGTTCCTAACTAAAAGACTGAGTTCTACTCAGACGATCAAACAAAATGAACTTTAATGAAACAAACAGGCTTTAACAAGAAACTGCAGGATAACATCGAATGTAGGTCTGCTCTCTCTGGAGGCTCCACGAGGACTGCCCCTGCAGTCCTGTGGCTGACGTCATGACGTCGTCACGTTTTCCCGCCAGTCGGGGATCACGTGATGAACGGCGTGACGTCATCACGTTTTAGCCGCGCTGTTAAAGCAACCACTCTCTGTACAGTTAAACAGCATAAATAAAGATACAGACTCAGACTGTAGCTAACATGTTGTTAAAGGAATTATGTACAAACGATCTGAGTCCTTTGGTGGCTCTGCCACATGCGCCCCCCCCCCCCCAGAATTGTCTTTAACAGCAAAAGTGAGACGCCGAGGAGGCCTGACAAGTCTGTCCGAGCGACTTCGGTAACCTGGCGGAGGAAGCTGATGGACGGTGGTCAAGCTGGCGGGCGGTTGTGGTTGAGCTGGCGCGGCGAGTGTGGTCGAGTTGGCGGGCGGCTGTGGTTGATCTGGCATGGCGGCTGTGGTCAGCCATGTTTCAGCGGTTGAGCGACGACGACTGGGCGGTCCAGGTCCAGGTGAGCCGGCTTCAACCGATTCACCGAAATGTGATCCGGCTTTCCTCTGATGTCGACCGAAAAGGATTTGTCTCCTGATTCGATGATGCAGAAAGGACCAGTGTAAGGGGGCTTGAGCGGATCCCGGTGAGCGTCGTGGTGGATAAATACGTACTCGGCATTCTTCAACTCCGCTGGCACGTGGGAGCTCTGTAAGCTGTGATTTGATGTAGGCACCGGAGCGAAGCATCTGGCCGCTTCCTGGTGGCTGACGAGTTGCTGGGAGGCGGACAATGGCTCTATCGGAGAAGGGAGGAAATCCCCTGGTACTCGGAGAGGCTGGCCATAAACGAGTTCGGCTGAGGACGATTGCAGGTCTTCTTTGGGCGCCGTACGAAGACCCAAAAGGACCCATGGAAGTCTGTCCACCCATCCTGCACCTTGAAGACTGGCCCGAAGTGCGGCTTTAAGTGACCTGTGGAATCGCTCGCAAAGGCCGTTCGCCTGTGGATGATAGGTGGTGGTGCAATGAAGTTTGGTGCCGAGCCCCTGAGCTACAGTGTTCCAGAGCTCCGAGGAAAATTGTGGCCCACGGTCGGAAGAGATGTCCGTCGGTACCCCGAAACGGGCAACCCAACAGGAGATGAAAGCTCCAGCAACGTCTGCCGAAGTGGTGGAAACCAAAGGAATTGCCTCTGGCCACCTAGTGGTGCGGTCCACCATAGTGAGGAGATGCGTATAACCCTGAGAAGGCGGAAGTGGCCCCACAAGGTCCACATGCACGTGGTCGAAACGACACTCCGGAACAGCGAACGTAGCCACTGGGGCTTTTACATGACGCTGGAACTTGGCCTTCTGGCAGATCACGCAGGTGTTGGCCCAGTCACGGACATCGAGGTGCATACCCTTCCAGACGAACTTCGCCGACATTAGCCATTGTGAAGCCTTCATACCAGGGTGCAACAACCCGTGTATGGCATCAAACACCTTCCGGCGCCATGCGACTGGCATGATAGGTCGGGGAACGCCCATGGAGACGTCGCAAAGGAGCATGGCGCCGGCGGCCTGAAAACTGACGTTGGTCGCTTGGAAACTAGAGGGGACGGTTCTGTATGATTGGACCTCTGGGTCCGAGGCCTGATCCGTAGCCATGAGGGCGTAGTCAATCTCCAGGTGAACCGCATGGACCGTCGCACGGGAGAGGCAATCCGCCACCAGGTTGTCCTTACCAGACACATGTTGAATGTCCTTGGTAAATTCAGAAATAAACGTCAGGTGACATTGTTGACGAGCGGACCACGGTTCGGCGGTCTTGGCCATGGCGAACGTTCGAGGCTTGTGGTCGACAAAAGCCGTGAAGGGGCGTCCTTCCAATAAGAACCGGAAATGGCGAATGGCTAGGAAAAGGGCCAGTAACTCCCGACCGAAGGTGCTGTATTTTTTTTCATTTTTCCGTTGTTGACGGCTGAAAAACGCCAGCGGTTGCCACGTGCCATTCACCCACTGCTCCTGCACTGCGCCAATGGCGTAGTCTGACGCGTCTGTGGTAAGGGCGATGGTGGCACCTGGAAGTGGGTGCGCCAGCATGGTTGCATTGGCCAAAGCGCTCTTGGTGTTGACGAATGCCTGGTCCATCTCGGCCATCCAGCTGATTGGATCCTTACCGGACTTGCCCTTGAGGGCCCCGTACAAAGGCTGCATTAGCTGAGCCGCCTTAGGGACGAATCGGTGATAGAAGTTGGCCATCCCCAGGAACTCTTGCAGGGCCTTGACGGTTGGCGGGCGCGGGAAAGAGGTAACAACTTCCACCTTTGCCAGTAAGGGGACTGCGCCGTCTGATGTTATGCGGTGTCCCAAGAAATCGATCCGCTGCAGGCTGAACTGGCACTTGGCTGAGTTGATGATTAAACCATGCTGGCTGAGGCATGTAAAGAGGGTACGCAAATGGGAGATGTGCTCTTCCTTGCTAGCGCTGGCGATGAGAATGTCGTCAAGGTAGACGAAGATGAAGTTTAGGTCTCGGAGCACGGAGTCCATTAAGCGCTGGAAAGCCTGTGCCGCGTTCTTCAAGCCAAACGGCATGCGCAGGAACTCAAAGAGGCCAAAAGGGGTGATGACTGCAGTTTTCGGGACATCTTGCGGGTGCACGGGAACCTGGTGATACCCCCGGACGAGGTCAACTTTAGAAAAGATAGAATTTCCCGTCAAATGTGCTGAGAAATCCTGAATGTGCGGGATCGGGTACCGATCAGGAGTAGTGGCGTCGTTCAGGCGTCGGTAGTCACCGCATAGCCGCCAGCCGCCACCCGGTTTCGGAACAACGTGGAGAGGCGAAGACCAGGGACTATTCAACCGGCGAATAACCCCAAGCCGCTCCATCATGTCGAACTCCGTTTTCACAGCTGTGAGCTTGCCGGGTTCGAGCCTTCTAGCCCGTGCATAAACCGGGGAGCCAGTAGTGGTGATATGATGTTCAACACCATGCTTCGTGGCCGAGGAGGAGAAAGTGGGCCTGGTCAGCTCCGGGAACTCTCCGAGGAGCCGAGTGAGGTCATCTGGAGAAGGGAACACGCAGGTGATAGAGCGCGCCACGGGGGTACCGTGGTGGCACGGAATCGAGTGGAAGGTGGCCGCGTTGATCAGGCGGCGGTGCCGGACATCGATGAGGAGGCCATGGGCACACAGAAAATCCACCCCTAGGATGGCCTGCGAGACTGTGGCCGTGACGAATTCCCAATGGAAGCGCTGACCGCCGAAACAGTCTTGGACCCGCCGCTTTCGGAAAGTTCGAATTGCTGCGCCATTAGCCGCCATGAGGGAAAAACCGTGGTTCCCAGCTTGCATATCGAGATTCGACGCAGGTAGGATGCTACACTGCACCCTGGTGTCACAAAGGAAATGTCGACCCAATAGAGAATCAGTGATGCAAAGAAGTTTCCCCACAGATCCGACGGCCATCGCAACCGCGGTGCGCCAGTTAGACCCGGTCCTCCTTTGCCAGGAATGCTGCAGGAGCTTTGTTTTTTTTGGGGCGAAAAACTGCAGGGAGAGCGGCAACGTTGTGCTTTCGCGCCAAAACGGGCGTGGTAGGAGCACCAGCCCGCTGCAGGATGAGCTGGAGCCGCGTGTGTGGGGGATGGGCGCCTCGTGGCCACACAGCACTGCTGGGTTATTGTGAAAATCTTATCTGCTTCGGCAGCAAGTTCAGCGCAGTCTGTAATCTCGGATCTGGCTAGGGCAGCCTGCACCTGCTCCGGCAGTTGGCAGAGGAATAGCTCCTGGAAGAGGAAGCATTCCGGTTCGGCACCCAAGAGTGTGAGCATTTGGCTCATGAGCTCGGACGGTATGGAGTCCCCGAGGCCAGGCATCGTGAGGAGCCGGCGAGCGCGTTCTGACTTCGAGAGCCCGAAGACCTGTAGCAACCGTGCCTTTAACGTATCATATTTGCTGTCAGTAGGAGGACTACCGAGGAGGCTGACGATCCGCGAGGCAGTTGCACTATCGAGGGCGGAGACCACATAGTAATAACGGGTCTGATCCACGACGATGTTCCTGATGGCAAACTGGGCTTCAGCCTGGATAAACCAAGCGTCTGGTTGTTGCTCCCAGAACTGTGGCAATTTCAGAGTCACGGCATTCACGTCCATGCTGAAGATCTTCCGTGAAAACTGTTCACGAAAGTCGGGGTCACCAATGTAGGAACGTGGGTTCCTAACTAAAAGACTGAGTTCTACTCAGGCGATCAAACAAAATGAACTTTAATGAAACAAACAGGCTTTAACAAGAAACTGCAGGATAACATCGAATGTAGGTCTGCTCTCTCTGGAGGCTCCACGAGGACTGCCCCTGCAGTCCTGTGGCTGACGTCATGACGTCATCACGTTTTCCCGCCAGTGGGGAATCCCGTGATGAATGGCGTGACGTCATCACGTTTTAGCCGCACTGTTAAAGTAACCACGCTCTGTACAGTTAAACAGCATAAATAAAGATACAGACTCAGGCTGTAGCTAACATGTTGTTAAAGGAATTATATACAAACGATCTGAGTCCTTTGGTGGCTCCGCCACACAGTGTTTGTTATTACCTAAAATTCAGAGTGTGTGTGATTGCCTATAATATACAGTGTGTTATTGCCTATAATATACAGTGTGTATTATTGCCTATAATGTACAGTTTGTGTTATTGCCTATAATGTACTGTGTGTTATTGCCTATAATGTACAGTGTGTGTTATTGCCTATAATGTACAGTGTGTGTTATTGCCTATAGTGTACAGTGTGTGTTATTGGCTATAATATACAGTTTGTGCTTTTGGCTATAATATACAGTATGTGTTATTGGCTGTAATATCCAGTGTGTGTCATTGCCAATAAGGTACAGTGTGTGTTATTGCCTTTAAGATACAATGGGGGAAAAATTCGGTATTGACCCATTTGGGGCGCTATTATTGGCGGTGCGCAAAGTTTAGTGCCTGGCGCTAATTATCGTCTCCGACAGCAAACTTGGCTTTTATCGCCCCCAGAGGTGATTGGAGCGCTAAATCAGGCGCTACACTTCTCTTAAGGCGCTAAGGCCGAGGAGCGAGGCGTTAACTCACAGCGCTGATGAAGCTCTTGTGATGTCAGTCAGCAATGGAACACAGACACACTGGCGCCGTCCAATTCTTAAAGGGGAGTTCTGACGAATGGTCATCGACCTGAAACGTTAAATCTGTTTCTCTCTTCACAGATGCTGCTTGACCTGCTGAGTTTCTCCAGCATTTTCTGTTTTTATCTTAAAGGGGTGGGTTGATCTTGCTCTCCATCCACAACCTGCTCATTGCAGCCTTGAATCTCAGCCTGGAGAGACCTGTACAAATCTGCTGGAAAGAACAATGGAGAGGCCCAGGGAAAGAGCTCAGAGTGCAGCCCCCGCAGTCTCTTCTAAATCAATACAAGGAAGGGCAAATCAAAACCAACCTGCAAAGTGCTGCTCAGTACCCAAAACTCCTTCACACAGCGTTGAATCTCTCCAGAAGTCTCTCTCTCTCTCTCTCTCTCTCTCTCTCAGAATGCGTGGTGCAAAAATGTCACCACAAAAAAAGGCAGGAAGTGGTCGCCTTTAAATGGCACTCCCCTAGTCCCTTTCTGACTGCAAAACGCTCCCCTCAATCTGTCGTTGCTAGCGGCAGGCGGTAAGGCAGGGGGCGCCACTCAATTTCCTGTCCGGGGCGCTAACAGGGCATTGCGCACTCGACTGACGTCACGATCTGCCGGCGCAGGAGATCGTGGCGGTATTGTTTAGCGCCGCCGCTAAATGTCCGGTCAATTTCGCGAGAGGCGCAGATATGGCCACGCCCGGGCGCTAGTTGCTTTGCGCCCCACTTAGCGCCCCCTTAAGGCGCTAACGGGTGGCGCTACCAACTGAATTTTTCCCCCAATGTGTTTTATTGGCTATAATGTACAGTGTGTGTTATTGGCTATATTATAGAATGTGTGTCATTGCCTTTAATGGACAGTGTTTCTTATTACCTATAATTCAGAGTGTGTGTGATTGCCTATAATATACAGTGTGTGTTATTGCCAATAATATACAGTGTGTGTTATTGTCTACAATGTACAGTTTGTGTTCTTGGCTCCAATATACAGAGTGTGTTTTTGCCTATAATGTGCAGTGTGTGTTCTTTCCTATAATGTACAATGTGTGTTATTGCCTTTAATGTACAGGTGTGTTATTGCCTATAATGTACAGTGTGTGTTATTGTCTATAATGTACAGTGTGTTATTGCCTTTAATATGCAGTGTGTGTTATTGCCTATAATGTACAATTTGTGTTTTTGGCTATAATATACAGTGTGTGTTATTGCCTATAATATACTGTGTGTGTTATTGGCTATAATGTACATTGTGTGTTATTGGCTATAATATAAAGTGTGTGTTCTTTCCTATAATGAACAGTGTGTGTTATTGCCTTTAATGTAGTGTGTGTTATTGCCTATAATCAGTGTGTGTTATTGCCTTTAATGTACCATGTGTGTTATTGCCTATAATGTACAGTGTGTTATTGCCAATAATGTACAGTGTGTGTTATTCCCTATAATGTACAGCGTGTGCTATTGCCTATAATGTACAGCGTGTGCTATTGCCTATAATGTACAGTGTGTGTTATTGACTCTAATATAGTGTGTGTTATTGACTATAATGTACAGTGTGTTATTGACTATAATATTCAGTGTGTGTTATTGCCTATAATATACAGTGTATGTTATTGCCAATAATGTACAGTGTTTGTTCTTGCCTTTAATGTACGTTGTGTGTTATTGGCTACAATGTAGAGTGTTTGTTATTTGCTATAATGTACAGTGTTTGTTATTTGCTATAATGTACTGTGTGTGTTATTGCCTATAATGTTCAGTGTGTGTTATTGCCTATAATGTTCAGTTTGTGTTATTGCCTATAATGTTCAGTGTGTGTTATTGCCTATAATATACAGTGTGTGTTATTGGCTATAAAGTACAGTGTGTGTTATTGCCTATAATGTACAGTGTGTGTTATTGGCTATAAAGTAGTGGGTGTTATGGCCTATATTGTACAGTGTGTGTTATTGCCTTTAATGTAGTGTGTGTTATGGTCTATATTGTACAGTGTGTGTTATTGCCTTTAATGTACAGTGTGTGTTATGGTCTATATTGTACAGTGTGTTATTTTCTATAATATACAGTGTTATTCTCTATAGGCAATAACATACGCTGTATATTATAATGTACAGTGTGTGTTATTGCCTTTAATATACTCTATGTGTTGTTCTCTATAATGTACAGTGTGTGTTATTCTGTATAATATCGTGTGTTTTATTCTCTATAATATATAGCGTGCGTTAATTTCACGGAAACAGGCAATTTGTCCCAACCAGTCCATGTTGGTTTTTATCTTCCACAGGACCACGTGCCCGCCCTGTTCCCAAATCCCTTTATTCCGCTTTCCAGCAACCGCTGATCTAACCTAATCTTAGTGCTTGGTTTGTGCCTATAATTTTGGCCCACTTGTTGGGCAGCATTATAATGAGGCCCGAGGTCCAATATTGCGGGAGACTCAGTCCTCACCATTCGGGAATGCCCGAATTTCTAGGCCATTGTCTCTGCTTCAATAACTAACTCCAGTGGTGCCTTTCACAGCCTCACAATCCTCTGTGCACACAAAACATTCTCTGTCCTAAGCCTTTCACGTTTAGTCTTGTACCCATGGTAGGATCACCACCCCCCAGGCAGCACGGTGGCATAGTGGTTAGCACTGTTGCCTCACAGCACCAGGGACCCGGGTTCGAATCCGGCCTCGGGTGACTGTCTGTGTGGAGTTTGCACATTCTCCCCGTGTTTGCGTGGGTTTCCTCCGGGTGCTCCGGTTTCCTCCCACAGTCCAAAGATGTGCGGGTTAGGTTGATTGGCTATGATAAATTGACCCTTAGTGTTAAGGGGATTAAATACGTGGGGTTACGGGGATAGGGTGGGATATGTGTTGGTGCAGGGGTTACGGGGATCGGGTGGGATATGTGTCGGTACAGGCTCGATGGGCCGAAATGGCCTCTATCTGCACTGTTGTGATTCTGTGATTCTTCTGTGATTGCATTTCTGTAGCAGCTTTTACGAGCTCAGGATGTCCCAAAATGCTTTACAGTCCATGAATCACTTTTTGAAGTGTAGTCACTTTGGTAATGTAAGCAATGCATAGCCAATTTGTGCACAGCAAGATTCCACAAACAGCAATGTGATAATGACCAGATAATGATGTTGGTTGAGGGATAAATATTGGTCCGGACACTGGGGAGAACTCCCCTGCTCGTCTTTGAAATAGTGCCATGGGATCTTTTACATCCAGCTGCGAGGGCAGACGGGGCCTTTAATGTCTCCTCTGAAAGACTGATAGATTTTTGTTAGGCAAGGGTATTAAGGGTTACGGAACCAAGGCGGGTAGATGGAGTCCAGATACAGATCAGCCATGGTGGAACAGGCTCGAGGGGCTGAATGGCCTCCTCCTGTTCCAATGTTTCTTCCTATGTTCCTATGAAATACCCTTTGTACCTTGGGTAGGGTTTGCCAAATCTCCAGGATTGTTTCCAGGGATTAAAAATTAAGAAAGGAAGCTATGCTAAACCTTTATAAATCACTGGTTAGTCCTCAGCTGGGAGAGGGGCCTAGATAGAGTGGGTAGGAAGGACCTATTTCCCTTAGCAGAGAGGTCAGTAACCAGTAACCATAGATTTAAAGTAATTGGTAGGAGGATTAGTGGGGAGTTGAGGAGAACTTTTTTCACCCAGAGGGTGGTGGGGGTCTGGAACTCACTGCCTGAAAGGGTGGTAGAGGCAGAAACCCTCATCACATTTAAAAGGTATTTGGATATGCACTTGGAGTGCCGGAACCTACAGGACTACGGACCAAGAGCTGGAAAGTGGGATTAGCTGGATGACTCTTTTTCGGCCGGCACAGGTACGATGGGCCGAATGGCCTCCTTCTGTGCTGTCAATTTCTAGGATTCTGTTGAGTCCACACTCCGGGAGAAAAAACGCCAGGACAATAAAAAAAATGAAGAAAAATTGTGTTTTTTTTTTTGTTTCTTGTTTTCTTTGCGCCCTTTTGTTTATACGCCATAAAAATACTGTGGATGGTGGTTGCGGGGGGGGGGGGGGAGCGGGCGATTGGAAGGTGGGGCGGTTACGCGGTGAAGCCTCCAGTAATACGTCCAGCCAATGTTGGCAATGTTAAACCTGGGTCTTGCAGCAGGCCACGCCACTCACCGCAAGGCCTCGGTAAAGCCGTCATCAAAAGAAATTCAGGAAAGAATTTAAAAAAAAAATTGTGACAGGATCTATTCATCCATTGCCAGGCCTCAGACCGAGAGAGCTCAAGGAATGCGAGGCAGCTCAAACAAGCTTTGTGCAAAGTGCTCATGAGGTTTCATTTATAAGTCAGTAACATTTTATCTTTCGCCCGCAAGAAAGCAGCTGAATGAATAATTAGAAATATTAAAACAAATATAAATTTAGATTACGTGATTAAAAGAAAAAGAATCCAATGCACTAAGTGATTTGCTCGCTGTTTAAAAAGCTTTATAAATAGAGGTGTAGAGTACAAAAGCAAGGAAGTTATGCTAAGCTTTTATAAATCACTGGTTAGGGCTCAGCTGGGAGTACGGCGCCCAATTCTGGGCACCACACTTTAGGAAGGATGTCAAGGCTTTGGCGAGGGCGCAGAAACGATTTACTAGAATGGTGCCGGGGAATGAGGGATTTCAGTTTTATTTTATTCATTTATGGGATGTGGGCGTCGCTGGCCAGGCCAGCATTTATTGCCCATCCCTAGTTGCCCCTTGAGAAGGTGGTGGTGAGCCACCTTCTTGAACCGCTGCAGTCCGTGTGGTGAAGGTACTCCCACAGTGCTGTTAGGGAGGGAGTTCCAGGATTTTGACCCAGCGACGATGAAGGATCGGCCAAAATACTTCTAAGTCAGGATGGTGTGTGACTTGGAGGGGAACTTGGAGGTGGTGGTGTTCCCATGCGCCTGCTGCCCTTGTCCTTCTAGGTGGAAGAGGTCATGAGTTACGTGGAGAGACGGGAGAAGCTGGGGTCGGTGTGCTTAGAGCAGGAAAGGTTAAAGGGGGATTTCTTAGAGGCGTTCAAAATCATGAGGGTTTTGATAGGGTAAATAAGGACACTGTAGTGGTTCATGTAGATCGCCACTAAAATAAGAGAGTTTGACTTCGACGAACTATTAACATGTTGTTTATTTACAGGAACAGACTAATTACATCAGGTAAGATGGCAGGTAAGATGGCTGACTGTAGGAGCACCGTGGTATAGGTCTTGTCCCAGCGGGGACTCCACGAAGACTGAGTTCGCAGTCCTGTGGGGAGCGTGATGATGTCATCACGCTCGGTCGCGTTTCCCGCGCTTAGGGCGTCACGTGATGCACGTCATCGCGTTTGCCCGCGCTTGGGGCATCACGTGACCGCATCGTTGCGTCAGCGCGTCTCCCGGTACGGAGGCTGGCCATTGAGGCCGAGGTTGCGAGGCCAGGCTGTGCCGGTGCTTGCCGCGGGGGCGGAAGATCGCGTCGCTCCCGTCGGCTGGCCGATGCAGCCGAAGTCGCGGTAGGCCGGGCTGTGCCGGCGACCGTCTTGGAAGACCGAGTCGGGCCGGCGGCCGGCGCGCGTGCGTCACGTGATGCGTGACGTCAGCGCGTTAGGTCGCCTCTTAAAGGGGCAACGGCCCAACAGGTAAGTCAAAGGGGCAACGGCCCCAACAGGTAAGTTATACACACATAAGTAAGTTAAGTACATAGTTAGGTAAGTTAAAGGGAATTATGTATATATCTATATGTAAGGAACAACCGGTGGTACCGCCACATGGGCCCCCCCAGAATTCGCTTTAACAAAAGTCCAAGGATGAGATGGTCTGACGAGCTGGTGGTCTCGGCGGTCGGGCTGTCTTGGCTTGGCGAGCGAGGTCCGAAGATGCTGCTCGTGAGGAGATCCGTACGCGCGTCGTGGCGAATAAAATGTATCCGTCATGCGAAGGACCATGGAAACGTGCGAAACAGCAGGCCTTGTCAGAGTAACGGGCAGGTTGGGCGGACGCGGGCGATGTCTCCGTTGACTGGTGAGCGAAACCTACAGGAGGCTGGAACGCACGGAACAGTGCGTGCCATAATGCTACGACATTAACAGAACGGAGGGTGAAAAGTTGCTGTGTTGATCTGTGATCAGAGCAACTTCCACGTGTTGATCGCGGCCGCAGGATGCCCGTTGGACCCGTCCTCGATGTATACAGCTTCAATAGACATTTGCATTTGTTAAAAGGGAAAACTGGAGAAAGGGCGGCATCGGTCCAGGTTGTTGTTGCTTTCAGGAGGGGTTAACTCTGCCTGGAGGGCGGCAACACTTGTAACTGTTGTAAATTTAGGAGAAAACAACCGGGAGGGCGGCACGCTTTTTGTTCACGCCGAATCGTGTAGTAGGTAACACAACCAGCAGGCTGACGGGCTGGTGCGTCGTCGGCGGGGAACGAGTCTTCGTGTTTCATGAGGGCAGGGTCCTCGTGGTTCGCGAGGGATGGATCCTCGTGGTTCGCGAGGGATGGGTCCTCGTGGTTCACGAGGGATGGGTCCTCGTGCGCGAGGAGTGGGTCCTCGTGTTTTGCGGAGGTGAGTTCTCGTGGTATCCCCGCGGGGCGCGCTCCGATCTTGTGGGCCCGAACATGCTGTACCCCGTGCTTGGAGAGATGTATACTTGCTGTTGCTTTGGATGTAGAGGCGGACGACCCGTGTGGCGGTAGAAGAGTCGAATACGGAGACCGTGAGCACGTGCGTGGTCTGTGCCGCATCGATGTTCTCGGCGAACAGGGCGTCTACCTGCATAAAGCACGAGGGAGACTGTGGCTCCCTGGATTGTGGTAGCGACAGCAAAACGGCTGGTGCTTCCATGGCGTGCTTCTTTTCTGAAAATTGGTCACAAAAAAAAAAACGGGGTCCGGTTGAGTTTTGCCCGTGTCAAACGGGATCTGCTCCAGGCTGCGCTTACCTTGCGAATACGTTCGCAAAGACGGGGTCGCCTTTGGAGGAATCGGTGTTAGGCGGTTGCTGTTCCGTGGTTGTTCGTCGGTTGTGCGTCAGTCGTCTTGTGGGAAGACGAGGTTCAGGCTACGCGTTGCTACCGTGAAAATCGTTCACGGATACAGGGTCATCAATTGTAGTGTTGGAATTGATGAGCTTCCGTACTCACGTCGTTGGGTCACCAATGTAGCGGTTCGTGTAGATCGCCACTAAAATAAGAGAGTTTGACTTCGACGAACTATTAACATGTTGTTTATTTACAGGAACAGACTAATTACATCAGGTAAGATGGCAGGTAAGATGGCTGACTGTAGGAGCACCGTGGTATAGGTCTTGTCCCAGCGGGGACTCCACGAAGACTGAGTTCGCAGTCCTGTGGGGAGCGTGATGATGTCATCATGCTCGGTCGCGTTTCCCGCGCTTAGGGCGTCACGTGATGCGCGTCGTCGCGTTTGCTCGCGCTTGGGGCATCACGTGACCGCATCGTTGCGTCAGCGCGTCTCCCGGTACGGAGGCTGGCCATTGAGGCCGAGGTTGCGAGGCCAGGCTGTGCCGGTGCTTGCCGCGGGGGCGGAAGATCGCGTCGCTCCCGTCGGCTGGCCGATGCAGCCGAAGTCGCGGTAGGCCGGGCTGCGCCGGCGACCGTCTTGGAAGACCGAGTCGGGCCGGCAGCCGGCGCGCGTGCGTCACGTGATGCATGACGTCAGCGTGTTAGGTCGCCTCTTAAAGGGGCAACGGCCCAACAGGTAAGTCAAAGGGGCAACGGCCCCAACAGGTAGGTTATACACACATAAGTAAGTTAAGTGCATAGTTAGGTAAGTTAAAGGGAATTATGTAAATATCTATATGTAAGGAACAACCGGTGGTACCGCCACAACACAGAGTTAAGATACGTACAGCACAGATTCACCAGAATGCTACAGGGACTTAAAGGGTTACATTACGAGGGCAGTTTTCATAAACTTGGCTTGTATTCCCTCGAGTTTAGAAGGTTTGTGGGGTGATCTGATACCTGGGATGGCAGGAATGACGTATGAGGAGAGATTGGGTCGATTGGGCTTGTACTCGCTAGAGTTTAGAAGAATGAGAGGGAATCTCATTGAAACTTATAAAATTCTAACAGGACTAGACAGACTAGATGCAGGAAGGATGTTCCCGATGGTCGGGGAGTCCAGAACCAGGGGACACAGTCTAAGGATAAGGGGTAAGCCATTTAGGACAGAGATGAGGAAGAATTTCTTCACCCAGAGAGTGGTGAAACTGTGGAATTCTCTACCACAGAAGGCAGTTGAGGCCAATTCATTAAATCTATTCAAGAAGGAGTTGGATATATTTCTTGAGGCTAAAGTGATCAAGGGATATGGGAGAAGGCAGGGACAGGGTACTGAGTTTGGATGATCAGCCATGATCGCATTGAATGGCGGAGCAGGCTCGAGGGGCCGAATGGCCTACTCCTGCTCCTATCTTCTATGTTTCTATGTTTCTATCTAACTGAGATGTTTAAAATGATAAAGAGATTCTATAGGGTAAAAGAGAAACTATTTTCTCCGGTGGGGCACTCCAGAACAATCTAAAAATCAGAGCCCAGCCGTTCAGGGGTGAAATCAGGTAGCAGGGTTTCACACAAAGGGCAGTGGAAATCTGGAACTCTTTCCTCCAAAAGGCTGCGGATGTCGGGGGTCAATTGAAGCTTTCAAGGCTTGAGACCGATAAGGGTATCAAGGGATATGGAGCAAAGGCGGGCTAATGGAGTTGAGGTGCAGATCAGCCCTGATCAAATTGAATGGTGGAGCAGGCTGGAGGGGCTGAATGGCCTCCCGTTCCTAACGCTCCTGTGTCTTTTCCTGCCGCCGCCTCTATTCTGTCTTGTTAATGTAACTTCCTTCCTCTTTACATTGCTTCCCTGCGCTTTGTTTCTGACTTAAAGTAAAATAAAGAACTTGCATTTATATAGCGCCTTTCACAACCTCAGGTCGTCTCAAAGTGTTTTACAGCCAATGAAGTACTTTTTTGAAGTCTAGCCACTGTTGTAATGTAGGAAACGTGGCAGCCAATTTGCACACAGCAAGCTCCCACAAACAGCAATGTGATAATGGCCAGATAATCTGTTTTTTAGTGATGTTGATTGAGGGATAAATATTGACCAGGACACCGGGGAGAACTCCCCCTGCTCTTCTTTGAAATAGTGCCGCGGGATCTTTTACATCCACCCGAGAGGGCAGACGGGGCCTCGGTTTAACGTCTCACTCTAAAGATGGCACCTCTGACAGTGCGGCACCTCCTTCAGTACCGCACCTGGAGTGTCAGCCTGGATTTTGTGCTCAAGCCTGTGGAGTGGGGGACTTGAACCCACGGCCTTCTGACTCAGAGGCGAGAGAGAGAGAGAGAGTGCGGCCTACTGAGCCACAGCTGACACCAACGTTATTCATTAACGCCCTCTCATTGTGGAACTCGTCACATTTCGCAAGCTCAATGGCAAAGTGCTTATTTCAACAAATGCCTAAGGCCCCCGGTAATAGGTTCGGCCGAGCCTAGCCTGGAGTGTTGGGGGGGTGGGGGGGAGGGGAGACTAAGATTGGATTAAATGATTGCGCGCTCCACATTCCCAACAGCAGCAGTCAGCACTAACAGATGGAGACGCTTAGGTAACCTGAGGTGGAAAAACTTAAGCCTTGTAGCCAATATTAGCTGCAACTAAAATGTGTTTTGGTTTCAAGACTCAAAGGGGAGATTACTGAGTTGGACGTAACTCAATTAAAACACGGCACCTGGAGCCATGCCATTCTGTTATAGACACGAAGAAAGGCTACAAGTTATCGGAAGTCTCCCTCGGTGCCTTGTCCCATCCTTAAATCAAATGGGGAATTCAGAAGAAACTTCTTTACCCAAAGAGCGGTGAGAATGTGGAACTCGCTACCACAGGGAGTGGTTGAAGCGAATAGTATTGATGCATTTAAGGGGAGGCTAGACAAGCATATGAGGGAGAATGGAATAGAGGGTTACGCTGATAGAGTTAGATGAGGAAAGACGGGAGGAGGCTCGAGTGGAGCATAAACGCCGGCATGGACTGGTTGGGCCGAATGGCCTGTTTCTGTGCCGTATATCCCGTGTAACCCTATGTAATTCAGAGACAGGCTGTGTGTTCCTTTTTTCACTAGCTGGGTGTCTTAACATACATGGAAACCCATCACTATGTTTAAGAGTCTCCCAACCAAACTATTGCAAGAGTTGAATGGGGTGGGTGGGGTGGCGGGTGCAGGGGAGCAGGTGGGGGGGGGGCGGGGTGGTGTTGACCTTGGCCCTCTCTCCCTGTAGGGGTGGTCCCTGCTTAACTGAGACTGGAAACCTCAGGTTGGTACAGGGCCCCCAAGTGTGTGGTACAGTAGTTAACCAGATAAGACCAAGCAACCTACAGATGCCTCGCATCATATTATGTCCCTCCCATCTCAGTTGCACTGAAGAAAGAAAAAATAATTTCTACAGCGGCTTTCACGACCTCAGGACGATCCAAAGCGCATTGCAGCCGATGAAACACTTTTGAAGTGTAGTCACTGTTTTAATGTAAGAAACACAACAGCCAATTTACTCACAGCAAGCTCCTACACGCAGCAATGTGATAATGACCAGATCATCTGGTTTTTAGGGATAAATATTGGCCAGGACATCAGGAAGAACTCCCCCGCTCTTCTTCTAAATAGTCCCATGGGATCTTTTACATCCTCCTCACAGGGCAGACGGGGCCTCGGTTTAACGCCTCATCTGAAAGATGGCACCTCTGACAGTGCAGCGCTCTCTCAGCACTGCACTGGGAGTGTCAGCCTGGATTATGTGTTCAAGGCTCTGGCTCAGAGGCAAGAGTGCTACCCACTGAGCCACGGCTGACACCTGCCTCTTGTTGAGGTGCCATTCCACAGCAGATACACGACTCAACGGGCCTTTCATCCTGTGTGAGATACTACAGGAGGTCCTCTCACTTAGAAAGCGTGTTTAAAGAAAGAAAGAAAGTCTCGCATTTATACAGCGCCTTTCACGACCTCAGGATGTCCCAAAGCACTTTACAGCCAATGAAGTACTTTTGAAGTGCAATCACTGTTGTAATACAGGAAACACGACAGCCAATTTGTGCACAGCAAGCTCCCACAAACAGCAACGTGATCATGATAATGTGATAATCTGTTATTAGTGATGTTGATTGAGGGATAAATATTGGCCCAGGACACCGGGGAGAACTCCCCTGCTCTTCTTCGAGATCGTGCCGCGGGATCTTTCACATCCACCTGAGTGGACAGACGGGGCCTCGGTTTAACGTCTCATCAGAAAGATGGCACCTCCGACAGCGCAGCACTCCCTCGGTACTGCAGTGACTGTCCTAAGGCACTTCGCAGTGCAGAGATCTAACACTGGACGGTACTGGAATTTGAAGGAATGACCAAGATGAGCTTGGGCAGTGAAGATTCAGTTTCAGGGGGATCTGAGGTGGGCGGGACAATGGCTGGAGAGACATTCTGTCAGTGCATTGCTCATCGGCCTCGCTTCTGAGAAAACAAACAGAGAGGAATAATAAATAAAAATGATTTAAACTTAGTACATAAATGTACAGGAAACTTTCTGGTATCCGGCACTGATGGGACCGAGCTGGTGCCGTCCCATCAAAACTGCCGTAGAAACCAGCGCTAATGTTAAAACATACGGAGCTTCTCAGCTCCGTGTGAATCAACAAACCCTGTTGCTTAGCAACAGCTTCAAAACAGTCGGCCGCAGCTTAAAAGCGTCTCTGTAGCTAAGCAACAGCTTCAGCTAGACGCTTGGGAGCCACGACTGGAAAAAAAAAAGCAACGAGAAGTAAAAAAACTTATAGGAAACGGCTCCTGAATTTTGCCGGTAGATAGAACTTTCCGGACATTTAACCTCCAGTTAAATGAAAGTTTCCTGTACGTAGTATTCAAAACAAAGTGGATGAACTGAAGACAATAATTTGTAGAGAGGATCCGGATATAGTAGGTTTGACTGAAACATGGCTACACAGAGAACAGGATTGGCAACTAAATGGCCCATAATTCCGACAGGAGGCTTCCTGCGCGCGGTTGACTCCTTTGGAAAAAGATCTACGCTCTTACCTGAGGGCTCCCGAGGTACGGACACATCCGCCCCATGGCCTCTCCACAGTCGAAATACGCAGGGCCCTCGTATCCCAGGGGCACAGGCAGTTCGCAAGCGTCCCTGGGATCACGTGGGCCATGGGGAGCCAAGAGGAGAAGGGAATCTCCCTTCATACTTTTGACAGATAGACCCGTCAAAAGCATGAATGGAGATCACCCCAAAAAGACACTAAATTTTTAAAAAACCATTGTGTTTTTAAAATGAGTTAAAATTACATTAAATTAAATATTTTAAACAAAACTTAAATTTTTTGAAAAAAATCATTAAAGCTTTTTACAGGGCTAAAAATAAACTTACCTTTTTTAAAAAGTATTTTAAAATTATAAATGAGTGAAAAGAATGTTTTTTTAAAACTTTTTTTCAACTCTTATGCTGGTAAAAGCAGGCCTTATGAAGGCTTTTACCAGGTGTAAGGTTTTTAAGGGTTTTCAGTGGGCGGAGGTTCTGTAGAAAGCGGAACTCTCCCCCCGCAGAGGCCCTTCTCCAGGGCAGGCGGAGGATCTGTCAAGAGGATTCTTGACAGGTCGGAAACGCCGGTTTTCAGCGCATGCGCTTCGCATGCCTGAAACCAGCATTTCCGATGTCTCTACGGGTGGGTGCACAGCGCGTCCACACCCGTAAGCATCAGAAAATATGGGCCATTTTTTAAAAATTCATTCACGGGGTATGGGCGTCGCTGGCAAGGCCAGCATGATGCAATACTCCAGTTGTGACCTAACCAGCACTTTATAAAGGTTCAGCATAACTTCTCTACTTTTGTACTCAATACCTCTCTTTATGAAACCCAAGATCCCATATGCTTTGCTAACCACTCTCTCAATATGTCCTGCCACCTTCAGGGACCTATGCACATTAACTCCCAGGCCCCTCTGTCCCTGTACACTCTTCAAAACTGTGCTATTAAGTGTATATTGCCTCTCCCTGTTCCTTCTGCCAAAATGCATCACCTCACACTTCTCTGTATTAAATTCTATCTGCCACTTGTCTGCCCATTCTGCCAGCCTTTCTCTGTCCTGTTGCAGTCGATTGGTATCATCATCACTGTTTGCCACACCCCCAAGTTTGGTGTCATCGGCAAATTTAGAAATTCTACTCTGTATTCCAATATCCAGCTCATTTATATATATCAAAGAAAGCAGTGGCCCCAGCACTGACCCTTGGGGAACACCACTGTCTACCATCCTCCAGTCTGAAAAACAGCCATTTAGCACAACTCGCTGTTTTCTGTCCTTAAGCCAATTCCTTATCCAAGCTGCCACTGACCCACCTATTCCATGAGCCTCAATTTTGTTAACCAGCCTTCTATGTGGTACCTTGTCAAATGACTTCCTAAAATCCATGTAGACAACATCCATTGCATTCCCATCATCGATCCTCCCTGTTACTTCATCAAGAAATTCAATTAGATTAGTCAAACACGATCTGCCTTTTACAAATCCGTGTTGGCTCTGCTTAATTCACTTAAACCTCTCCAAGTGCCCGTTAATTTTTTCCTTGATTATTGTTTCTGAAACTTTACCCACCACTGATGTTAAACTGACCGGCCTTTAGTTGCTAGGGTTGTCCTTAACCCTTTCTTGAAGAATGGTGTCACATTTGCCACTTTCCAATCCTCAGGCACCTCCCCCGCATCTAGGGTAGATTGGAAAATTATGAGGGATCTAGGGATACAGGTGAACAAATCATTAAAAGCAGCGTCACAGGTCAGCAAAGCAATTAACAATGCTAACAAAGCCCTGGGATTTATTTCTAGGGGTATAGAATTCACAAGTAGTGAAGTTATGTTAAACTAGTATGGGACCGTGGTCAGGCCGCACTTTGAGTACTGTGCAGAGTTCTGGTCTCCATTCTATAAAAAGGACATGGAGGCACTGGAGAAAATGCAAAAATGATTTACAAGGATGGTACCAGAACTGAGAGATTACAGCTATCGGGAAAGAATAAACTTTTTCTTTAGAAAAGAGAAGACTTAGAGGAGACCTGATTGAGGTCTTTAAAACTATGAATGGGTTGGACAGGGTAGATGTGGAGAGAATGTTTCCACTTGTGGGAGAATCCAAAACTAGGGGCCATAAATACAAGATAGTTACTAATAAATCCAACAGGGAAATAAGGAGAAATTTGTTCACTCAGAGAATGGTTAGAATGTGAAACTCGCAACCACAGGAAGTGGTTGAGACGAATAGATTAGATGCTTTCAAAAGGAAACTGGACGAGTACACGAGAGTTAAGGGAATAGAAAGATATGCTGAAAGGCTGAGATGAATTATATGGAATGGGAGGAGGCTCGTGTTCAGTATAAACACTGGCACAGACTGGTTGGGCCGAATGGCCTGTTTCTGTGCTGTATATTCGAAGTAATTCTGGAATTTTCCACCAGAAGTGAAGAAAACCGGAGCCCAAAACAGGTGATAATGATGGAGTGACTTCATACATCAGATATCTGTCAATAACGCCAAATCAAGGCCAATTCCTTGTGCTGGCATGGCGGGAGGGATGAGAGTTAAAAAGTATTCGGACCACAGGAATCAGTAGATGAAAAAAGACCAAGGTCTATCTAGTTCGTTTTCTACTATCCTGGTAGTGACATTGGCCTAGAAATTGAGTTTTGGCTTAGCCAGGGCTTTAGCGCCGGAAGTTAGTGCCGGCGCTAAGTCCCCCTGCGCGCGCCAAAAATTCAGCAGGGCCGCGCCCAAACGGCTGCCGGCGCTACTGAAGGGTCTTTGCGGCGGTAAATCGGCGTTAACTGCCGTTTCGCGCCGCAATTCCGGCGCTGCGGCACCCGATGCGGTGCGGCAGGCTCGGGAAGTGCAGGCCTCCTCCTTCCCTTAAGGAGGAGCTGCCTGCACCCGATCGCGGCCCGCGAAAATCTTTTAAAAAATGAGCCCGGCACCTCGGACAAGTGCCGGGCTTGCTTCTGTTCCGGGGGGGGGGGGGGAAGTCCGGGGAGGGAGCTGCGGCCAGGCGGCCGGCGGGAAAGCGGCCGGCCGCCGCGGGGCCTTTAATGCGCCGGCGCAAAGACTCGCAAGACTCTGTTGCCAGAGTCTTAGTTGCGGCTGTCACGGGCGAGGCGGCCGCAACTGAATTTCGGCGCTGGGGCCCGTCGGCATGGCAACCGGGACGCTGCGCACACCGATGACGTCATCGGTGCCGGCGCAGCGCTACCGGTCTACCGCGGCGTAAGGGCCCCAGGCAATTTCGGCGCCGGCGCCAAATGCAGCGCTAGGCCCTCTAGCGCCGCAAAATCGGCGCTAAGGGCACTCAATTTCTAGGCCATGATATCTTACAGCTCTCCCTCTCACATTCTCGATATCTCTCTCTCACTCTCTCACTGCCTCTCTCTCACTCTCACTCACTCTGACTCACTCTGACTCTCTCCGACTCTCTCTCACTGCCTCTCACTCTCTCACTTTCTCTCTCACTCTCTCTCACTGCCTCTCTCACTCTCTGTCTCTCTCACTCGCACTCTCTCTCACTTTCTCTCTCTCTCTCGCTTTCTCTCTCTCTCACTCTCACTGTCTCTCACTCTATTGCACTCTCTCTCTCTCACTCTCAATCTCTCTGTTTCTCTCACTCTCACTGCCTCTTTCATTTTCTCTCTCTCTCTCTCTCTCTCTCTCACTATCACTCTCTCTCTCACTCTCTCTCACTCTTTCTCTCTCTCACTCTCTCTCTCTCACTCTCTTCCTCTCACTCTCACTCACTCTCATCTCTCTCTCATCTCACTCTCACTCTCTCTTACTCACTCTCTTACTCTCTCACTCTCTCTCTCTCCCTCACTGCCACTCTCACTCTCTCTCACTCTCTCTCACTGCCTCTCTCACTCTCTCACTTTCACTCACTCTCTCTCTCTCTCACTCTCTCTCACTCTCTCTCTCACTCACTTTCACTCACTCTCTCTCTCTCTCACTCTCCCTCACTGCCACTCTCACTCGCGCTCACTCTCTCTCACTGCCTCTCTCACTGCCTATCTCACTGCCACTCTCACTCTTGCTCACTCTCTCTCACTGCCTCTCTGACTCACTGGGCTGGATTTTCATTGAGGAGGCGGGTAGGAGGCGGGACTACAACTTTCGGGGTTGTAGTCCCGCCTCCATCGAGTTCTAGCCAACCCACGCGATTTTGACTTGATTGACCTTGTTGAGCCCGCCCAGTGGGCTCAGCAGGCCAATTAAGGGCCACCCGGCAACAGGTGACGTCACAGATTGATATTTCATCTGTCAAGACCTTTTGACAGATTAAATATCACCGTTTGATAGCTGTTTGAAGCTGTCAAACACTGACAATCTGCACTCCAGGTTAATTCCTTCCTCTCAGGCTGATTTAGAGATCTCCCCGGAACAGAAAGCTGAATGCTGGAACTTTTGACAGTTCACGGCCGTTCTGCTTTCTGTGCCGGTGAGGGACTCCCGAGACCTGAAGGAAGGAAGGCTGTAATGGTAAGTAAAGGTTAGTAGAACTTCTTTAAACACTTTACACACACCAAACACACTTACCTCTGCACTCATGCACCCATCACTCACCTGAACACCGGACATCTCGACCCCTCCAAGCCTTTCATCCCGATGGTCCGCCTCGCTAACTTGGCGTGGTTTGGAGCCGTCGGGAATCCCACATTTCAACAATGAAAATGGGGATTAGGCTAAAAACTGCCTGTTAACTACCTGTTAACAGGCAGTTAATTGGCACTAATCCCCTTCCCGCCTCGGGGAGGCGGGTCCCAGCGCGGGTCGGGTACCCGCCTCCTTTGAAACTGGCAGGGAGGCGGGTTGGGGCGGGATGTGTTTGTGCCCCCTGATTTCAGGATTTTAACCCCCCACACGCCTACACGGCCCAATGAAAATCCTGCCCAATGTCTCTCCCTCACTGCCTTGTGTAGTGTATGTAACCGTCTACCTTTAAGAGACTATGGGCTAGATTTTCAGTATAGACAGTTTTGGGGCGCTAACCTTAGCGCCCGCCCGAAGTTAGCGCCTGCCCCAAAGTAGCGCCCCGTTGCCGGAAATTCAGTGGCTTCGCCCTAAGAGGTTGGTGGAGCGCTAAAAGAGGCGTTCCACTACTATCTTTAGGCGCTAAGCCGGCGGTGCAGAGCGCAACACCCGAGCTCGGGCGCAGCGCACGGCAGACACTCTGGTGCCAGTGAGCTCTTAAAGGGGAAGGGTGCATGTGTTTTTTTCAAAGGCAGAGTCTGGGAGGAGAAGAGGAGGAGGAGGAGGAGGAGGAGGAGGAGGAGGAGGTGGTGGTGGTGGTGGCCGGAAACATAAATACACCGTTCACAACAACAACACATGCAGACTGCCGTTTATAGTGCAGGAGGAGTGCCCTTTAATTTACGCTCCCCAGGGTGTGTTGCGTTCCATTTTACAAACGTTCTGGACGCCAGCCGCACAATGGGGCGGTCCGACTGAAGTTTGGATTCGGGGCGGCCAAAGGGCGTTGCACGAGGATGTGACGTCATTTTCTGCGCGCGCATCCGGGCGGCCGCTAAACTTTGCGCCGGCGCTAACGGGCAACTTAATTTGGGGTGGGGCGCAAACTGCGCTGCGCCCGGGCGCTACACGCATAGCGCCCGAAAATCACTTCTCTTAAGGCGCTAACTGCTGGCGCAAGCAACTGAAAATCTAGCCCTATGTATGTAACCGTTCACCTTTAAGAGAACTATTTTAGGTGTGGCACTACTTGTTTGGCTTCTGTATACGGTAATACCGACGGTGACCACACCGGTATATAAGTGCTGTGGCATGACTTATTGGGCAGATTCGCCCTGACCTTCGAATAGTAAAGTCCTGTTGTATGTTACTCCTGAAGTCTGTGTCGTACTTAACTGCACAAACCACAGACTTTACAGTGGCGACGAGTCCGATCGTACCCTGCGGCAACAATAATTTCAAAGCAACGAAAGAGCGTCGAAAAGAGGTAACCGCCCTCGTCATTCGGCTGGGAGAAAACTCAAGGCTGCAGCAATAGAAAGGAGGAAGACTTTAGCAACAAAAACTTCCATCAGCAACAGGCACTGACTGTCCCTTCTGCCACGGTGACTGTGAGTAAGGGAAAGTGAAAAGAATAGCCGGAGGATAAGGGCTGGGCACTCGACCACGGTCGAGGGGGAAAAGGAGCCGGACAAAAAGTCGGGTCCAACGGCGTCGTGAGAGACCGCGACCGGCGGGAAAAGCCGGGCGGTGACCGAAGCCACGAAGCGCTGCGACCGGGAGCGTAGGCGCGGGAAGAGAGAAACTCAGCTGCAGCCGGGGAGAGAAGCACCGGACTGCGAGAGGGCTGGGAGGCGCGATTGGGGTCCGAGCGAGCGGGAGAAGCAGAGCCGACCAAGAGAGACTGCGCGAGAGCCAGCCCAGCAGCTGAACTGTCCTCCGTCAACGGGGTGTAACCAGCGCCGGTAGAGCCGAGCGAGCGGGAGAGAGGCAGAGCCGAGCAAGGGGAACTGTGCGAGAGCCAGCCCAGCGGCTGAACCTGTTCGCCGTCAACGGGGTACCCAGAGCCGGTCGCCCGGCCATAAAATTAAAAAAAAAGGGAAAGCCTTGAAGCCGACGCGCAGGCTGTGAACCTGAAAGCCAGCGGCCGTCGCCCGTGGGGAAAGTGTACCCCTCCCGCCAGGAAAGAAACGCGGGAAGCTGTCATTAGGCGGGGAAGAAGACAGAAGCGGGAAACCGCCATTGAAGTGGGCGGGGAGAGAAGATAAGAGCGGGAAACCGCCATTTTCGCGGGAAAACCGCCATCTTAGAAAAAAAAAGAAATAATAATTTAGAGAAATACTTGTGTTGTTCCCAAAGAGAGGAAGATGCCTAAGCGTGGTAACATCAACGATTTTAATTCCGAAGTAGAAGACTGGGCCACGTACGTGGAACGCATTGAGATCTATTGTGAGGCCAATAAAATAGAAGAAGATGACAAAGCTATAACCTTGCTGAACTCGATGGGCGCAAAGACATACGGGCTCTTGAAGCATCTACTAGCACCAGCTAAACCGGCGGATCAGACTTTCGATGATATTGTGGCTGTCCTGAAGGACCACTTGAACCCTACACCGTTGATGTTGGCTGAACGATTCAAATTCTATGCGAGAACGCAACGGAAAGACGAAAGCAACGCGGAATACTTGGTTGAACTGCGGAGGCTAGCGAAAGACTGTCAGTTTAGGGACAACCTGGAAGAGGCACTGAGAGACAAATTCGTGTGCGGAATGTTGAAGGAAGAAACACAAAAACGACTGCTTGAAGAGAACGATCTTCCACTTGATAAGGCTGTCCTTATCGCAGCATCAAGTGAAGCCGTAGTGAAAGGAACTGCGGAAATGCAGCTAAAGGCAGCGGCACTCAGGGTACAACAAATTACTTCGGGTACAACGAAATGCTATCGTTGTGGAAAGACAACACATGACCAGAACCAATGCTGGTTTAAAAACCAAGAATGTAGGAAATGTGGCAAGCTTGGTCACATAGCTAAGGTATGCCGGTCAGGGAAGAAGACCAACAATAATGAGTCACCACAAAAGTGGTACAGAAAGGTACATGAGGTGACTAGGAAGAGTCCGGAGGAACAGAAGTCGGACTCACACTCCAACTGCAAAGGACTGGATAGTTTGAGAGTTCACAATGTGAGTAATGAAGCTGACCGACAAACTATCTGGATCACACTACAGATTGCAAAAGTCCAAGTGAAAATGGAAGTGGACACCGGATCGGCGCTGACGGTCATGAATAAGCATGACTATAAAAAGTTATTCAAGCATATTCCACTACGGGATACGGAACTAGTACTACAGACATACACGGGGCACAAAGTATTCTCCATCGGAAAGATAGAAGTCAAGGTGAGGTACAAGGATAAAGATTACCAAAGGATGGACCTGTATGTGTTGCCTGAGGGAGGTCCACCACTTCTGGGACGGGAGTGGATCCGGAAAATAAAGATAGACTGGCATTCACTAAACACCATGACGGTGGATTCCGGAAAGGAAGATGTCAAACCTGAACGGTTGTCCAGAATATTGGACGAAGCTAAAGAGGTATTCCAGCAAGGACTGGGAACACTGCGAGGAATTAAAGCAAAGGTTAAGATTGCAGAACATGCAAGCCCAAAATTTTTCAAAGCCAGATCGGTACCTTATGCGATACGACCAGCTGTGGAGGCAGAACTGGAAGAACTTGAACGATCAGGGGTACTGTCAAAAGTGGACTGGAGTGAGTGGGCCACGCCCATTGTTCCCGTCATGAAGTCTTCACCAAGTAATAAGCCAGGGGGACCGGGGAAGGTCCGCATCTGCGGAGACTTCAAGATCACAGTGAATCCGGTGCTTCACACGGTACAATACCCGCTTCCGCGGATTGAAGATATCTTTGCTTCGTTGGCTGGAGGGAAACACTTCACCAAGATAGACCTGGCTCAGGCATACTTACAAATGGAAGTCGAGGAAGAGTCACGCCAGTACCTCACCATCAACACACACAGAGGATTGTATCGTTATAATAGACTGGTTTTTGGGGTAGCTTCGGCTCCAGCAATTTGGCAGAGGGCCATGGAGCAGGTATTACAAGGAATTCCAAGCACGCAGTGCTACTTAGACGATATCCTAATTACGGGAGAAGACGAGGAAGAACACCTCACAAATTTGAAACTGGTGCTCACCAGGTTGAAGGAATATGGCCTTCGAGTTAATCGCAAGAAGTGTGAGTTTTTCCAAAAACGGATCTCGTACTGCAGTCATGTCATTGACCGAGAGGGGCTGCACAAGTCACCTGACAAGATAGAAGCTGTCGTGAAGGCCCCCGCTCCAGAAAACGTATCACAGTTAAGATCATTCTTGGGGTTGATTAATTATTATCACAAGTTTCTGCCAAATCTATCCACGGTGCTGCATCCGCTGAATGCTCTGTTGCGGAAAGAAATACCATGGAAGTGGAGTGAGGAATGTAAAAAGGCTTTTCGCAGAAGCAAGGAGTTGATTACCTCTGAAGAAGTGTTGGCTCATTTCAACCCAACGTTACCCCTTCGTCTAGCTTGTGATGCTTCCCCTTATGGAATTGGAGCAGTACTTTCACACAAGTTACCAAATGGCTCGGAAAGGCCAGTGGCATTCGCGTCCCGATCATTGACCTCCGCGGAGCGAAATTATGCTCAAATAGATAGGGAGGCCCTCAGCCTTGTGTGGGGCGTGAAGAAATTCAATCATTACCTGCAAGGTAAGAAGTTCACATTACTGACAGACCACCAGCCGTTGGTGTCCATATTCAACCCAAACAAGGCCGTTTCCACCATGACAGCACAAAGGTTACAAAGGTGGTCCGTGTTACTTGGGGCACACCAATATGACATCGAATACAAAAGGTCCAAACTGCATGGAAATGCTGATGGGTTATCGCGGTTGCCATTGCCGATAGTAGAAGAAGCGACTACATTGGACCCGGTAGAGATGTTCCACTCATCCATAGTGGAGTGTCTACCAATAACAAATTCGATGATCGAAAACGAAACAAGAAATGACCCGACTCTTTCACGAGTCTATGATTTAACGGTGGAGGGATGGCCAGCACAGGGCGAACCAACACTGCAAGCATTTTCACAGAGGAAAGAACAGCTGTCAGTGTGTAGAGGAACCCTGATGTGTGGATCTAGAGTGGTGATTCCACCCAAACTTCAAAAGAAGGTGTTAAAGGAGCTGCACGAGGGACATCTGGGTGGAGTGAAGATGAAGAACCTAGCAAGAGCGTTTGTATGGTGGCCAGGCATCGATGTAGACATCGAAGAAATCACTAAGAACTGCCTAGGATGTCAGAAGGTTCAGAACGCGCCACCACAGGCTCCGCTGCATCCATGGGAGTGGCCCTCATCTCCTTGGCAAAGGGTACACATCGACTTTGCTGGTCCATTTATGGACTCAATGTTCCTAATAGCGGTGGATGCACACTCCAAGTGGCCGGAGGTAATAAAGATGACCACCACCACCACGGAAAAAACCATCACAGTGTTAAGGACTATGTTTGCTAGGAATGGCCTGCCGGAACAGATCTGTTCTGATAATGGACCGCAATTTGTGTCCGAAGAATTCAAGAAATTCTTAAAGAGCAATGGGGTTAAGCACTACACGTCAGCCCCATACCATCCCGCCTCCAATGGATTGGCTGAAAGGTTTGTCCAGACCTTCAAGAAGGCCATCAAGGCCATGGGTAATGAAGACATTAATTTACAACATAAGGTGGATAGCTTCTTGTTGGCGTACAGGAATGCAACACATGCGGTCACAAATCAAACTCCCGCCATGATGTTTTTTAATAGACGACTAAGATGCCGGCTGGATTTGCTCAAGCCAAACGTCAGAAGGGACGTAGAGAACCGGCAATTCCAGGGCATGAATGAAAGGGCCACTAGATCTTTTCAGATAGGTCAACAAGTTTTGGCCCGGGACTACCGTACCGAGAAATGGCAGCCTGGAACTATTGGAAAAAGGCTAGGGCCGTTGATGTATACGGTGGATCTTGGGGACAGTATAATAAGGCGCCATGTTGACCAGATCATAGGGTCAGCCACAACTGGCCAACCTACTTCACCACCTTACCCGGTTACTGTTGAAACCGAGATACCCAGAACACCTACCTCCGATCTGGTAATACTGGAATCAGAGGAACCTGACACTGTCTTTCAAGCCGAATTGACTTTGTCAGAAGCACCTACTACCCCGCCAGGAATGACGACACCACTGAGGCGTTATCCGGACAGAGTCCGGAAACCTCCAGAGAGACTGAATCTGTGAACTGTCTTGCATAAAGTTGTATATATGTTATAATGTATGTTTAATGGGAAATACGTATGTTGTAAGCTAAAAAGGGAGGATTGTAGTGTATGTAACCGTCTACCTTTAAGAGACTATGTATGTAACCGTTCACCTTTAAGAGAACTATTTTAGGTGTGGCACTACTTGTTTGGCTTCTGTATACGGTAATACCGACGGTGACCACACCGGTATATAAGTGCTGTGGCATGACTTATTGGGCAGATTCGCCCTGACCTTCGAATAGTAAAGTCCTGTTGTATGTTACTCCTGAAGTCTGTGTCGTAATTAACTGCACAACCCACAGACTTTACACCTTGCACTCACTCTCCCTTTCTCACTTCCTCTCAGATTCTCACTGTCTCTCTCACTCCCTCCCATATATTCTGGCTCTCTCTCTCGCACTGCCTCACATTCACTCTCTCTGTCTCTCTCTCTTACTATCGCTGCCTTGCACTCACATTTTCACTCTCTCCCATTCTCACTGTCATTCTCATTCTCACTGTTTCTCACTCACTCCTCTCTCTCTGAATTTGTTTGTTCTATTCTCATAGTTTCTATTTTTGATCGGTCTCTGATTTGGCTTTTTCTCTCTTCAGTGTTTCTCTCTGTCTCTCTATCTTGTTCTCTCTCTCTCTGTCTCTCTCTATCTTGTTCTCTCTCTCTTTTTCTCTCCGTCTTTCTCTCTCTCTGTCTTTCTCCCTTTCTTTCTCAGTCTTTCATTCTCTTTTTCTGTTTGCCTCTCACGTTCCCTGTCTCTCTTTCTTTGTCTCTCTCTCTCTGTGTCTTATGCTCTCTATCATTCTCTTTCTCCCCCTCTCTCTATCCTTCACCCTGTCTTGCCTTTCTCCCTGTCTCTCTCTCTCTCTCTCTCTCTTCCTCTCCACCTCTGCCTCTCTTTCTCTGCTCCAGCCCCTCTCCTGCTAAGCAGATCCGAATGGGGTCGTCAGTCACTGCCTGTTAGAACAGCTGGAACAAGGGGAACCAGGCAATTTGATTGGAGGCCAGCAGGGCAGGTCTGTGGAGAACTAACTGATGATGGAGGTTGTGGGGGCGGGGGGATGGGTCAGATCAAGGGGGAGGGGGAGGGGACGATCAGAGAGAGGGAGAGACTGTGGACATAAATCAGGATTTTTAAGAAATGACCTGAGACTCAATTAACTTTATTGGCTTTTAAAATCGGTTGAAATGCAATGAGAATCTTTATTTTTTATTCTTCTTGTCGCCACACTTGAAAGGTTAGGTTTAAATTTTTTTTTGAAAAGGTAATATCCGCTTTTCCTCACATTTTACAGTTAATGCTTCTTCCCGCAGCCTAATCTGGTTTCATACTGGTTTTAATTTTCGGTTACCGTTCTCAGTTATGGCCTCCTGTCTCCACCCCTGACCCCCGATCCCTGACCCCTGAACCCCCCCCCCCCGCTCCACTCTGCAAATAACCTGTTCTTTGAAAAGCAAGATGTCTGTTTGAAAGGGTTTTAAATTATCTCACGAGGAACAACTCTGCGAAAGAAAGATATGGATTTATGGCGGCCTTTATCGTGTTTCTCGAAGGTGCCTTCACAAACATTTTTCTTGCAGCACGGTGGTAAACGTGATAGCTATTCTGTGCACAGCAAGATCCCACAAACAGGGGCGAGATTAATTGGGTTTTTTTTAACTCCCATTTTGGGACACTTTGACCCAAGTGGGATTTCAGGCACATTTATAGCCACAACAACAACAACTTACATAGCGCCTGTAACGCAGTAAAACGTCCCAAGGCGCTGCCCAGTAGCGTTAGCAAACAAAAAATTTGACACCGAGCCACACAAGGAGTTTTCAGGGCAGGTGACCAAAAGCTTGGTCAAAGAGGTAGGTTTTAAGGAGCAGCTTAAAGGAGGAGAGAGAGGGAGAGAGGCGGAGAAGTTTAGGGCGGGAATTCCAGAGCTTAGGGCCCCGGCAACAGAAGGCACGGCCGCCAATGGTGGAGCGAAAGGAGTGGTAGATACACTGGAGACCAGAATTGGAGGAGCGCAGAGATCTCGGAGGGTTGTAGGGCTGGGGGAGGTTACAGAGATAGGGAGGAGCGAGGCCCTGGAGGAATTTGAACACGAGGATAAGAATTATAATTAAATATAGCAAGATGTTGCTTTCAGTTAAACCCAGCGCACAAAGGGTTGGTTAAATTCACGAACCGCACAAACCATCTGGGAAAGTGCGTTGGCCTCAGCAGCTGAAGCGAGGTGGGTGAGGGGGGTGGGGGGGGGGCAGTGGTGGAGATTTTAACCCCCTCCGCCCGGCGAAGGTGAGGCAGTAGTGGCGTTAAAATGGAGGTGGTGGACGTACCTGCCTCCTATCCTGCTCCGCCGCCATTTTTATCGCTGGCTGGCCGAGACGCTGGCCATTGAATCAGACGGGAGCTTCACCGATCTACGACGTATATAAGATGCTGACGCCATTTAACTGCCCGCTGGCCGCCGTTGCTCCGCCCAGTAAAACATGGCGGTACGTCAGTAGAGGTCCAGAAAGGTAGGTCCAAAGTTAGGTTGGTGGGGCTCCTCCGGGCTACCTAAGAATAATGTGGGCCACTGCCACACCGGACACTCCCCCCCTCCCCTCCCTTTCCCACCAACCACCCCCCCCCACACCAGACATGTCTACTTTGTATGGTGGTCCCCAGCTGCCATCCTACTCGACCCTGAGCTCAGCTCCACATCCGCTCTATTACCAAAACCCACCATCGTAGGTTTGGCCGCCTCCCCCCCTATCTTCTCTGTTACTGAAACCCAACTTCATCACCTCACGGCTTGACCCCTCTAACGCCTTACTTGATCTCATTGAAACTTATGAAATTCTGACAGGACTGGACAGACTAGATGCAGGAAGGATGTTACCGATGGTCGGGGAGTCCAGAACCAGGGGTCACAGTCTAAGGATAAGGGGTAAGCCATTTAGGACAGAAATGAGGAGGAATTTCTTCACCCAGAGAGTGGTGAACCTATGGAACTCTCTACCACAGAAGGCGGTGGAGGCCAGTTCATTAAATATATTCAAGAAGGAGTTGGATATATTTCTTAAGGCTAAAGGGATCAAGGGGTATGGGGAGAAGGCAGGGACTGGGTACTGAATTTGGATGATCAGCCATGATCGCATTGAATGGCGGAGCAGGCTCGAGGGGCCGAATGGCCTACTCCTCCTCCTATCTTTTATGTTTCTATGATTGCCGGACACCCTGCTTTAGGTGTCAGCCTCAGTGGGTCGCTCTCTCTCTCGCCTCTGAGTCAGAAGGTTCGTGGGTTCAAGTCCCACTCCAGAGACTCGAGCACAAAAATCTAGGCTGACACTCCAGGGCGGTACTGAGGGAGTGCCGCAATGTCGGAGGTGCTCTCTTTTGGATGAGGAGTTAAACCGAGGCCCCGTCTGCCCTCTCAGGTGAACATAAAAAATCCCTCGGTATTATTTTGAAGATGAGCAGGGCAGTTCTCCCGGAGTCCTGACCAATAGTTAACCCTCAAACCACATTATCTGGTCATTTATCACATTACTGTTTGTGGGAGCTTGCTGTGCGCAAATTGCATTCTGCATTTCCTACAACGGTGACTACCCTTCAAAAAGCACCTCATAGGCTGTGAGTTGCTTTGGGACATCCTGAGGTCGTGAAAGGCGCAAGGGGATGTAATGTACACAAATCTTTGAAGGTGACAGAACAATTTGAGAGGGCTGTTTAAAAAAGCAGACGGGATCCTTGGTTTTATAAACAGAGTACAAAAACAAGGAAATTATGCTAAACCTTTATAAACCACTGGTTAGGCCCCAGCTGGAGTATTGTGTCCAATTCTGAGCACCGCACTTTAGGGAGGATGTGAAGGCCTTGGAGAGGGTGCAGAGGAGGTTTATAGAGTGGTTCCAGGGATGAGGGACTTCAGTTATGTGGGAGCTGGGATTGTTCTCCTTGGAGCAGAGAAGGTTAAGGGGAATATTTAACAGAGGTGTTCAAAATCATAAAAGGTTTTGATAGAGTAAATAAGGAGAAACAGTTTCCACTGGGAAGAGGGTCGGTAACCAGAGGACACAGATTTAAAGTAATTGGCAAAAGAACCAGAGGCCGGATGGGGATTTATTTTTTACGCAGCGATTTGTTGTGATCTGAAATGCGCTACCTGAAAGGGCGGTGGAAGCAGATTCAATAGTAACTTTCAAAAGGGAATTGGATTCAAGAAGGAGTTAGATATATTTCTTAAGGCTAAAGGGATCAAGGGATATGGGGAGAAAGCAGGGACTGGGTACTGAATTTGGATGATCAGCCATGATCTCATTAAATGGCGGAGCAGGCTTGAGGGGCTGAATGGCCTACTCCTGCTCCTATCTTCTATGTTTCTATATAAATACTTGAAGGGGAAACATTTGCAGGGCTCTGGGGAAAGATCAAGGGGTGTGGGACTAATTGGAGAGCTCTTTCACAGAGCTGGCACAGGCACGATGGGCCGAATGGCCTCCTTTTGTGCTGTAAGATTTGACGACATGCAAGTTCTTTCTTAAATCAGGAAGCAGTGATGAATTGGTGCCACGCTTGGGTTGTAAAGAACAGCAGGTTACAGGAGAAAGAGAGGATTGAAGGAGGCAGAGGATTGAATGAGGTAGAGGATTGAAGGAGGTAGAGGATTGAAGGAGGTAGAGGATTGAATGAGGTAGAGGAGTGAAGGAGGTGGAGGATTGAAGGAGGTGGAGGATTGAAGGAGGTGGTGGATTGAAGGAGGTGGAGGATTGAAGGAGGTGGAGGATTGAAGGAGGTGGAGGATTGAAGGAGGTGGAGGATTGAAGGAGGTGGAGGATTGAAGGAGGTGGGGGATTTAAGGAGGTGGAGGATTGAAGGAGGTGGAGGATCGAAGGAGGTGGAGGATCGAAGGAGGTGGAGGATCGAAGGAGGTGGAGGATCGAAGGAGGTGGAGGATCGAAGGAGGTGGAGGATCGAAGGAGGTGGAGGATCGAAGGAGGTGGAGGATCGAAGGAGGTGGAGGATTGAAGGAGGTGGAGGATTGAAGGAGGTGGAGGATTGAAGGAGGTGGAGGATTGAAGGAGGTGGAGGATTGAAGGAGGTGAAGGATTGAAGGAGGTGGATGATTGAAGGAGGTGGAGGATTGAAGGAGGTGGAGGATTGAAGGAGGTGGAGGATTGAAGGAGGTGGAGGATTGAAGGAGGTGGAGGATTGAAGGAGGTGGAGGATTGAAGGAGGTGGAGGATTGAAGGAGGTAGAGGATTGAAGGAGGTGGAGGATTGAAGGAGGTGAAGGGTTGAAGGAGGTAGAGGATTGAAGGAGGTGGAGGATTGAAGGAGGTGGAGGATTGAAGGAGGTGGAGGATTGAAGGAGGTGGAGGATTGAAGGAGGTGGAGGATTGAAGGAGGTGGAGGGTTGAAGGAGCTGGAGGATTGAATGAGGTGGAGGATTGAAGGAGGTGGAGGGTTGAAGGAGGTGGAGGATTGAAGGAGGTGGAGGATTGAGGGAGGTGGAGGATTGAAGGAGGTGGAGGATTGAAGGAGGTGAAGGATTGAAGGAGGTAGAGGATTGAAGGAGGTGGAGGATTGAAGGAGGTAGAGGATTGAAGGAAGTAGAGGATTGAAGGAGGTGGAGGATTGAAGGAGGTGGAGGGTTGAAGGAGGTGGAGGGTTGAAGGAGGTGGAGGATTGAAGGAGGTGAAGGATTGAAGGAGGTGGAGGATTGAAGGAGGTGGAGGATTGAAGGAGGTGAAGGATTGAAGGAGGTGGAGGATTGAAGGAGGTGGAGTATTGAAGGAGGTGGAGGATTGAAGGAGGTGAAGGATTGAAGGAGGTGGAGGATTGAAGGAGGTGGAGGATTGAAGGAGGTGGAGGATTGAAGGAGGTGGAGGATTGAAGGAGGTGGAGTATTGAAGGAGGTGGAGGATTGAAGGAGGTGGAGGATTGAAGGAGGTGGAGGATTGAAGGAGGTGGAGGATTGAAGGAGGTGAAGGATTGAAGGAGGTGGAGGATTGAAGGAGGTGGAGGATCGAAGGAGGTGGAGTATTGAAGGAGGTGGAGGATTGAAGGAGGTGGAGGATTGAAGGAGGTGGAGGATTGAAGGAGGTGAAGGATGGAAGGAGGTGGAGGATGGAAGGAGGTGGAGGATCAAAGGAGGTGGAGGATCGAAGGAGGTGGAGGGTCGAAGGAGGTGGAAGGTTGAAGGAGGTGGAGGATTGAAGGAGGTGGAGGATGGAAGGGGGTGGAGGAATGAAGGAGGTGGAGGATCGAAGGAGGTGGAGGATCGAAGGAGGTGGAGGATCGAAGGAGGTGGAGGATTGAAGGAGGTGGTGGATTGAAGGAGGTGGAGGATGGAAGGAGGTGGAGGATCGAAGGAGGTGGAGGATTGAAGGAGGTGGAGGATTGAAGGAGGTGGTGGATCGAAGGAGGTGGAGGATCGAAGGAGGTGGAGGATCGAAGGAGGTGGAGGATTGAAGGAGGTGGTGGATTGAAGGAGGTGGAGGATGGAAGGAGGTGGAGGATCGAAGGAGGTGGAGGATTGAAGGAGGTGGAGGATTGAAGGAGGTGGAGGATTGAAGGAGGTGGAGGATTGAAGGAGGTAGAGGATTGAAGGAGGTAGAGGATTGAAGGAGGTGGAGGATTGAAGGAGGTGGAGAATTGAAGGAGGTGAAGGATTGAAGGAGGTAGAGAGCTGCAGAGTGCGGGGCACCCTTTTGGACTCCGGGGGAATCAAGGGATATGGAGATCGGGCGGGAAAGTGGAGTTGAGGTCGATGATCAGCCATGATCTTACTGAACGGTGGAGCAAGCTCGAGGGGCCATATGGCCTACTCCTGCTCCTGCTCCTATTTCTTATGTTCTTATGTGACCTGGGAAAGAAAGAGTTGAAGCGGGAGAGATGGAGTTAGTCCTGATTTTCACACAGCGAGGATGCAGAGGCCTGTAAAGTGGCTGGATTTGCAGCTTAAAAACAAGCTAGAGACATTGCTGAAAAGGTACTGGATCCGACAAGCACGAAAGGCCACAGGCTTTAAAATTGGGGCCCCAGGGTTGTGTTGCTCTTATTTTTAGAAGTCGTTGGCGCGCAGCCTGGTCAGTGCAGCGAAATGAGTGCTGTCTTCCATAACATTGAGATTAAAAGGAGATTAATTTGGCTTTGCTCCACACAACGGTTGATATATTCCAGCTTCAACTGACAGGTCTGCACAAACAAGAGTCCCAGCCTCTCCCCCAGACAACCCTCGCCAGTTGGTCCTTGTGTCAAAAACCAGACTGCTCTACCCAGTATAGACCCGGCCAGCGCACATCCTGACCCCTCAGACCGACACGGTGATTATATTATCCAGGGGAATTATTATTATTACTGCAGGAAAAAGTTACACGTTGACCGAGAGGAGAAGGAAAACTGGGAATCTTCTGAGAAATGAGAGGGTCAGAAAGAAAGTATGAGACGGAAAGAGAGCAAGGCAGTGAAATAGAATGAAACAGAGAGAGTAACACACACAGATCGCGATGGAGATTGAGACAGGTAAAGACAGAGATAGAGATGGATAGGGAGAGATAGAGATAGAAATGGAGGTCGGGATATAGGTAGAGATAGAGACAGAGACAGAGACAGAGATTGAGATAGAGACAGAGACAGAGATAGAGACAGAGATTGAGACAGACAGAGACAGAGACAGACATAGAGATAGAGACAGAGATTGAGATAGAGAGAGACAGAGACAGAGATTGCGATAGAGACAGACAGAGACAGAGACAGAGACAGAGATAGAGACAGAGATAGAGACAGAGATAGAGATAGAGACAGAGATAGAGATAGAGACAGAGATAGAGATAGAGATAGAGACAGAGATAGAGACAGAGATAGAGACAGAGATAGAGACAGAGATAGAGATAGAGACAGAGATAGAGATAGAGACAGAGATAGAGATAGAGACAGAGATTGAGATAGAGACAGAGATAGAGATAGAGACAGAGATAGAGATAGAGACAGAGATAGAGATAGAGACAGAGATTGAGATAGAGACAGAGATAGAGACAGAGATTGAGATAGAGACAGACAGAGGCAGAGACAGAGATAGAGATTGAGACAGAGACAGAGACAGAGACAGATAGAGATTGAGACAGAGATAGAGAGAGAGACAGAGATAGAGATAGAGACAGAGATAGAGATAGAGACAGACAGAAACAGAGAGATTGAGACAGAGATAGAGCCAGAGGCAGACAGAGATTGAGACAGAGACAGATAGAGATTGAGACAGAGATAGAGCCAGAGACAGATAGAGATAGAGATTGAGACAGAGACAGATAGAGATTGAGGCAGAGATAGAGACAGATAGAGATAGAGAAAGAGATTGAGACAGAGAAAAGACAGAGACAGAGACAGAGACCTGTTTCTTTTAATGCGTGGTCCCTTTAAATTTCTGTGCATATGCGGTATTTCCAATGTGAAATCCGGTGAGTGACCTGCGCGGGACCTTGCAGATTACTGTGCGCCGGCTAGCGGGAACATTGGTCTCTAGTCCTCCATTGGAACATCCAGCTGCCTCTATAGGATTCCAGGGTTTTTACCTCCGCTCTGTAATGTATGTACCTTTAAGGGGAGAACTACCTTTTACAGCTCCTGTATACTGTAGTACCGGCAGTGACCACACCCGTATATAAACCCTGAGTAGTGATCTGTACGGTTAGTTCTAGAGTAACCCTCATTGAGTAAACACCTGTTGATCGTTCCCTGCAGTCTTTTGTCTGATTATTGAAGGACACAACATTAAGGTACACGGATCTAACATTGGCGACGATGCAGATTCGAACCTACCTGTTGATCGTTCCCTGCAGTCTTTTGTCTGACTATTGAAGGACACAACATTAAGGTACACGGATCTAACATTGGCGACGATGCAGATTCGAACCTACCTGCAACTCTGCATCACCTCCCAGGGATTTGCTCCTGGGGAACAGTGGAAGGAGGTTGAGTCCAGAAGCACGGGTGTCGACCACGGGCAACCGCCCAGTCATCCAGCGGAGATTTGAGCATCGCAGGGGAGGCTGTCGAGAGCCAGGCTTGGCTTTCCAGTCATGGTGGTCCAGCGAAACGGGCTGGCAACAGGTACTGCGCAGACCCTTCCCGGACAGCGGCGGCTAGAGCCGACCGAGCGGCACAGAAAAAGGCTGAGCAGCGTCGACGGGGGAGAAAGAGAGGGCAGAGCGCACAGGGCGCAGCTGGTGTTCGGGACCGAGCGGCGTCAACGGGGAGAGAGACGACAGAGAGCAGAGCGCAGCCGGTGTTCAAGGGCCGAGCAGCGTCAATGGGGGAGAGAGGCGAGAGAGCAGAGCGCAGCCGGTGTTCAAGGGCCGAGCAGCGTCAATGGGGGAGAGAGGCGCGCAGGAAAACGCGAGGCGCTGCCATTGCCACAGGGACTGCAGAGAGCGGCATTGGCAGCAGCGCACGAAACCCACAGGGCGTCGCCATTTGCCACGAGGACCGCTGAGAGCGGCGTTGGCAGCAGCGCGGGAGACGCCATTTTAAGCCGCAGCAGGGAAGAAAGGAAAGCACGGGAGACGCCATTTTAAGCCGCAGCGGGGAAGAAAGGAAAGCGCGGGAGACGCCATTTTAAGCCAGTCTAACCACACTCAAAAATACCGAAGAGTGGCAGTATCACAGCGTTCGACAATGAAGTCGAAGATTGGACGACATATGTCGAACGCATAGAAGTATACTGCAAGGCGAATGAAGTGCCAGATGACAAGAATGCGCTGGTATTGTTGAATTCAATGGGTGCAAAAACGTATGGCTTACGTATGGCTTACTACGAAACCTAGTAACCCCAGAGAAGCCAGTAGAAAAGGATTTTGAAAACATAGTGTCAATCCTACAGGACCACTTAAACCCCACACCGCTGCTGATAACAGAAAGATTTAAGTTTCACAAAAGGAACCAGCATAAAGATGAAAGTAATGCTATCGAAACACTGCCAATTTGGAACGGGACTAGCAGATACTTTAAGGGACAAGATTGTGTGTGGGCTTCAAAGTGAAGGAACCCAGAAACGGCTTCTATCAGAAAAGGATCTTACGCTGGACAAGGCTTTCAGCATTGCAGTATCACATGAAGCAGCAGCACGGGGCGCTGCAGAGATACAACGGAGACCGCAAGAATATGGCACAAATGAAATGTCATACGGAACAGTGAAGTGTTATCGCTGCGGCAGAACAACACACGACCATAATGATTGCTGGTTCAAGGACAAAGTGTGCAGACAGTGTGGAAAAGTAGGACACATAGCAAGAGTCTGCAGGTCGGGAAAGAAAACCAGCAGCAAGAAATCTCCACAGGAGAAGTACAAGAAGGTACATCAGGTGACGGAGAGTAGTTCAGACGAAAAGAAGAGTGATACAGACTCCGGAAGCAAGGAGCTGGGTTGTCTGAAACTACATAATGTGATCAAAACGGAGGATCACCAAACTATCTGGGTCACGCTCAAGATAGCAGGAGTCTAAGTGAAAATGGAATTGGACACAAGATCAGCCCTAACAGTCATAAACCGAAGGGACTACAAGCGGCTATTCTCACATATACCCTTGAGAGATACAAAGATTGTCTTGAAGACGTACACGGGGCAAAAAGTCTACCCCAAAGGAAAAATAAGGGTGAACGTTATATATAACGGCAAGGAAACACCAAAAATGGACCTATATGTATTGCCAGATGGAGGACCACAATTACTAGGACGTGAATGGATCCGGAAGATACAGCTAGATTGGCATTCCATACAAGCACTGACTGTAGATGCCAAAAAGGATGACGACATCACACCTGGACGACTGTCAAAAATGCTAAGTGACGCACAAGAAGTGTTTCAGCAGGGAGTCGGAACACTAAAAGGCATAACAGCGACGATCAAAACAGAAGAATATGCAAGCCCAAAGTTTTTTAAGGCCAGACTGGTACCTTATGCGATCCGCCCAGCCGCTGAAGCAGAGCTGGAAGGTTTGGAATGTTCAGGAGTACTGTCCAAAGTGGACTGGAGCGAGTGGGCTACACCCATCATTCCTGTAATGAAGAGGTCGTTGAGTAATACGCCTGGGGAACCAAAGAAGGTTCGCATCTGTGGGGACTTTAAGGTGACAGTGAACCCAGTCCTTCACACTGTACAATATCCGCTTCCGCGGATTGAAGATATTTTTGCCTCGCTATCTGGAGGGAAATGCTTCACTAAGATTGATCTGGCCCAGGCATACCTGCAAATGGAGGTAGAAGAAGCCTCGAAACAGTACCTCACGATCAACACTCATAAAGGTCTCTACCAATACAACCGGCTGGTGTTCGGGGTAGCATCAGCTCCGGCTATTTGGCAAAGGGCAATGGATCAAGTCCTGCAAGGGATTCCAGGGACCCAGTGTTATTTGGACGACATCCTGGTCACGGGCAAAAATGACAGTGATCACCTCGCCAACCTGGAGCAGGTGCTCACTAGATTGAACGAATATGGGCTCCGAGCTAATCGCCGCAAATGCGAGTTTTTCCAGAAGCAGATCTCGTATTGTGGCCACGTTATTGATAAAGAGGGGTTACATAAGTCCCCTGAAAAGATTGAGGCAGTAGTCAAGGCTCCAGCACTGGAAAATGTGTCACAACTGAGGTCGTTCCTCGGGCTGGTGAACTACTACCATAAGTTCTTGCCGAATTTGTCTACCGTACTACACCCACTGAACACCCTACTGCAAACGGGGGTACCATAGAAGTGGAGTGATGAATGTAAATGAGCTTTCCAGAAGAGCAAAGCATTGATCACATCAAAAGAGGTGTTGGCTCATTTCAACCCAGCACTACCAATTCGGTTGGCGTGTGATGCATCACCCTATGGCATTGGAGCGGTGCTGTCGCACAAATTCCCGGATGGCTCAGAGAGGCCAGTAGCTTTTGCGTCTCGGTCACTAACCTCAGCCGAGCGTAACTACGCCCAGATTGACAGGGAGGCCCTCAGCCTAGTGTGGGGAGTGAAAAAGTTCAATCACTATCTGCACAGGCAGAAGTTCACCTTGCTGACTGACCACCAACCACTTGTCTCCATCTTTAATCCAAAGAAGGGCGTTCCGGTGATGACTGCGCAACGGCTACAAAGATGGTCCCTTTTTCTAGGGGCGAACCAATATGAAATCGAGTATAAAGGCACGAAACAGCATGGAAACGCTGATGGGCTATCACGCCTGCCACTGCCTACTGCGGAGGAAGCACCAGCAGTGGATCCTGTCGAAATATTTCATTCGACTATAATTGAATGCTTGCCAGTAACTAACGCTGGTATAGAGAAGGAGACCCGAAATGACCCGACGCTGTCTCGGGTATATGATTTGACGGTGAAGGGATGGCCAGCACATAGCGACTCATTGTTGCCAGCATTCTCATCCAGAAGAGAACAGCTGTCAGTATGCCAGGGGACCTTGATGTGTGGATCCCGAGTGGTAATTCCACCCAAGTTAAGGGAGAGAGTGCTCAATGAGCTTCACGAAGGTCATCTGGGAGGGGGGAAAATGAAAAGCCTTGCTAGGGCTTATGTGTGGTGGCTGGGGATCGATCAGCAAATCGAGGACCTGACAAAGAGCTGCTCAGGATGCCAGAAGGTCCAAAATGCACCACCACATGCCCCTCTACACCCATGGGAGTGGCCCTCATCTCCATGGCAACAGGTGCATATTGATTTTGCTGGTCCATTCATGGACTCAATGTTTTTAATAGCCGTGGATGTGCACTCGAAATGGCCTGAGGTGATCAAAATGTCCTCCACCACCACAGAGAAAACTATTGCAGTCCTACGGACCATTTTTGCCAGGAACGGCTTGCCAGAGCAGATTTGCTCTGATAACGGACCACAGTTTGTGTCCGAAGAGTTTCGAAGATTTATGAAAACGAATGGGGTAAGGCATTACACATCCGCCCCGTATCATCCAGCCACAAATGGATTGGCTGAGAGGTTCGTACAAACCTTTAAAAAAGCAGTAAAGGCCATATGCGATGACGACATTCCACTGCAGCATAAGGTGGACAATTTCCTGTTAGCCTACAGAAATGCGACACATGCAGTCACCAACCAGGCCCGGCCATGATGTTCTTTAACCGAAGGTTGAGATCTCGTCTGGATTTGCTCAGACCAAATGTACGAAGAGATGTTGAGAGTAAGCAATTCCAGCACATCAATGAGAAGCCAACAAGGAGCTTCAATGTAGGGCAACCAGTCTTGGCCCGCGACTACCGAACAGAGAAATGGCAACCAGGAACGATATGCACACGGCAGGGGCCACTAATGTACACAGTGGATGTTGGGGAGAACATTGTGAGACGCCATGCTGACCAGATCCTAGAGTCACAGGAACGAGTCAACGCCATGTCTCGGCCATACGTACCTGGTGAGGAACCCGACGTACAGGTCGCATCTACCTCAGAAACAGTAGCATCGGAAGCTGATGAACCAACCGACGACAGGGGGCCAGAATCGCCTCCGCACCAAGAGCAAGACTCTCGGGAAAGGCGCTATCCAGAAAGGATCAGGAAGCCTCCCCAAAGACTGAATTTATAAATAGACTATTTTCAGCTAAAGTTGCATGTTAAAAGTGTTAATTGTAATTAGTTTGATATTTAATTGTTAAATGAGTGTTATGGTACTGTTAATCTAAAAGGGGAGGAATTGTAATGTATGTACCTTTAAGGGGAGAACTACTTTTTACAGCTCCTGTATACTGTAGTACCAGCAGTGACCACACCTGTATATAACCCTGAGTAGTGATCTGTACAGTTAGTTCTAGAGTAACCCTCATTCAGTAAACACCTGTTGATCGTTCCCTGCAGTCTTTGTCTGATTATTGAAGGACACAACATTAAGATACACGGATCTAACACACTCCTCCACTCAGAATCCATTCCATGTGTTGGTCACTGTGTGAAGAACAACTTCCTGAGATCAGTCCGAAATTTGCCTTTTTCCGAGTTTGAAACTGAGCCTCCTTGTCCTTCTTTCACAATATAATTTAAAATGACTTTCTGGATTTACTTTATCTAATTTATAAAAGAAAGAACTCGCATTTCTATAGCGCCTTTCACAACCTCAGGATGCCCCAAAGCGCTTTACAACCAATGAAGTACTTCTTGAACTGTAGTCACTGTTGTAATGTAGGAAACGCAGCAGCCAATTTGTGCACAGCAAGCTCCTACAAACAACATTCAATGGCATTACCATCGCTGAATCCCCCACTATCAACATCCTGGGGGTTACCATTGATCAGAAACTGAACTGGACCAGCCATATAAATACTGTGGCTACAAGAGCAGGCCAGAGGCTGGGAATTCTGCGGCGAGTGTCTCACCTCCTGACTCCCCAAAGCCTTTCCACCATCTACAAGGCACAAGTCAGGAGTGTGATGGAATACTCTCCACTTGCCTGGATGAGTGCAGCTCCAACAACACTCAAGAAGCTCGACACCATTCAGGATAAAGCAGCCCGCTTGATTGGCACTCCATCCATCCACCGTCAACATTCACTCCCTCCACCACCAGCGCACTGTGGCTGCAGTGTGTACCATCTACAAGATGCACTGCAGCAACTCGCCAAAGCTCCTTCAACAGCACCTTCCAAACCCGCGACCTTTACCACTTAGAAGGACAAGGACAGCAGACGCATGGGAACATCACCACCTACAAGTTCCCCTCCAAGCCACACACCATCCTGACTTGGACCTGTATCGCCGTTCCTTCACTGTCGCTGGGCCAAAATCCTGGAACTCCCTTCCTAACAGCATTGATAATCTGTTTTAGTGATGTTGGTTGAGGGATAAATATTGGCCGGGACACCGGCGTAGAACTCCCCTGCTCTTCTTCGAATAGTGGCCGTGGGATCTTTTACTTACACCTGAGAGGGCAGACGGTGCCTCGGTTTAACGTCTCATCGAAAGACGGCACCTCCGACAGTGCGGCACTCCCTCAGTACTGCACTGGGAGTGTCAGCCTAGAGACCTTGTGCTCAAGTCTCTGGAGAGTGGGGACTTGAACCCACAACCTTCTGACTCAGGGGCGAGAGAGAGAGTGCTACCCACTGAGCCATGGCTGACAGAAGAACAAATTAACTGATCGTTCATCTCAGCGCTGATTGTGGGGAGTTCCTGGTGCATTGTGTCTGTCCAAGAGGAAAGGATTTTGATGCGATGAGATGCTATATAAATGCATGTATAGTTTTGCCTTTAAAATAGGCCCGTAACCTGGGCAACCCCTGGAAATACCATGGATGGTGTATTTACTCACTGGCCATGGGGGACCATCATTATTTTTGATCTGGCTAATTGGGTTTCCTGAGTGCAATTAACCTACACCTCTCGTTTCCACCCTGGCCTTCCTAATTCTAATGCAAACATGTCTGGTTTTAAGCAAAAATAGGGGTCAGAAGTCAACTAGCATCATTTCCCCCGTGCGATGGAGGTGAAAGGTCAACTAATCAATAACCTCCTGTTTATAGCTGTGAGTGGGGTGAAAGGTCATCGCCCATGACAGGCGCTTTGCTTGTGTTGAACTGATTGCTCGAGGCCCTCAGACCATCGTTTACTGAAACGGACCATTTCGCCCTCCACAACAACAACAACAACTTGTATTTATATAGCGCCTTTAACGTAGTAAGACGTCCCAAGGTGCTGCACAGGGGCAATTATCAAACAAAAATTGACACTGAGCCACATAAGGAGATATGAAGACAGGTGACCAAAAGCTTGGTCAAAGAGGTAGGTTTTAAGGAGAGGCTTCAAGGAGGAAAGAGAGTTGGAGAGGTTTAGGGAGAGAATTCCAGAGCTTAGGACCCAGGCAGCTGAAGGCACGGCCGCCAACGGTGGAGCGGTGAAAAATCAGGGATGTGCAAGAAGCCGGAATTGATGCAGCGCAGATATCTCGGAGGGTTGTGGGGCTGGAGGAGGTTACAGAGATAGGGAGGGGTCGAGGGCCATGGAGGGATTTGAAATGTAAGAAGTCACACAACACCAGGTTATAGTCCAACAGCTTTATTTGAAATCACAAGCTTTTGGAGCGCTGCTCCTTCGTCAGGTGAAGTGAAGAGTTGCATATAAGCACAGCATATATAGTCAGAGAGTACTGCCAGATAATTACAGGTAATCTTTCTAACTGCCCTTTATCACACCTCGGCAGAGAGATAATCACAGCAATCACAGGTGTGAATGGTGTCCAAACAGGTCAGTCAGGGAAACATTACATCAAAGAACAATGAGGTGGGGTCACAAGGGGTCAAATGTTGCAGATGCTGGGGTCTGTATGAAAAACAAAAAACAAACAAAAAACTATTTTTTTGCTGGAAATCACAGCAGGTCCGGCCGCATCTGTGTAGAGAGAACAAGCCAACGACGACTCGAGTCTGGATGACTCTACATCAGGTGGGGTTACATGTAGCGTGACATGAACCCAAGATCCCGGTTGAGGCCGTCCTCATGAGTGCGGAACTTGGCTATCAGTTTCTGCTCGACGATTTTGCGTTGTCGTGTGTCTCGAAGGCTGCCTTGGAGAATGCTTACCCGAAGATCGGAGGCTGAATGTCCTTGACTGCTGAAGTGTTCCCCGACTGGGAGGGAACACTCCTGCCTGGCGATTGTTGTGTGGTGCCCGTTCATCCGTTGTCGCAGTGTCTGCATGGTTTCGCCAATGTACCATGCTCCGGGGCATACTTTCCTGCAACATATGAGGTAGACAACGTTGGCTGAGTCACATGAGTATGTACCATGTACCTGGTGGGTGGTGTCCTCACGTGTGATGATGGTATCTGTGTTGATGATCTGGCATGTCTTGCAGCGGTCGCTGTGGCAGGGTTGTGTGGTGTAGTGGTTGCTGTTCTCCTGAAAGCTGGGTAATTTGCTGCGAACGATGGTCTGTTTGAGGTTAGGCGGCTGTTTGAAGGCGAGTAGTGGAGGCGTGGGGATGGCCTTAGCGAGGTGTTCGTTGTCATCGATGACATGTTGAAGGCTGCGAAGAACATGGCGTAGTTTCTCTGCTCCGGGGAAGTATTGGACGACGAAGGGTACTCTGTTGGTTGTGTCCCGTGTTTGTCTTCTGAGGAGGTCTATGCGATTTTTCGCTGTGGCCCGAATTTTAAAATCCAAGACGTTGCTTAACCGGGAGCCAATGGTAGGTCAGCAAGCACGGGGTGATGGGTGAACGGGACTCAGTACGAGTTAGGAGACGGGCAGCCAAGTTTTGGATGACCTTAAGTTTATGGAGGTGATATGTGTATTGATTTCTTTGTGGGTTCAATGACGAGACATTTATGAAAGAGAATGTCTTTTAATCTAAAGTCTGTTCAACTCTTTATACAGCATTTCAGGAGACACCATGCTAGTGATGCATCTGGAACGAAACTGAAACTAAACTAAACTGCCTTGCCTGTCTCGGTCACATGACCTCTGCTGGTCAGGCATAAGTAGTCAATACCTGCAAACATGCTGGTAAGGCATCATAATCAAACAGGCAAATAACATCACTATTTGCTGATATCATTACAATATGGAGTTGATAAAGGGTTTTGACCCGAAACATTGACTCTATTTCTCTCTCCACGGATGTTGCCTAGCCGGCTGAGTTTTTCCAGCATTTTCTGTTGTTATTTTAAGTTTATGGAGGGTGGATGATGGGAGGCCGGGCAAAAGTGCATTGGAATAGTCAAGACTAGAGGTAACAAAGGCATGGATGAGGGTTTCAGCAGCGGATGAGCTGAGGCAGGAGTGGAGTCGGGCGATATTTCCGAGGTGGAAACAGGCGGTCTCAGTGATGGCGCGGATATGTGGTTGGAAGCTCATCTCGGGGTCAAATACGACACCAACGTTGTGAACAGTGTGGTTCAGCCTCAGACAGTTGCCAGGGAGAGGGATGGAGTCGGTGACTAGGGAACGGAGTTTGTGACAGGGACCTTCCCAATAGTTAGTTAGAGGAAATTTCTGCTCATCCAGTACCGGATGTCGGACAAGCAATTTAGAGACGGTGGAGGGGTCGAGAGAGGTGGTGCTGAGGTAGAGCCGGGTGTCACCAGCGTACATGTGGAAACTGACCCTGTGTTTTCGGATGATGTCGCCGAGGGGCAGCATGCAGGTGAGAAATAGGAGGGGGCCGTGGATCGATCCCCGGGGGACACCAGCGGTAACGGTGCGGGAGTGGGGAGAGAAGCCGTCGCAGGTGATTCTCTGGTTGCCTCGCACTATCGTTCACTGAAAATGACCGTTCCACCCTCGAACCATCGGTCACTGAAACTGACCATTCCACCCTCACACCTGACCTGATCGCAAGGAACATTCCACCCTTTAACAAAAACGATCCTCATTGGTGGGGTGTTACTTTTATATCTCGGTTTCACTTATTTTCTACTCTAGTCGAAAGCCAAGAGCCTAGAGTGAAGAGGGGACCTGGGGGGTTGTAAAGACAAGACAGGTCAGGATGTAATAGTTGGGCAGGGCATAGCTTGGGTAGACTGTAAGATACAACAACAACAACTTGTATTTATATAGCGCCTTTAATATAGTAAAATGTCCCAAGGTGTTTCACAGGAGTGTTAAAAGACAAAAAAATTGACACCGAGCCACATAAGGAGAAATTAGGGCAGGTGACCAAAAGCTTGGTCAAAGAGGTAGGTTTTAAGGAGCGTCTTAAAGGAGGAGAGGGAGGTAGCGAGGCGGAGAGGTTTAGGCAGGGAATTCCAGAGCTTAGGGCCGAGGCAGCTGAAGGCACGGCCACCAATAGTTGAGCGATTATAATCAGGGATGCTCAAGAGGGCAGAATTAGAGGAGCGCAGATATCTCGGGGGGGGGGAGGAGGTGGGGGGGGCTGCAGTGGTGGGGCTGGAGGAGATTACAGAGCTAGGGAGGGGTGAGGCCATGGAGGGATTTGAAAGCAAGGATGAGAATTTTGAAATCGAGGCGTTGCTTAACCGGGAGCCAGTGTAGGTCAGCGAGCACAGGGGTGATGGGTGAACGGGACTTGGTGCGAGTTAGGACACGGGCAGCCGAGTTTTGGATGACCTCAAGTTTACGTAGGGTGGAATGTGGGAGGCCAGCCAGGGGTGCGTTGGAATAGTCAAGTCTAGAGGTAACAAAGGCATGGATGAGGGTTTCAGCAGCGGATGAGCTGAAGATAGGGGGAAAGGAGCAGTTAAGGTCGGAGACTGTGCAATTACTCTTGATTTTAACACAGTGGAGGTGCAGGAAGCAAGCACGGGTGGTCTCTGGATATTTAAAGGTTTGGACGAACAAACAATAAGAGCTCAGAGGAGCATTGACCAGAATAATATTTATAAAAAATAATTCTAATAAAATTCTTATTCTTGGGATGTGGCTGATTTTGGCAAGGCTGGCATTTATTGCCCATTCCTAGAGGCCGTGACAACTGAGCAACTTGCTAGAGCAGTTAGGAGTCAACCATGTTGGTGTGTACTAAGACAAGAGTATATATAAACAAGGCGAAAATATATTTATAAACTCAGGGATATACCTGTTTATACACTGTATGAATGGAACCGCGTTTATGTGTTCAACCATAAATGTATTTTGATGCTTTGGCAACATAAGATGTACCTTATCATGCCAATAAAGCGATTTGTATTGTATTGTATTGTATTGGTGTGGATCTGGAGTCAGATTTAGGCCAGACCGGGTAAGGATGGCAGGTTTCCGTCTTTAAAGGACATTAGTGAACCAGTTGGGTTTTTACAAACAGGTTCATGGTCACTCTTACTGATACAGGAGACTTTGGTTTATCCGGAGGTTATATGTCTGGAATACTCGATCTAACGGCAAAAATCAGGAGCCGTTTTCTATAAGTTTTTTTAGTTCTCGTTGCTTTTTTTTCCCAGTCAGGCACTGCAAGGTCTGTAGCTATAGCAACAGCTTCAGCTAGAGACGCTTGCAGCTGCAGCCAACTGTTTTGAAGCTGTTGCTAAGCAACAGGGTTTGTTGCTTCACACGAAGCTTTTCAGTTCCGTATCTCTCAACATTAACGCTGGTATGTCCGACACTTTTGATGTTACGGCACCAGCTCGGTCCCGTCAGTGCCGGATATCAGAAAGTTTCCTGTACCAGCTTTTTAAAACTAAATTCACGGTGGGTTTTGAACTCATGTTCCACTCTGGATTATTAGTCCAGGCCTGTTGATTATTAGTCACAGTCTAAGGATAAGGGGTAAGCCATTTAGGACAGAGATGAGGAGGAATTTCTTCACCCAGAGAGTGGTGAACCTGTGGAATTCTCTACCACAGAAGGCAGTTGAGGCCAATTCATTAAATATATTCAAGAAGGAGTTAGATATATTTCTTAAGGCTAAAGGGATCAAGGGATATGGGGAGAAGGCAGGGACGGTGTACTGAGTTTGGATGATCAGCCATGATCGCATTAAATGGCTGAACAGGCTTGAGGGGCCGAATGGCCTACTCCTGCTCCTATCTTCTATGTTCAGGAAACTTTCGATTATCTGGCCCCTAAATAACCGGAAATGTCGGTTAACCGGCAAAATTCAGGAGTCGGTTCAGGTAACTTTTATTACTTTTTTTACTCCATTTGTTGCTGTGCAAGTGTGTAGCTGCAGCTGTTGCTAAGCTACAGAGACGCTTGCAACTTGTGCCGATTGTTCTGAAGCGTAAGCAACAGGGTTTGTTGCTTTATATGCAGCTCTGAGCTCCGTATCTTTTACTATAGCGTTCGGTTATCCGGAATTGTTGATGAACCGGCACCACGTCGGTTCCGTCCGTGCCGGATAAAAAAAAGTTTCCTGTTTCTATGTTTCTATGTTAGTCCAGTAGCGTAACCACTACATGATCGTACCTGCTCTCGAGATATAAGAAAAGCTGAGACTCAGACAGAAAACGAACAGATGAGAATTGGGAGAAAGATTGACGATCATTATCTTGTATCCTGTCCAGGAGTATGAGAGAGAGGTATGAACAGATTTTCCCAGCCTTGGGAACGGAATTCATGTGTTGGACAGACTTCAGCCCCCTGGAGAATTAGGAGCATTTAAGAGCAAAAGTTTGGCATAGGGGAAGAAATTGAGCTCCAGGGAGTATTTAGTATTAAACTGGGGGTAATTTTGACTTTGTGCGATAGTGTGAAACGTACGTCTGCACTTGGACTTTGAAGTCAATGGACATGAACATCGGGAGAGATGTAAAACGGGCTGCTGATTCGCTATCACCCGTTTTACACTGATACACAACGTCAAATATAACCCCACTGTGTCTCAAGATCACACCTAGATCACCTGCAGCTTATGATATAGTCACATCTGCATGCTTCCCAGCAGAGACCTGGCGTCCGAACCACCTTGAGTCCAGATATCATATGCCTGCTGTGTCATAATAGTCTTCATTCTTTGGAACTCCAGCTCAGGTACAGCGAGGGTTAGATATAGAGTAAAGCTCCCTCTACACTGTCCCATCAAACACTCCCAGGGCAGGTACAGCATGGGTTAGATACAGAGTGAAGCTCCCTCTACACTGTCCCATCAAACACTCCCAGGGCAGGTACAGCATGGGTTAGATACAGAGTGAAGCTCCCTCTACACTGTCCCATCAAACACTCCCAGGGCAGGTACAGCACGGGTTAGATATAGAGTAAAGCTCCCTCTACACTGTCCCATCAAACACTCCCAGGGCAGGTACAGCACGGGTTAGATACAGAGTAAAGCTCCCTCTACACTGTCCCATCAAACACTCACAGGGCAGGTGCAGCACGGGTTAGATACAGAGTGAAGCTCCCTCTACACTGTCCCATCAAACACTCCCAGGGCAGGTACAGCACGGGTTAGATACAGAGTAAAGCTCCCTCTACACTGTCCCATCAAACACTCCCAGGGCAGGTACAGCACGGGTTAGATACAGAGTGAAGCTCCCTCTACACTGTCCCATCAAACACTCCCAGGGCAGGTACAGCACGGGTTAGATACAGAGTAAAGCTCCCTCTACACTGTCCCATCAAACACTCCCAGGGCAGGTACAGCACGGGTTAGATACAAAGTAAAGCTCCCTCTACACTGTCCCATCAAACACTCCCAGGGCAGGTACAGCACGGGTTAGATACAGAGTAAAGCTCCCTCTAAACTGTCCCATCAAACAGTCCCAGGGCAGGTACAGCACGGGTTAGATACAGAGTAAAGCTCCCTCTACACTGTCCCATCAAACACTCCCAGGGCAGGTAGACCATGGGTTAGATACAGAGTAAAGCTCCCTTTACACTGTCCGATCAAACACTCCCAGGGCAGGTACAGCACGGGTTAGATACAGAGTAAAGCTTCCTCTACACTGTCCCATCAAACACTCCCAGGGCAGGTAGACCATGGGTTAGATACAGAGTAAAGCTCCCTCTACACTGTCCCATCAAACACTCCCAGGGCAGGTACAGCACGGGTTAGATACAGAGTAAAGCTCCCTCTACACTGTCCCCATCAAACACTCCCAGGGCAGGTACAGCACGGGTTAGATACAGAGTAAAGCTCCCTCTACACTGTCCCATCAAACACTCCCAGGGCAGGTACAGCACGGGTTAGATACAGAGTAAAGCTCCGTCTACACTGTCCCATCAAACACTCCCGGGGCAGGTACAGCACGGGTTAGATACAGAGTAAATCTCCCTCTACACTGTCCCATCAAACACTCCCAGGGCAGGTACAGCATGGGTTAGATACAGAGTAAAGCTCCGTCTACACTGTCCCATCAAACACTCCCAGGGCAGGTAGAGCACGGGTTAGATACAGAGTAAAGCTCCCTCTACACTGTCCCATCAAACACTCCCAGGGCAGGTAGAGCACGGGTTAGATACAGAGTAAAGCTCCCTCTACACTGTCGCATCAAACACACCCAGGGCAGGTAGAGCACGGGTTAGATACAGAGTAAAGCTCCCTCTACACTATCCCATCAAACACTCCCAGGGCAGGTACAGCATGGGTTAGATACAGAGTAAAGCTCACTCTACACTGTCCCATCAAACACTCCCAGGGCAGGTAGAGCACGGGTTAGATACAGAGTAAAGCTCCCTCTACACTGTCCCATCAAACACTCCCAGGGCAGGTAGAGCACGGGTTAGATACAGAGTAAAGCTTCCTCTACAATGTCCCATCAAACAGTCCCAGGGCAGGTACAGCATGGGTTAGATACAGAGTAAAGCTGCCTCTACACTGTCCCATCAAACACTCCCAGGGCAGGTACAGCACGGGTTAGATACAGAGTAAAGCTCCCTCTACACTGTCCCATCAAACAGTCCCAGGGCAAGTACTGTACGTGTTAGATACAGAGTAAAGCTCCCTCTGCAGTGTCCCATCAAACACTCCCAGGGCAGGTACAGCACGGGTTAGATATAGAGTAAAGCTCCCTCTACAGTGTCCCACCAAACACTCCCAGGGCAGGTACAGCACGGATTAGATACAGAGTAAAGCTCCCTCTACACTGTCCCATCAAACACTCCCAGGGCAGGTACAGCACGGCTTAGATACAGAGTAAAGCTCCCTCTACACTGTCCCATCAAACACTCCCAGGGCAGGTACAGCACGGGTTAGATACGGAGTAAATCTCCCTCTACACTGTCCCATCAAACACTCCCAGGGCAGGTACAGCACGGGTTAGATACAGAGTAAAGCTCCCTCTGCACTGCCCCATCAAACAGTCCCAGGGCAGGTACAGCACGGGGCAGATACAGAGTAAAGCTCCCTCTACACTGTCCCATCAAACACTCCGAGGGCAGGTACAGCACGGGTTAGATACAGAGTAAAGCTCCCTCTACACTATCCCCATCAAACACTCGCAGGGCAGGTAGAGCACGGGTTAGACACAGAGTAAAGCTCCCTGTACACTGTCCCATCAAACAGTCCCAGGGCAGGTACAGCACGGGTTAGATACAGAGTAAAGCTCCCTCTACACTATCCCCATCAAACACTCCCAGGGCAGGTACAGAATGGGTTAGATACAGAGTAAAGCTCCCTCTACACTGTCCCATCAAACACTCCCAGGGCAGGTACAGCACGGGTTAGATACAGAGTAAAGCTCCCTCTACACTGTCCCATCAAACACTCCCAGGGCAGGTAGAGCACGGGTTAGATACAGAGTAAAGCTCCCTCTACACTGTCCCATCAAACACTCCCAGGGCAAGTAGAGCATGGGTTAGATACAGAGTAAAGCTCCCTCTACACTGTCCCATCAAACACACCCAGGGCAGGTACAGCACGGGTTAGATACAGAGTAAAGCTCCCTCTACACTGTCCCATCAAACACTCCCAGGGCAGGTACAGCACGGGTTAGATACAGAGTAAAGCTCCCTCTACACTGTCCCATCATACACTCCCAGGGCAGGTACAGCACGGGTTAGATACAGAGTAAAGCTCACTCTACACTGTCCCATCAAACACTCCCAGGGCAGGTAGAGCACGGGTTAGATACAGAGTGAGGCTCCCACTACACTGTCCCATCAAAAACTCCCAGGGCAGGTACAGCATGGGTTAGATACAGAGTAAAGCTCCCTCTGCACTGTCCCACCAAACACTCCCAGGGCAGGTACAGTACGTGTTGGATACAGAGTAAAGCTCCCTTTACACTGTCCCATCAAACAGTCCCAGGGCAAGTACAGTACGTGTTAGATACAGAGTAAAGCTCCCTCTACACTGTCCCATCAAACACTCCCAGGGCAGGTAGAGCACGGGTTAGATACAGAGTGAGGCTCCCACTACACTGTCCCATCAAAAACTCCCAGGGCAGGTACAGCATGGGTTAGATACAGAGTAAAGCTCCCTCTGCACTGTCCCACCAAACACTCCCAGGGCAGGTACGGTACGTGTTGGATACAGAGTAAAGCTCCCTCTACACTGTCCCATCAAACAGTCCCAGGGCAAGTACAGTACGTGTTAGATACAGAGTAAAGCTCCCTCTACACTGTCCCATCAAACACTCCCAGGGCAGGTACAGCATGGGTTAGATACAGAGTAAAGCTCCCTCTACACTGTCCCATCAAACACTCCCAGGGTAGGTACAGCACGGGTTAGATACAGAGTAAAGCTCCCTCTACACTGTCCCATCAAACACTCCCAGGGCAGGTACAGCACGGGTTAGATACAGAGTAAAGCCCCCTCTACACTGTCCCATCAAACACTCCCAGGGCAGGTACAGCACGGGTTAGATACAGAGTAAAGCTCCCTCTACACTGTCCCATCAAACACTCCCAGGGCAGGTACAGCATGGGTTAGATACAGAGTAAAGCTCCCTTTGCACTGTCCCATCTGTAGTGTATGTAACCTGTACCACCTTAAGAGGATACCTTAAGGTGATGGACTACTTTTGATGGCTCCTGTACATTGTAGTACCGGTGGTGACCACACCAGTATATAAACCCTGCGGAGCAAAGTGTATCTCAGTTCAGCCCTGACCCTCAATCACTAAAGACCTGTTTACTAACTTCTGTAGTCTGTCTCCTGTTATTCAGTATAACTGCAATTGAAACCACAGACTCAACAGTGGCGACGAGTCTGATCTTACCTAGCGGCAGTTTGGCATCAAAGGAAGCTTCGTCCTCTGAAACGGGCGTCAAACAAGGGCATCCGCCCTCAACATCCTGCTGGGCACTGCATCGCACGGGAGGCCATCGGGAAACCGGGTTGGTTTCTGGCCACGAAGTCAAACATCTGTGAACATCCCTTCGACGACAGCGCCGGGTAAGCCCGATCAAGCGGCACGGGGGGGAAGTCGGCCGAGATGTCAGTGAGAGAAGGGGAGGGAAAATGACGAAAAGGGCGGAGAACACGACTGCAGCCGGTGTCAGGGGCTGGACTGCAATTGGGGCAGAGACGCGCAGCAGCCAGAAAAGCGTTTATGACCACAAGGACCGCGGGAGCGGCGGGGAAAAGGAGCAGCAGCGCAGGGGAAAATAAAGGACCGCTGGGAGGCGTGAACGGCAACAGCGCGGGAAGCGCCATTTTGAGTCGGTGGGGGAAGAAGACAAGCGCGGGAAAAGCCGCCAAGCGCGGGAAAAGCCACCATCTTGAAAATAAAAAAATAAAAATAAAAAAAGAAATAAATAATAATAATATCCGAAGGGAAAGGAGAAACTCAGCAAGGATGCCAAAAACGGGTAACATCACTGCTTTTGATAATGATGTGGAAGATTGGGCCACTTATGTGGAACGCATCGAAGTTTACTGTACAACGAATGAGGTACCGGTTGATAAGAAAGCACTAACCCTATTAAACTCGATGGGTGAGTAGACGTATGGGTTGTTAAGGAACCTTGTAACACCAGACAAACCGGTAGGGAAGAGTTTCGCGGATATTGTTACTATCCTGCAAGAGCATTTAAACCCCACGCCACTGCTGATAGTGGAACGATTTAAATTCTACAAAAGAATTCAACTTAAAGAAGAAAGCAACGCTGAATTCCTAACCGAACTGCGCAAGTTATCAAAGTACTGCCAGTTCGGTACAGGACTAGCAGACGCACTGAGAGATAAGTTTGTGTGTGGGCTCCTAAGGGAAGGAACCCAGAAGCAACTGCTAGAGGAAAAGGACCTTACGCTGGGCAAAGCTTTCAGCATTGCAGCATCGCACGAGGCAGCAGCACGAGGCGCTGCAGAGATACAGCAAAGGCCATTGGAATTCAGCACCAATGAAATGGCATTGGGCGCAGTAAAGTGCTATCGTTGCGGAAGGACAACGCATGACCAGGACCAGTGCTGGTTCAAAGATAAAGAATGCAGGCAATGTGGCAAACTTGGTCACATAGCGAGAGTATGCCGGTCAGGAAAGACGACCAGCAGCAAAAAGTCACCGCAGGAGAAGTACAAAAAAGTACACAAGGTGACAGAGAACAGTTCGGATGAACAGAAGACGGATTCAGACTCCAGCAGTAAGGAACTGGGTTGTCTAAAAATACATAATGTGGGTAACACAGCAGACCACCAAACTATCTGGGTTATGCTTCGGATAGCAGGAGTCCAAGTGAAGATGGAATTGGACACTGGATCGGCATTAACGGTCATGAATAAGCAAGATTACAAAAGATTATTCTCGCACATTCCCCTGAGGGATACGGAGATTGTATTGAAAACATACACGGGGCAAATAGTATACCCCAAAGGAAAGATAAAAGTAAATGTGGTCTACAATGGTAAAGAAAGTCAGAAAATGGACTTGTATGTGTTACCTGATGGAGGTCCACCACTACTGGGACGGGAATGGATCCGGAGAATAAATGTGGACTGGCATTCCATACAAGTACTGACTGTAGATGCCTGTATCGAGGACGACGTCAAACCTAAACGACTGTCCAAAATATTAGACGATGCTAAGGAGGTGTTCCAACAGGGACTGGGAGCACTGAAAGGAATTACGGCAAACATCAAGGTTGAAGAACATGCAAACCCAAAATTTTTCAAAGCCAGACCGGTACCTTATGCGATACGGCCTGCTGTGGAAGCAGAGCTGGAAGGGCTAGAACGTTCAGGGGTACTGTCCAAGGTGGACTGGAGCGAATGGGCCACACCCATTGTTCCTGTCATGAAGCGTTCATTGAGCAACAAGCTGGGGGAACCTGGGAAGGTTCGCATCTGTGGCGATTTCAAGATCACTGTTAATCCGGTTCTTCACACGGTGCAATATCCGCTTCCGCGGATTGAAGATATCTTCGCTTCGCTGTCTGGCGGGAAACACTTCACCAAGATAGACCTGGCACAGGCGTACCTACAGATGGAAGTTGATGAAGCGTCACGCCAGTATCTCACGATCAACACACATAAGGGCTTATATCGGTATAATAGACTGGTTTTTGGAGTGGCATCGGCTCCAGCGATTTGGCAAAGGGCCATGGAGCAGGTATTGCAGGGAATCCCAGGCACACAATGCTACCTGGATGACATCCTGATTACAGGAGATAACGATAAGTATCACCTCGCGAATTTGGAGCAGGTGCTCATCAGATTGAAAGAATATGGACTCAGAGTTAATCGCCAGAAATGTGAGTGCTTTCAAAAGCGAATCTCGTACTGCGGCCACGTCATTGACCAGGAGGGGCTCCATAAGTCACCTGACAAGATCGAAGCTGTTGTAAAAGCTCCTGCACTGGAAAATGTATCCCAGTTGAGGTCGTTCCTCGGGTTGGTTAACTATTACCACAAGTTTCTTCCAAATTTATCCACGGTGTTACACCCGCTAAACACTCTCTTGCAAATGGGAATACCATGGAAGTGGAGCGATGATTGTAAGTGGGCTTTTCAAAAGAGCAAGGCAATGATCACTTCTAAGGAAGTGTTGGCTCACTTTAACCCAACGCTGCCTATTCGCTTAGCTTGTGATGCTTCTCCATATGGTATCGGGGCAGTGCTCTCGCATAAGTTTCCAGATGGCTCGGAAAGGCCAGTCGCTTTCGCATCCAGATCATTGACCTCCGCTGAGCGCAACTATGCTCAGATAGATAGGGAGGCTCTTCGCCTCGTGTGGGGAGTTAAGAAATTTAACCATTACCTGCAAGGCCAAAAGTTTACGCTGCTGACAGATCACCAGCCATTGGTTTCCATTTTCAACCCTAAGAAGGGTGTTCCGGTAATGACGGCGCAGAGGCTTCAGAGATGGTCCCTTTTCCTAGGGGCACATCAATATGATATTGAATTCAAAGGTACAAAGCAACATGGTAATGCTGATGGGCTGTACCTACAGAGGAAGAAGCACCGGCAGTTGACCCTGTCGAGATATTTCACTCGACCATCATCGAATGCTTACCAGTCACCAATGTGGGTATTGAGAGAGAGACCCGAAATGACCCGACACTGTCTCGGGTCTACGACTTGACAGTGAAGGGATGGCCAGCACATGGCGAACCACTGTTACCAGCATTCTCAGCCAGATGAGAACAGCTGTCCGTATGTCAAGGAACATTGATGTATGGAACAAGGGTGATTATTCCTCCTAAATTAAGGGAGAGATTCCTGAAAGAATTGCACGAAGGTCATCTGGGGGGAGTCAAGATGAAAAGCCTTGCTAGGGCTTATGTGTGGTGGCCAGGTATCGAAAAACAAATAGAGGTTCTGACTAAAAGCTGCTCAGGGTGCCAAAAAGTTCAAAATGCACCTCCAATTGCACCGCTGCATCCGTGGGAATGGCCTTCAACCCCATGGCAACGTGTGCAGGTCCATTCATGGATTCCATGTTTTTGATAGCAGTAGACGCGCATTCTAAATGGCCAGAAGTGATTAAGATGTCGACCACTACCTCTGAGAAGACAATCGCAGTTCTAAGAACCATATTTGCAAGGAATGGGTTGCCGGAGCAAATATGTTCAGACAACGGACCACAGTTCGTGTCAGAAGAATTCCAGAAATTCATGAAAAAGAATGGGGTGAAACACTATACATCTGCCCCATATCATCCAGCTACAAATGAGTTGGCCGAGAGATTTGTACAAACGTTCAAAAAGGCGATAAAGGCCATGAGTGAAGACCATATTCCACTACAACACAAGGTGGACAATTTCCTGATGGCGCATCGAAACGCCACGCATGCAGTGACAAATCAAAGCCCCGCCATAATGTTCTATAACAGAAGGTTGCGGTCCCGGTTGGATTTGTTAAAACCCAATGTGCGAAGGGAAGTCGAAAACAAGCAATTCCAGCATGTAAATAACAAGGCCACTCGTAGTTTCGAAATAGGACAACCAGTGTTGGCCAGGGACTATAGGGATGATAAATGGCAACCTGGAACAATTCGTGCATGACAAGGACCCTTGATGTACACGGTAGACGTTGGAGAGAACGTAATACGACGTCATGCTGACCAACTTGTGGAATCGAGAACAAGGGTCGACCCCATGTCTACGGCAGAGACACCAGTTGAAGAATTTATTGAGCCTGTAGCATCTACCTCAGACTCGAACGTACATGATGATGTTCAATCCATAGGAGATCAAGTGGATGAGTCACCCCAGCAACGAGAACCAGAGACCCCTGAGAGGCGTTATCCGGCCCGGATCAGGAGGCCTCCTCAGAGACTGAATCTTTGAACAGTTTTGTGTGCAAATTGTATATATGTTATCCATGTAATGTTTAATTTGGGGTGTACACTGTTAAGCTAAAAGGGGAGGAATTGTAGTGTATGTAACCTGTACCACCTTAAGAGGATACCTTAAGGTGATGGAGTACTTTTGATGGCTCCTGTACATTGTAGTACCGGTGGTGACCACACCGGTATATAAACCCTGTGGAGCAAAGTGTATCCCAGTTCAGCCCTGACACTCAATCACTAAAGACCTGTTCACTTACTTCTGTCGTCTGTGTCCTGTTATTCAGTACAACTGCAATTGAAACCACAGACTCAACAGCATCAAACACTCCCAGGGCAGGTACAGCACGTGTTAGATACAGAGTAAAGCTCCCTCTACACTGTCCCATCAAACAATCCCCGGGCAGGTACAGCACGGGTTAGATACAGAGTAAAGCTCCCTCTACACTGTCCCATCAAACACTCCCAGGGCAGGTACAGCACGGGTTAGATACAGAGTAAAGCTCCCTCGACACTGTCCCATCAAACACTCCCAGGGCAGGTACAGCACGGGTTAGATACAGAGTAAAGCTCCCTCTACACTGTCCCATCAAACACTCCCAGGGCAGGTACAGCACGGGTTAGATACAGAGTAAAGCTCCCTCTACACTGTCCCATCAAACAGTCCCAGGGCAAGTAAAGTACGTGTTAGATACAGAGTAAAGCTCGCTCTGCACTGTCCCATCAAACACTCCCAGGCCAGGTACAGCACGGGTTAGAAACAGAGTAAAGCTCCCTCTACACTGTCCCATCAAACACTCCCAGGGCAGGTACAGCATGCGTTAGATACAGAGTAAAGCACCCTCTACACTGTCCCATCAAACACTCCCAGGGCAGGTACAGCATGCGTTAGATACAGAGTAAAGCTCCCTCTACACTGTCCCATCAAACACTCCCAGGGCAGGTACAGCATGGGTTGGATACAGAGTAAAGCTCCCTCTACACTGTCCCATCAAACACTCCCAGGGCAGGTACAGCATGGGTTAGATACAGAGTAAAGCTCCCTCTACACTGTCCCATCAAACACTCCCTGGGCAGGTACAGCATAGGTTAGATACGGAGTAAAGCTCCCTCTACACTGTCCCTTCAAACACTCCCAGGGCAGGTACAGCACGGGTTAGATACAGAGTAAAGCTCCCTCTACACTGTCCCATCAAACACTCCCAGGGCAGGTACAGCACGGGTTAGATACAGAGTAAAGCTCCCTCTACACTGTCCCATCAAACACTCCCAGGGCAGCTACAGCACGGGTTAGATACAGAGTAAAGCTCCCTCTACACTGTCCCATCAAACACTCCCAGGGCAGGTACAGTGCAGGTTAGATACAGAGTAAAGCTCCCTCTACACTGTCCCATCAAACACTCCCAGGGCAGGTACAGCGCGGGTTAGATACAGAGTAAAGCTCCCTCTACACTGTCCCATCAAACACTCCCAGGGCAGGTACAGCGCGGGTTAGATACAGAGTAAAGCTCCCTCTACACTGTCCCATCAAACACTCCCAGGGCGGGTACAGCATGGGTTAGATACAGAGTAAAGCTCCCTCTACACTGTCCCATCAAACACTCCCAGGGCAGGTACAGCACGGGTTAGATACAGAGTAAAGCTCCCTCTACACTGTCCCATCAAACACTCCCAGGGCGGGTACAGCACGGGTTAGATACAGAGTAAAGCTCCCTCTACACTGTCCCATCAAACACTCCCAGGGCAGGTACAGCACGGGTTAGATACAGAGTAAAGCTCCCTCTACACTGTCCCATCAAACACTCCCAGGGCAGGTACAGCACGGGTTAGATACAGAGTAAAGCTCCCTCTACACTGTCCCATCAAACACTCCCAGGGCGGGTACAGCATGGGTTAGATACAGAGTAAAGCTCCCTCTACACTGTCCCATCAAACACTCCCAGGGCAGGTACAGCACGGGTTAGATACAGAGTAAAGCTCCCTCTACACTGTCCCATCAAACACTCCCAGGGCAGGGACTGCAGTACAGCACAGTACTGTATGGAGAGACACAGTGACCACACTCTGTACTGAGAGAATGACGGGCGGGTTGAAGTGTTTGGTTGGTCTGTTCCTTTCCTCCTGCTGCTCTCGTTGTGCAGGTGTACACCAGCCGGCGGGTTCCACATGAGTTCATCTCCTGGCAACTGGACAGAAACTGGAAACAGCAGAAAGATGGAATTTACACAGCTGTGCGGAAATGGAAAAGGTGACGTAACGGCTGCTGTCCAGGATTGGGCTGCGTCTGATCTACCCTGCTGGGCTGTGCAGCCGATGGGATTAGCTGGAGGCCGCACAGCCTCCTCATTGTAAGGATGCCCATTTGCGCGAGTGGTGGGGTGTTGAGGGGAAGGAAGCAGTTTGCTTCGCGTCACGAGCTGCGAGTAGCAGCAAGTTTTGTTTGATAAATGTCCTCAGGACGATATATTGTCGCTGGAGGAGAACCTTGCTGAGAATTCCTGTCATAGTCTGAACTCTGACATGTTGACTCTGCATGAAAGTGCCTCCGAGTCGGTGTGAATTGTTAAAGGCTGTGTGAGGATGTGGCTATGTTGGGTACAACATGTCCTTGCTGTTTGGGGTCTGATGACTGCCTCAACGTTGTCCTCCTATGAAGGAAGGCTGCAGAACCTTGGGCTCTTCACCTGTGAAAGAGAGACTTTCAGAAGGTACGGTGGTGTAGTGGTTAGGAACATAGGAATTGTTAGACCAAAGCAGTCCAAGGCCCATCTCGTTCACCTTCTACCATCCTGGTAGTCGCACGGTACAACGATAATGGAGTTAGAATCATGGAATCATAGAATGGCTACAGCTAGGAAGAAGGTCATTCGGCCCGTCGAGCCCGTGCCGGCTCTCTGCAAGAGCACTTCAGCTAGACGCACTCCCCCGCCCTTTCCCCGTAGCCCTGCAATTTTTTTTCTTTCAGCTACTTATCCAATTCCCTTTTCAAAGCTGTGATTGAATCTGCCTCCACCACCCTTTCAGGCAGTGCATTCCAGATCCTCACCACTCGCTGCGTAAAAAAGTTTTTTCTTACGTCGCCTTTGGTTCTTCTGCCAATCACCTTAAATCTGTGTCCTCTGGTTCTCGACCCTTCTGCCAATGGGAACAGTTTCCCTCTATCTACTCCGTCCAGACCGCTCATGATTTTGAACAACTCTATCAAATCTCCTCTCAATCTTCTCTGCTCCAAGGAGAACAACCCCAGCTTCTCCAGTCTATCTATGTAACTGAAGTCCCTCATTCCTGGAATCATTCTCGTAAATCTTTGCTGCACCCTCTCCAAGGCCCTCACATCCTTCCTAAAGTGCGGTGCCCAGAATTGGACACAATACTCCAGTTGAGGTCGAACCAGTGTTTTATAAAGATTCATCATAACTTCCTTGCTTTTGTACTCTATGCCTCTATTTATGAAGCCCAGTATCCCGTAAGCTTTTTTAACTGATTTCTCAACCTGTCCTGCCACCTTCAGCGATTTGTGCACATATACCCCCAGGTCTCTCTGTTCGTGCACCCCCTTTAGGATTGTACCCTTTCGTTTATATTTCCTCTCCTCATTCTTTCTACCAAAACGTATCACTTCACGTTTTTCTGCATTAAATTTCATCTGCCACGTGTCCGCCCATTTCACCAGCCTGTCTATGTCTTCCTGAAGTCTATCACTATCCTCCTCACTGTTCACTATACTTCCGAGTTGTTGTCTAATCATAGCAATCAATCTATCAATTAGTCTACAACAGATGTTTCCGACATTACAACAGTGACTACACTTCAAAAGTACCTCATTGGCTGTAAACCACTTTGGGACGTCCTGAGGTCATGAAAGGTGCTGTATCAATGCAAGTCTTTCTTTCTTTCTTTCAGACCCAGACATGAGGCGAAGAAAAACCCCCAGTGGTGGAGAGCTTTGGGAACCAGAGGTCCAAAGTAGCCTGTTCCTCCCGAGCACCCTACACTCACCACACGTCCTGTCTCAAATTACTCGTTACTGTCTCCCAAAATAATATTTTCCGAAAGATATCTATCGAATTTGCATTTGAATGAATCCCTACTAACTGCTTCCACCGTCTCCCCTAGCGAGCCTGTTCCGTAGATTGCCCACTCGCTCACTGAAATTATGTTACTGGACTAGTGATCCAGAGAAGGTAAATTCAGATCCCTCCACGGCAGCTTCCGAATTTAAATTCAGTTTTAAAAAAATCTGGAAATAAAAAGCTGGGATCAGTAAAAGTGACCATGAAGCTGTCGGATTGTCGTAAAAACACAACTGGTGCACCCATGTCCTCTAGGAAGGAAACCTGCCGTCCTCACTGGTCTGGGCCTTTACGTGACTCCAATGTGGTTGACTCTTAACCACCCTCAGAAGTGGCCTACAACAACAACTTGTATTTATACAGCGCCTTTAACGTAGTAAAACCTCCCAGGGCGCCTCACAGGAGCGTTACCAAACAACATTTGACACCGAGCCACAGAAGGAGATATTAGGGCAGGTGACCATAAATTTGGTCAAAGAGGTAGGTGACATGAATCAGTCATTCATGAAAAAAAGGCTTATGAAATAATACTGAGCGGCCTGTGGGTGGCGCTGTCCAGGGAGAGTATAAATACTCGGGCACGGGCCCAGCTTGCGCAGGACACTCTTAACAGGAACTAGTGAAGGACACAACTAGATCTCTATGTTGTAAAACAGTTGATTAAAGCTTTGTTTAACGCTTAGACCAAGTGCCTCGTAGTTTTCTTACGTCAGTAGGTTTTAAGGAGCATCTTAAAGGAGGAGAGAGAGGTAGAGAGACGGAGAGATTTAGGGAGGGAATTCCAGAGCTTAGGGCCCAGACGGCTGAAGGCTCGGCCGCCAATGGAGGGGCGAAGGAAATTGGGAATGTACAAGAGGCCGGAATTGGAGGAGTGCAGAGAGCTCAGTTTAGCAAGCCACATTAGGCCTTGCCAGCAATACCCACATCCCGAGAATGAATTTAAAAATATATACGTAGCACCTTATCACACATCAAATAAATATTTTAATGTGTTTCATGTTCGATGAGCTATTTCCGAAGTGCAGGGACAGCAATGAGCTGATTAACCAGTTATTGGTTGAGGGTGGAATGTTGACCACGACACCCTGACTCTTCCTCAAATAGTGCGGTGCTTTAACATCCACCTGAGAGAGCAGACAGGGTCTCGGTTTAACACCTCATTCGAAAGATGGCACCTCCGACAGTGCAGCACTCCCTCAGCACTGCCCAGATTACAAAGTATGACCAAGTATTTACAACACAGAAATAGGCCATTCGGCCCAACTGGTCCAGGCTGGTGTTTATTCTCCACATGACCCTCCTCCCACCACTCTTCATCTCACCACATCAACATACTGTTTTATTTCTTTCTCCCTCATGTGCTTATCTAGCTTCCCCTTAAATGCATCTATGCTGTTCACTTCAACCACTCCCTGTGGTAGCGAGTTCCACATTCTAACCACTCTCTGGGTAAAGAAGTTTCTCTTGAATTCACTATTGGATTTATTAGTGACTATCTTATACTTATGGCCCCTAGTTTTTTTTAATTCGTTTATGGGATCTGGGTGTCGCTGGCAAGGCTAGCATTTATTGCCCATCCTTAATTGCCCTTGAGAAGGTGGTGGTGAGCTGCCTTCTTGAACCGCTGCAGTCCGTGTGATGAAGGTACTCCCACAGTGCTGTTAGGGAGGGAGTTCCAGGAATTTGACCCAGCGACGATGAAGGGTCGGCGATATACTTCTAAGTCAGGATGGTGTGTGAGTTGGAGGGGAACTTGGAGGTGGTGGTGTTCCCATGCGCCTGCTGCCCTTGTCCTTCTAGGTGGAAGAGGACGAGGGTTTGGGTGGTGCTGCCGAAGAAGCCTTGGCGAGTTGCTGCAGTGCATCTTGTAGATGGTACACACTGCAGCCACGGTGCGCCAGTGGTGGAGGGAGTGAATGTTTAAGGTGTTGGATGGGGTGCCAATCAAGTGGCCTGCTTTGTCCTGGATGGTGTCGAGCTTCTTGAGTGTTGTTGGAGCTGCACTCATCCAGGCAAGTGGAGAGTATTCCATCACACTCCTTACTTGTGCCTTGTAGATGGTGGAAAGGCTTTGGGGAGTCAGGAGGTGAGACACTCGCTGCAGAATACCTCGCCTCTGACCTGCTTTTGTTGCCACAGTATTTATGTGGCTGGTCCAGTTAAGTTTCTGGTTAATGGTAACCCCCAGGATGTTGATAGTGGGGGATTCAGCAATGGTAATGCCATTGAATGTCAAGGGGATGTGGTTAGACTCTTGCTTGTTGGAGATAGTCATTGCCTGGCACTTCTGTGGCGCGAATGTTACCTGCCACTTATCAGCCCAAGCCTGAACGTTGTCCAGGTCTTGTTGCATGCGGGCATGGACTGCTTCATTATCTGAGGAGTTGTGAATGGCGCTGAACACTGTGCAGTCATCAGCGAACATCCCCATTTCTGACCTTATGTTGGAGGGAAGGTCATTGATGAAGCTGCTGAAGATGGTTGGGCCTAGGACACTGCCCTGAGGAACTCCTGCAGCAATGTCCTGGGGCTGTGATGATTGCCCTTCAACCACCACAACCATCTTCCTTTGTGCTAAGTATGACTCCAGCCACTGGAGAGTTTTCCCCCTGATTCCCGTTGACTTCAGTTTTACTAGGGCTTCTTGATGCCAGACTTGGTCAAATGCTGCCTTGATGTCAAGGGCAGTCACTCTCACCTCACCTCTGGAATTCAGCTCCTTTGTACATGTTTGGATCAAGGCTGTAATGAGGTCGGGAGCCGAGTGGTCTCGGCGGAACCCAAACTGGGCATCGGTGAGCAGGTTATTGGTGAGTAAGTGCCACTTGATAGCACTGTCGATGACACCTCCCATCACTTTGCTGATGATTGAGAGTAGACTGATAGGGGATTCTATTGTAAGGGGAATAGATAGGCGGTTCTGTGGCCGCAAACGAGACTCCAGGATGGTATGTTGCCTCCCTGGTGCAAGGGTCAAGGATGTCTCGGGGCGGCTGCAGGGCATTCTGGAGGGGGAGGGTGAACAGCCAGTTGTCGTGGTGCATATAGGTACCAACGATATAGGTAAAAAACCGAATGAGCTCCTAAAAGCTGAATATAGGGAGTTAGGAGGTAAATTAAAAAATAGGACCTCAAAGGTTGTAATCTCAGGATTGCTACCAGTGCCATGTGCTAATCAGAGTAGAAATAGAAGGATATTTCAGATGAATACATGGCTAGAGGAATGGTGCAATGGGGAGGGATTCAAATTCCTGGGACATTGGAACCAGTTCTGGGGAGGTGGGACCAGTACAAACTGGACGGTTTGCACCTGGGTGGGTCCGGAACCGATGTCCTAGGGGGAGTGTTTGCGAGTGCTGTTGGGGAGGGTTTAAACTAAAATGGCAGGGGGTTGGGAACCTGTGCAGTGAGACAGAGGACAGGGAAGCAAGGATAGAAACAAAAGACAGGAAGGAGAAAAGCAAAAGTGGAAGGCAGAGAAATCAAGGGTGTAAATCAAACAGGGCCACAGTAAATAATAATTCTAAAGGACTAAGAGTGTTAAAAAATCAAGCCTGAAGGCTTTGTGTCTTAATGCGAGGAGCATTCGTAATAAGGTTGGTGAATTAGCTGCGCAAATAGATGTAAACGGATATGATATAATTGGGATTACGGAGACATGGCTCCAGGGTGACCAAGACTGTGAATTCAACATCCAGGGGTATTCAATATTCAGGAAGGACAGTAAAAAAGGAAAAGGAGGTGGGGTAGCATTACTGGTTAAAGAGGAGCTTAACACAATTGTAAGGAAGGATATTAGCTCTGATGATGTGGAATCTGTATGGGTTGAGCTGAGAAATACCAAGGGGCAGAAAATGTTAGTGGGAGTTGTATACAGACGCCCAAACAGTAATGCTGAAGTTGGGGATGGCATTAAATGGGAAATTAGAGACGCGTGCAATAAGGGCACAGCAGTTATCATGGGTGACTTTAATCGACATATAGATTGGGCTAACCAAATTAGTAACAATACTGTAGAGGTGGAATTCCTAGAGTGTATACGGGATGGTTTCCTGAACCAATATGTCAAGGAACCAACTAGAGATTAGGCCATCTTAGACTGGGTATTATGTAACGAGAAAGGATTAATTAGCAATCTTGTTGTGCAAGGCCCCTTGGGGAGGAGCGATCATAATATGAAAAATTCTTCATTAAAATGGAGAGTGAAGTAGTTGACTCAGAGACTAGGGTCCTGAATTTAAATAAAGGAAACTACAATGGTGTGAGGCGCGAGTTGGATAGGATGGGTTGGGGAACATTACTTAAAGGGTTGACGGTGGATAGGCAATGGCAAACATTTAAAGATCGCATGGATGAACTGCAGAATTTGCTCATCCCTGTTTGGCATAAAAATAAAACAAAAAAGGTGACTCAACCGTGGCTAACAAGGGAAATTCGGAATAGCATAAGATCCAAGGAGAGGACATATAATTTGGCCAGAAAAAGCAGCAAACCTGAGGGTTGGGAGCAGTTTAGGATTCAGCAATGGAGGACAAAGAGATTAATTAAGAGGGGGAAAATAGATTATGAGAGTAAGCTTTCAGGGAACATAAAAACTGACTGTAAAAGCTTCTATAGATATGTGAAGAGAACAAGATTGGTGAAGTCAAGCGTAGGTCCCTTGCAGTCAGAATCACGGGAATTTATAATGGGGAACAAAGAAATGGCAGACCAATTAAATACATACTTTGGTTCTGTCTTCACAAAAGAGGACACAAATAACCTCCCAGGGATGTCGGGGAACATAGGGTCTAATGAGAGGGAGGAATTGAATTAAATCAGTATTTGTAGGGAAATGGTGTTAGGGAAATTGATGGGATTGAAGGCCGATAAATCCCCAGGGCCTGATAATCTACAGCCTAGGGTACTTAAGGAAGTGACCCCAGAAATAGTAGATGCATTGCTGGTCATCTTCCAAAATTCTATAGACTCTGGAACAGTTGCCATGGATTGGAGGATGGCTAATGTAACCCCACTATTTAAAAAAGGTAGTAGAGAGAAAACGGGGAATTGGTAGTCTTGACATTGGTAGTGGGGAAAATGCTAGGGTCCATTATAAAAGATGTAGTAACAGAGAACTTGGAAAACAGTGACAGGATCAGACAAAGTCAACATGGATTTACAAAAGGTACATCATGCTTGACTAATCTACTGAAATTTTTTGAGGATGTAACTGGTATAGATAAGGGAGAACCAGTGGATGTGGTGTATTTAGACTTGCAGAAGGCTTTCGATAAGGTCCCACATAAGAGATTAGCGTGCAAAGTTAAAGCGCATGGGATTGGGGGTAAGGTACTGTCTTGGATAGAGAACTGGTTGGCAGACAGGAAGCAAAGAGTTGGAATAAACGTGTCTTTTTCTGAGTGGCAGGCAGTGCCTAGTGGGGTACTGCAGGGATCGGTGTTAAGACCCCAGCTATTCACAACATATATAAATGATCTAGATGAGGGAACTAGATGTAATATCTCCAAGTTTGCAGATGACACAAAGATGGGTGGGCATGTGTGCTATGAGGAGGATGCTGAGAAACTCCAGTATGATTTGGACAGGTTGGGTGATTGGGCAGATGCATGACAGATGCAGTATAATGTGGATAAATGCAAGGTTATCCACTTCGGTGGCAAAAACAGGAAGACAGATTATTATCTGAACGGCAATAGATTGGGAAAAGGGGAAGTGCAACGAGACCTGGATGTCCTTGTGCACCAGTCGCTGAAGGTAAGCATGCAGGTGCAGCAGGCGGTTAAGAAGGCAAATGGTATGTTGGCCTTCATAGCGAGAGGATTCGAGTACAGGAGCAAGGATGTCTTGCTGCAGTTGTACAGGGCATTGGTGAGACCACACCTTGAGTAGTGTGTGCAGTTTTGGTCGCCTTATCTGCGGATACATATTCTTGCCATGGAGAGAGTGCAGCGAAGATTCACCAGACTGATACCTGGGATGGCAGGAATGACGTATGAGGAGAGATTGGGTCGATTAGGCTTATATTCGCTAGAGTTTAGAAGAATGAGAGGGGATCTCATTGAAACTGATAAAATTCTAACAGGACTGGAATGACTCGATGCAGGAAGGATGTTCCCGATGGCGGGGGAGTCCAGAACCAGGGGTCACAGTCTAAGGATAAGGCGTAAGCCATCTAGGACTGAGATGAGGAGGAATTTCTTCACCCAGAGAGTGGTGAACCTGTGGAATTCTCTACCACAGAAGGCAGCTGTGGCCAATTCATTAAATATATTCAAGAAGGAGTTGGATATATTTCTTAAGGCTAAAGGGATCAAGGGGTATGGGGAGAAAGCAGGGACAGGGTACTGAATTTGGATGATCAGCCATGATCTCATTAAATGGCGGAGCAGGCTCGAGGGGCCGAATGGCCTACTCCTGCTCCTATCTTCTATGTTTCTATGTTTCCATGATGGGGCAGTAATTGGCCGGGTTGGATTTGTCCTGCTTTTTGTGGACAGGACATACCTGGGCAGTTTTCCACATTGTTGGATCGATGCCAGTGTTGTAGCTGTACTCGAACAGCTTGGCTAGAGGCGCGGCTAGTTCTAGAGCAGAAGTCTTCAGCACGATAGCCGGGATGTTGTCGGTGCCCATAGCCTTTGCTGTATCCAGTACGCTCAGCTGTTTCTTGATATCACGTGGAGTGAATCGAATTGGCTGAAGACTGGCTTCTGTGATGGTGGGGACCTCAGGAGTAGGCTGATATGGATCATCCACTTGGCACTTCTGGCTGAAGTTGGTTGCAAACGCTTCAGCCTTGTCTTTTACACTCACGTGCTGGGCTCCATCATCATTGAAGATGGCGATATTCTTGGAGCCTCCTCCTCTCGTTAATTGTTTAATGGTTCACCACCATTCACGACTGGATGTGGCAGGACTGCAGAGCTTTGATTTGATCCGTTGATTGTGGGATCGCTTAGCCCTGTCTATAGCATGCTGCTTCCGCTTTTTAGCATGCATGTAGTCCTGTGTTGCAGCTTCCCCAGATTGGCACCTTATTTTTAGGTACGCCTGGTGCTGCTCCTGGCATGCTCTTCTACACTCCTTGTTGAACCAGGGTTGGTCCCCTAGCTTGGTGGTAATGGTAGAGTGAGTGATATGATGGGCCATGAGGTTACAGATTGTGGTGGAATACAATTCTGCTGCTGCTGATGGCCCGCAGCGCCTCATGGATGCCCAGTTTTGAGCTGCTAGATCTGTTCTGATTCTATCCCATTTAGCACGGTGGTAGTGCTACACAACACGATAGAGGGTATCCTCAGTGTGAAGACGGGACTTCGTCTCCACAATGACTCCACAGTCACTGCTGCCAATGCTGTCATGGACAGATGCATCCTGCGACAGGTAGATTGGTGAGGACAAGTTCAAGTAGTTTTTTCCCTCGTGTTGGTTCTCTCACCACCTGTCGCAGGCCCAGACTGGCAGTTATGTCCTTCAGGACTCGGCCAGCTCGGTCAGTAGTGGCGCTACTGAGCCACTCTTGGCGATGGACATTGAAGTCCCCCACCCAGAGAACATTCTGTGCCCTTGCTACTCTCAGTGCATCATCCAAGTTCTGGTCTCTATCACAAGTGGAAACATCTTCTCTACGTCTACCCTATCAAACCCTTTCAGAACCTTAAAGACCTCGATCAGGTCACCCCTCAATCTTTTTTTTTCTAGAGAACAGAGCCCCAGCCTGTTCAATCTTCCCTAATAGTTATAACCTCTCTTTTCTGGTATTACCCTAGTAAAAATGTTTGCACTTTCTCTAGTACCTCTATATCCTTTTTATAACATGGAGACCAGAACTGTGCACAATGCTCCAAGTGTGGTCTAACCAAGGTTCTATACAAGTTTAACATAACTTCCCTGCTTTTCAATTTTATTCCTCTAGAAATGAACCCCAGTGCTTGGTTTGCTTTATATGGCCATTTGCGTCACTACTTTTAGTGATCTATGTTTCTGTACCCCCAGATCCCTCTATTCCTCTACCTCATTTAAACACTTCTTTTCCCAGGAGAATGTGGCCTCCTTATTCTTCCTACCAAAATGTACCGCCTCACATTTATCTATATTGAAGTTCATTTGCCAATCACTCGCCCATTCTGCAAGTTTATTAATGTCTTTGTGTATTTTGTTACGGTCCTCCTCTGTATTAACTGTACCCACCAATTTGGTGTTGTCCCCAAATTTTGAAATTGTACTTCCGATTCCCGAATCCAAATCATTTATGCAAATGATAAACAACAGTGGTCCCAGCACTGATCCTTCTGGAACACCACTTCCCGTCATTTGCCAGTCTGGGTAACTGTCGGAGGTGCCGTCTTTCGGATGAGATGTTAAGCCGAGGCCCCGTCTGCTCTGTCAGGTGGATGTAAATGATCCCAAGGCACTATTTTGAAGAAGAGCAGGGGAGTTATCCCTGGTGTCCTGGGCAATATTTATCCCGCAACCAACATAACAAAAACAGATTATCTGGTCATTATCACATTGCTGTTTGTGGGAGCTTGCTGTGCACAAATTGGCTGCCGCGTTTCCCTACGTTACAGCAGTGACTACACTTCAAAAGTACTTCATTGGCTGTAAAGCGCTTTGAGATGTCCGGTGGTCGTGAAAGGTGTTGTATAAATGAAAGTCTTTCTTTTCTTATCGGAGGCCTTTTGAAAATCCAAATATATTACGTCGCCTGCATCACCCTTATCTACCCTTTCTATTACTTCTTCAAATAATTCAGTAAGGTTGATCAAGCATGACCTTACCTTTTGAAATTTGTGCTGACTATTCTTTATTATATTTTCAATTTCTGGATTTTTTTTATTACGAAAGAACGAAGGCAGGAAGACTTGCATTTATATAGCGCCTTTCACGTCTTCAGGACGTCCCAAAGTGCTTGACAGCCAATGAAGTACTTTTTGAAGTGCAGTCACTGTTGCCATGTGGTAAACGCGGCAGCCAATTTTGCGCACACAGCAACGTGAAGTGGACGTAAAGTATCCCAGCGCACTATTTGAAAGAAGAACAGGGGAGCTCTCCCCGGTGTCCTGGCCAATATTTATCCCTCAACCAACATCACTAAAACAGATTATCTGGTCATTATCACATTGCTGTTTGTGGAATCTTGCTGTGTGCAAATCAGCTGCCGTGTTACCTACGTTACAGCAGTGACTACACTTCAAAAAGTACTGCATTGACTGTAAAGTGTTTTAGGACGTCCTGAGGTGCTCTATTAATGCAAGTCTTTCTTTTGAACTCTTTTCGCATCATCCCTGTCAACATAGCAGCTCCCACTTAACAGGGTCTCCTCCATTTCCTTGCGGGGTTTCACTGGTTTCCTGCCAAAGTTACGCTGGGAGAGCAGTAGAACTCCCAAGGGATTTAGTGACCATTTAACGTGCTTCCCAACCTGGAAGACCTTTTGACGTATTGTAATTATTGGATTGAATTTTTGAAGCACTGCCACCATTGTGATGTTTGGAAACGTGGCCGCCAGTTTTACGCACAGCAAGCTCCCACAAGCAGCAACGTCAGGTGGGCATAAAAGACCCCGTGGCACTATTTCAAATTATTTCAACATGCTCAGGTCCTGGAGTAGAGCATGAGCCCTCAACCTTCTGACTGCGAAGTGGGAATATTAACAACAGAAGCTGGCAGCTAGATACACGACAATAAGGGGTACGCTAGCATAGTGGTAATGTTACTGGGCTATTAAATATAGAGGCCTGGATTAATGATCACAGTAGATGATGCAGAGACATGAGTTCAAATCCCAGCACGGCAGCTGGGAGACTTAAATTCAGTTAATTAAATAAATCTAGAATAAAAAGCTAGTATCAGTAATGGTGACCATGAAACGACTGCATTGTTGTTAAAAACCCACCTGGTTCACTAATGTCCTTACCCAGTCTGGCCTAAATGTGACGCCAGACCCACAGCAATGTGGTTGACTCTTAACTGCCTTCTGAAATAGCAGTTTGCCACCACCCTCTCAAAGGCAATTAGGGATGGGCAATAAATGCTGGCCTTGCCAGTGACGCCCACATCCCAGGAATGAATTTTTAAAAAATCAAGCCTTGAACTGGGCTTTAGGCCAGGCTCTCAATAGGTCCTTTGCATTAACTAATTCGGTTCTCTCTTTTGCAGTCCTTCGGGATGAGATGGTTGTTAGACATCCTGGAGAGATGTACAGAAACATAGAAACATAGAAGATAGGAGCAGGAGTCGGCCATTCGGCCCCTCGAGCCTGCTCCGCCATTTAATGAGATCATGGCTGATCATCCAAATTCAGTACCCTGTCCCTGCCTTCTCCCCATATCCCTTGATCCCTTCAGCCTTAAGAAATATATCCAACTCCTTCTTGAATATATGTAATGAATTGGCCTCAACTGCCTTCTGTGGTAGAAAATTCCACAGGTTCACCACTCTCTGGGTGAAGAAATTTCTCCTCATCTCTGTCCTAAATGGCTTACCCCTTATCTTTAGACTGTGACCTCTGGTTCTGGACTCCCCCGCCATCGGGAACATCCTTCCTGCATCTAGTCTGTCTAGTCCTGTTAGAATTTTATAAGTTTCAATGAGATCCCCTCTTATTCTTCTAAACTCCAGCGAATATAAGCCCAATCGACCCAATCTCTCCTCATACGTCATTCCTGCCATCCCAGGTATCAGTCTGGTGAATCTTCGCTGCACTCCCTCCATGGCAAGAACATCCTTCCTCAGATAAGGCGGCCAAAACTGCACACAATACTCAAGGTGTGGTCTCACCAAAGCCCTGTACAACTGCAGCAAGACATCCTTGCTCCTGTACTCGAATCCTCTTGCTATGAAGGCCAACATACCATTTGCCTTCTTAACCGCCTGCTGCACCTGCATGCTTACCTTCAGCAACTGGTGCACAAGGACACCCAGGTCTCGTTGCACTTCCCCTTCTCCCAATCTATTGCCGTTCAGATAATAATCTGTCTTCCTGTTTTTGCCACCAAAGTGGATAACCTCACATTTATCCACCTTATACTGCATCTGCCATGCATCTGCCCAATCACCCAACCTGTCCAAATCATACTGGAGTTTCTCAGCATCCTCCTCACAACACACATGCCCACCCAGCTTTGTGTTGTCTGCAAACTTGGAGATATTACATCTAGTTCCCTCATCTAGATCATCATCTATCTATATATATAAATCGGTCGGTGTGTCTGTCTGTCATTCTGTCATTCTGTCTGTCATCGCCTGTGCGTCTGTCGGGCTATGCACTCGAAAGTTACAGGGCGTACCTACGCGCGCGTTAACTCCAAAGAAAGCTTACGCTTCCGAGACGGTTTTAAGCGTATTTACTTTTCGGTCGGACGAAAATTGTTCGCGCCTTATGCAAAAAACCTTCAAAATTAAACTCATTATCTGCTAGCATTGATTGACTGACATCAAGGCTCCACCAATCCTGTTCCGTCACGATTGACCAATCCTACAGTACGGTCCCCTGATGGTTGGCCAATCGGTGTGTGTGTGGGCGGGACTATTCGTTTTCATCTCGGGGATGTGCCAGCCATTGTTTCACTACCAGCTCTGACTTCAGCTTCCAGCTCAAATGACTTCAGCTTCCAGCTAAAACTACTTTGAAAGTTAGTATCTCTTTTAAAAATAACATAAGATTTACCAAAAACGTTTTATAAGTACTTTCACTTTCATTTTTCAAGCTTTTAAAAGGTAGACAGACAGGGACACAGACAGGGCCCTAAAGCCTGGCACTCAATTTAAAATGTTGCCCAGCACCAGATTCACAAAGGGACACAGACAGGGCCCCAAAGCCTGGCACTCGATTTAAACCGCCTGCCCCAAAACAGCCCTGGCAACGCTGGGCTCTCCAGCTAGTTAATGTATATTGTGAATAGCTGGGGTCCTAGGACCGATCCCTGTGGTACCCCACTAATCACTGCCTGCCACTCGAAAAAAGACCCGTTTATTCCAACGCTTTGCTTCCTGTCTGCCAACCAGTTCTCTATCCAAGTCAGTACCTTACCCCGAATCCCATGTGCTTTAACTTTACATGCTAATCTCTTATGGGGGACCTTATCGAAAGCCTTCTCAAGATGTATGTTGGACATCTTGGGGAGTTAAAAGTTTAACAGTTGAACTTCTTTGTATCTTACAGCAACAGGTTTTCCTGGAAGTGTCGTAAAAGGAATGCATTGTCGGGCTTTCCAAGATATAAACAGGATGACAGTGTTTGAGGAGAAGGCATTGCTTGTTTTCTGAAATGTAAAGCACTTGTGGAAGGGAATAAGTGTTAGTGATGACATCACCCATGAATGGTTAATGCTTAGTTTTAGGCTAATAAACATGGGTAGAAGGTATCCATTAGATACAGACAACAATTGGCCAATGATGCTAGCAAATGTTACATCAGGAAGTCACATTTAAGGGAAGTGGTACTGACGTAAACAATTGCAAACTGTTTACATAGCCTGTTGTCAGAGGATTTGGGAAAGAGATACGTCATTTTGACATTTTCCTTTGCTGTGGTCAAAATATGGTGTATAAAGGAGAGTGGTTTTCAACAGTTTGTCAGAGTGGGCTTGAGAGATACAGCATCCGAATATGCACTCTCTGTGTACAGTTAAGATGGACCTTTGCTGTATATCAATAATAAAGTCTGTTCCGTATACTCCACTACAAAGTCTCGTGCTTACTCGAAACGTGTTGTTGTGACCCAGAGGAAACAGGAGGTTGCTTAACAATGGTATACATGAAAGATGTGAATACCAAACACCAAAGTATTTCACAGGACTCAGTCCAGAACTAGACTACTAAAGAATTACCCTCATTTATTTTTTTTTCATTCTTGGAATGTGGGCATCGCTGGCAAAGCCGAGGTGGCCGTCCAGTACTCCTGGTCCTCTTCCACGGGATGGATGTCGGGGATGCGCAAGGCACCCACCTCTTTTGTGTAAGACCTTCCCTGGGGTTTGGGACAGGTTCAACATCTCGCCCGGTCTGGCGCTGGACGTTGCTCCAGGACTCTCAGGAGCCATGTTGCCTCGGTCTCAAGTGCCTTCCATTAGAACATTAGAACAATGACCCTTTACCTCAACCAGTTCACCGATCAACTATCTCGCCTGTTTGAAAGAAAGAGAAAGAGAAACAGAAAAAGAATGAAAGAAAGACAGACTTGCATTTCTATAGCGCCTTTTACGACCTTAGGACGTCCCAAAGCACTTTACAGCCAATGAAGTACTTTTTGAAGTGTAGTCACTGTTGTAATGTAGGAAACGCAGAAGCCAATTTGCGCACAGCAAGCTCCCACAAACAGCAATGTGATAATGACCAGATAGTCTGTTTTTTGATGATGTTGGTTGAGGGATAAATATTAGCCAAGACTCCCCTGCTCTTCTTCGAAATAGTGCCATGGGATCTTTTACATCCACCTGAGAGGGCAGACTGGGCCTCGGTTTAACGTCTCATCGGAAAATCGGCACCCCGGACAGTGCAGCACTCCCTCCACCCGATCACTGTCCTCTCCCTTTTGGTCTTTTCCTGCTCCCCTTTTCCTGGCTCTCTACTTACTTAAAAGCTCTTCATCTCCAACATCTTCCAGTTCTGTTGAAAGGTCATCGACCTGAAAAGTTAACTCTGTTTTTCTCTCCACAGAGGTCGTCTGACCTGCTGAGTATTTTTCAGCATTTACTGTTTTCATTTGAACTTTATAAAAGGATATGAAAGCCTTAGAGAAGGTGCAGAAAAGATTTACGAGAATGATTCCAGGAATGAGGGAATTCAGTTACATAGATAGACTGGAGAAGCTGGGGTTGTTCCCCTTGGAGCAGAGAAGATGGAGAGAAGATTTGATAGAGGTGTCCAAAATCATGGGGGGATCTGGACAGAGTAGATAGAGGGAAACTGTTCCCATTGGCAGAAGGGTCGAGAACCAGAGGACACAGATTTAAGGTGATTGGCAAAAGAACCAAAGGCGACGTAAGAAAAAGCTTTTTTACGCAGCGAGTGGTTGTGATCTGGAATTCACAGCCTGAAAGGGTGGTGGAGGCAGACTCAATCACGGCTTTCAAAAGGGAATTGGATAAGTACCTGAAAGATTTGCAGGGCTACGGGGAAAGGGCGGGGGAGTGGGACTAGCTGAAGTGCTCTTGCAGAGAGCCGGCACGGGCTCGACGGGCCGAATGGCCTCCTTCTGTGCTGTAACCATTCTATGATTCTATGAAAACATAGGGTCCCATCTGCCTGTTCAAGTGGTTGCTAAAGATCTCTTGGCCAACATTCCTTGCTCAACAATGCACCAGTTATGTAACGTAACAGCGATCGCAGCGCTACAACGGTCATTATGTGAAGGGCTTTGGGATGTCCCTACAAGGTAAAAAGACACTGAAATGAAAATGCTGTTAGCACATTTAGGAGTTGTTGGACTTCAATTAAATTTAAATTCCTCTAAAGCCAGTGTAAGTCACAAGTGGATCAAGTACTGTGACACGTTGATTATTCACTGAATTACAGAACTGACAGAATTATCCAGAAAGAATGTGACTTCAAAAAAGAAAAATGTCATTACTTCTCTGCCCAGGCACCAGAAGAAACTGAGTTTCTTTAATAAGCGGAGATTAGCTGCGGCATTCCATTGCACATGACAGGTGATTGGACAGATAAACGGGTCTGGATCACATGGCCGCGCAAAAAGAGGAAAGAAAAATAATTGAAGATATATCTGAGTATCAGCAGCCCATCCGCGCCCCCACCCACGCTTCTCTCCCCTCCCCCTCTCCGCTCCCCTCCCCTCCCCCACCCACGCTTCTCTCCCCTCCCCCTCTCCGCTCCCCTCCCCTCCCCCACCCACGCTTCTCTCCCCTCCCCCTCTCCGCTCCCCTCCCCCACCCACGCTTCTTTCCCCTCCCCCAACTCCGCTCCCCTCCCCTCCCCCACCCACGCTTCTCTCCCCTCCCCCAACTCCGCTCCCCTCCCCTCCCCCACCCACGCTTCTCTCCCCTCCCCCAACTCCGCTCCCCTCCCCTCCCCCACCCACGCTTCTCTCCCCTCCCCCAACTCCGCTCCCCTCCCCTCCCCCACCCACGCTTCTCTCCCCTCCCCCAACTCCGCTCCCCTCCCCTCCCCCACCCACGCTTCTCTCCCCTCCCCCAACTCCGCTCCTCTCCCCTCCCCCACCCATGCTTCTCTCCCCTCCCCCAACTCCACTCCCCTCCCCCCCACCCACGCTTCTCTCCCCTCCCTCTCCGCTCCCCTCCCCTCCCCCACCCACGCTTCTCTCCCCTCCCCCAACTCCGCTCCCCTCTCCCCCACCCACGCTTCTCTCCCCTCCCCCAACTCCGCTCCCCTCCCCTCCCCCACCCATGCTTCTCTCCCCTCCCCCAACTCCGCTCCCCTCCCCCACCCACGCTCCTCTCCCCTCCCCCAACTCCGCTCCCCTCCCCTCCCCCACCCATGCTTCTCTCCCCTCCCCCAACTCCGCTCCCCTCCCCCACCCACGCTTCTCTCCCCTCCCCCTCTCCGCTCCCCTCCCCTCCCCCACGCTTCTCTCCCCTCCCCCAACTCCGCTCCCCTCCCCCACCCACGCTTCTCTCCCCTCCCCCTCTCCGCTCCCCTCCCCTCCCCCACCCACGCTTCTCTCCCCTCCCCCAACTCCGCTCCCCTCCCCCCCACCCACGCTTCTCTCCCCTCCCCCAACTCCGCTCCCCTCCCCTCCCCCACCCACGCTTCTCTCCCCTCCCCCTCTCCACTCCCCTCCCCTCCCCCACCCACGCTTCTCTCCCCTCCCCTCTCCGCTCCCCTCCCCTCCCCCACCCACGCTTCTCTCCCCTCCCCCTCTCCGCTCCCCTCCCCTCCCCCACCCATGCTTCTCTCCCCTCCCCCAACTCCGCTCCCCTCCCCTCCCCCACCCACGCTTCTCTCCCCTCCCCCAACTCCGCTCCCCTCCCACACCCACGCTTCTCTCCCCTCCCCCAACTCCGCTCCCCTCCCCTCCCCCACCCACGCTTCTCTCCCCTCCCCTCCCCCACCCACGCTTCTCTCCCCTCCCCCAACTCCGCTCCCCTCCCCTCCCCCACCCACGCTTCTCTCCCCTCCCCCTCTCCGCTCCCCTCCCCTCCCCCACCCACGCTTCTCTCCCCTCCCCCAACTCCGCTCCCCTCCCCCCCACCCACGCTTCTCTCCCCTCCCCCAACTCCGCTCCCCTCCCCTCCCCCACCCACGCTTCTCTCCCCTCCCCCAACTCCGCTCCCCTCCCCTCCCCAACCCATGCTTCTCTCCCCTCCCCCAACTCAGCTCCCCTCCCCTCCCCCACCCATGCTCCCCTCCCCTCCCCCGCCCACGCTTCTCTCCCCTCCCCCAACTCCGCTCCCCTCCCCCACCCACGCTCCCCTCCCCTCCCCCGCCCACGCTTCTCTCCCCTCCCCCGCCCACGCTTCTCTCCCCTCCCCCGCCCACGCTTCTCTCCCCTCCCCAACTCCGCTCCCCTCCCCTCCCCCACCCACGCTCCCCTCCCCTCCCCCACCCACGCTTCTCTCCCCTCCCCCTCTCCGCTCCTCTCCCCTCCCCTGCCCACGCTTCTCTCCCCTCCCCCTACTCCTCTCCCCTCCCCCACTCACTCTTCTCTCTCCCTCCCCTCCCCCTCTCTCCTCTCCCCCTCCCCTCCCTTCCTCCTCCTCCCCGCCCCTCCCCCTCTCCCCTCCCCCTCTCCGCTCCCCTCCCCTCCCCCACCCACGCTTCTCTCCCCTCCTCCTCTCCCCTCCCCCGCCCACACTTCTCTCTCCCTCCCCCTCCCCCTCTCCCCCTCCCCTCCCCTCCTCCACCTCCCTTCCCCTCCCCCTCCCAGCCCCCTCTCCCCTCCTCACCCCCCCCCCTCTCCGCTCCCCTCCCCTCTCCCTTCCACTCTTCTCTCCCCTCCCCCTCTCTCCTTTCCCCCTCTCCTCCCCTCCTCCTCCTCCCCGCCCCTCCCCTCCCCGCCCCCTCTCCCCTCCCCCTCTCTGCTCCTCTCCCCTCCCCCTCCCATTCTTCTCTCCCCCTCCCCCTCTCTCCCCTCCCCCTCTCTCCTTTCCCCTTCCCCTCCCCATCCCCCTCTCTGCTCCTCTCCCCTCCCACTCTTCTCTCCCCCTCCCCCTCTCTCCCCTCCCCCTCTCTCCTTTCCTTGTCCCCTCCCCCTTCCCCTCTCCCCTCCCCTCTCCCCTCCCCTTCCCCGCTCCCTCCCCTCTCCCTCCCCCTCTCCCTCCCACTCTTCTCTCTCCCTCCCCCTCTCTCTCCCCTCCTCTCCATCTCTACTCCCTCTCCCTCTCCCCTCCCTTCCACTCTTCTCTCCCATCCCCCTCTCTCCCCTCCCCCTCTCTCCCCTCCCCCTCTCTCCTTTCCCCTTCCCGTCCCCTTCCCCTCTCTGCTCCCCTCCCCTCCCCTCCCCTCCCCTCCCACTCTTCTCTCCCCCTCCCCCTCCCCCTCTCTCCTTTCCTCTTCCCCTCCCCTTCCCCTCTCCCATCCCCTCCCCCTCCCCTCTCCCTCCCCCTCTCCCACCCACTCTTCTCTCCCCCTCCCCCTCTCTCCCCTCCCCCTCTCTCCTTTCCTCTTCCCCTCCCCTTCCCCTCCCCCTCTCCCCTTCCCCTCTCCCTCCCCCTCTCCCTCCCACTCTTCTCTCCCCTCCCCCTCTCTCTCCACCCCTCTCTCCTTTCCCCTTCCCCTCCCCTTCCCCTCACTGTTCCCCTCCCCTCCCACTCTTCTCTCCCCCTCCCCCTCTCCCCTCCCCCTCTCTCCTTTCCTCTTCCCCTCCCCTTCCCCTCTCCCCTCCCCTCCCCTCTCCCCTTCCCCACTCCCTCCCTTCTCCCTCCCCCTCTCCCACCCACTCTTCTCTCCCCTCCCCCTCTCTCCCCTCCCCCTCTCTCCTTTCCTCTTCCCCTCCCCTTCCCCTCTCCCCTCCCCCGTTTCCTCTTCCCCGCTCCCTCCCCGCTCCCTCCCCTCTCCCTCCCCCTCTCCCTCCCACTCTTCTCTCTCCCTCCTGCTCTCTCCCCCCTCTCCATCTCTACCCCCCTCCCTCCCACTCTTCTCTCTCCCTCCCCCTCTCTCCCCCCTCTCCATCTCTACCCCCCTCCCTCCCCCTCTCCCTCCCACTCTTCTCTCTCCCTCACCCTCTCTCCCCCCTCCTCTCCATTTCCAGTCCCCTCTCCCTCCCTGCTCCCCTCCCCATCTCCCCTCACCCCCTGCCCCAACAAGCTCAAGGTCACATTGAAGCAAGAATTTCAAAATTCCAACCATGAAACTAGGAAGCTGGGCAAAACCCAATTACATCTATTGGGAAAGATCGGGGCTTTTTTTTAAAGTATAGAGAAGACTGAGAGGAGACCTGATCGAGGTCTTTAAAACTATGAATGGGTTGGACAGGGTAGATGTGGAGAGAATGTTTCCACTTGTGGGAGAATCCAAAACTCGGGGCCATCAATACAAGATAGTTACTGATAAATCCAATAGGGAAATAAGGAGCAATTTGTTCACTCAGAGAGTGGTTAGAATGTGGAACTCGCGACCACAGGAAGTCCTAAGCTCTGGAATTGCCTCCCTAAATCTCGCCTCCGTTAAGACACTCTTTTAAACCTACATCTTTGACCCCTGGCCTAATATCTTCTTATTTGGCTCGGTGTCAAATTTTGTTTGATAATCGCTCCTGTGACGCACCTTGGGACGTTTTCCTATGTTAAGAAAGCTATATCAATAAAAGTTGTTGTTGTTGAATTCGCCTGAACTACTCCCTGTCGTAGCAATTTTCACATTCGCGCCACTCTCTGAGTAAAGACTATCTCACATTGAGTCTCTCCGTCTACTCTATCAACCCCTTCATAATTTTAAAGACCTCTATCAGGTCACCCCCTCAGCCTTCTCTTGGTCAAGCTTTCCACTGTCAAAATACTTTGTGTAATGAATTAGTTTGAAGTCCTGTCATTGTTTAGGACGTGACAGTCATTTGATCCTACGACAGAGCAGATATTTCAATTGCTTTAGAAATCTAGCTTTAAAATTAACCCAAATCTTTGAAGATGGAAGTCAATAAGGCTGTCAAAAAAAGGGATCCTGGGCTTTATAAATAGAGGCATAGAATACAAAAGCAAGGAAGTTATGCTGAACCTTTACACATCACTGGTTAGGCCACAGCTGGAGTATTGGGCACCGCACTTTAGGAAAGGATGTCAAGGCCTTAGAGAGGGTGCAGAGGAGATTTGCCAGAATGGTACCAGGGATCAGAGATTTCAGGTATGTGGAGAAACTGGAGAAGCTGGGGTTGTTCACTTTAGAGTAGAAAGGCAGATTTAATAGAGGTGTTCACAATCATGAAGGATTTTGATAGAGTGGATAAGGAGGAACTGTTTCCAGTGGCAGGAGGGTTGGTAACCAGAGTGTGATGAAATATGCCATTCATCACTCATCTGTATTCTCTGTGTGATTGTGCCTGTGACTGTGGTTTAGTTTCAGTTTCATTTCCCTTACCTCAGTTCCGTTTCCTCACCTTGTATTGTATTGTGTGTAGGGCTCCGCCCATACCTGGCCCCTATGTAAGCAGGCTCAGCGTGCCTCACATCCAGTACTGCAGACCTCTGGATGGAAGACACCTCTCCACTGTGTGTTACCTTCTAAGTTAATAAAAGCCTTGTTTTGTTCCGCTAACATTGAGTCTCGGATTTATTGAGGCACATCACAGAGGTAACCTCATGACGTATGAGGAGAGATTGTGTCGATTGGGCTTATACTCACTGGAGTTTAGAAGATTGAGAGGGGATCTCATCGAAACCTATAAAATTCTGTCAGGCCTGGACAGACTAGATGCAGGAAGGATGTTCCCGATGGTCGGGGAGTCCAGAACCAGGGGTCATAGTCTAAGGATAAGGGGTAAGCCATTTAGGACTGAAATGAGGAGGAGTTTCTTCACCCAGAGAGTGGTGAACCTGTGGAATTCTCTGCCACAGAGGGCGGTGGAGGCCAGTTCATTAAATATATTCAAGAAAGAGTTGGATATATTTCTTGAGGCTAAAGGGATCAAGGGATATGGGGAGAAGGCAGGGACAGGGTACTGAATTTGGATGATCAGCCATGATCTCATTGAATGGCGGACAGGCTCGACGGGCCGAATGGCCTACTCCTGCTCCTATCTTCTATGTTTCTAGGACACAGATTTAAGGTGATTGGTAAAAGAACCAGAGGGGCGAGGAGGAGAATTTTTCTTTACACAGCGAGTTGTTGTGATCTGGAATGCCCTGCCTGAAAGTGGGGGGGGGGGGGGGGCGGTGGCGGTGGGGGTGGAAGCAGATTGAATAGGAACTTTCAAAAGAGAATTGGATAAATACTTGAAAATGAAAAATTTGCAGGGCTGTGGGGAAAGAGCAAGGGTGGGAGGATGAACTGGATTGTTGTAAAAACCCAACTAGTTCACTAATGCCCTTTAGGGAAGGAAAGACCATCCTTACCCTGTATGGCTTATATATGACTCCAGTCCCACACCAACATGGTTGACACTTATCTGTCCTCTGTAGCCACTTAGGTGTATCACCACCTTCACAGGGCGACTAGGCATGGGCAATAAATGCTTGCGATGCCCATATATAAAACATTTTTAAAAAATCGTTCATGGGATGTGGGCATCACTGGCAAGGCCAGCATTTATTGCCCATCCCTAGTTGCCCTCGAGAAGGTGGTGGTTAGCCGCCTTCTTGAACTGCTGCAGTCCGTGTGGTGAAGGCACTCCCACAGTGCTGTTAGGGAGGGAGTTCCAGGATTTTGACCCAGCGACGATGAAGGAACGGCTGATATACTTCCAAGTCAGGATGGTGTGTGACTTGAAGGGGAGCTTGGAGGTGGTGGTGTTCCCATGCGCCTTCTGCCCTTGTCCTTCTAGGTGGTAGAGGTTGCAGGTTTGGGAGGTGCTGCTGAAGAAGCCTTGGTGAGTTGCTGCATTGCATCTTGTAGATGGTACACACTGCAGCCATGGTATGCCAGTGGTGGAGGGAGTGAATGTTTAAGGTGGTGGATGGGGTGCCAATCAAGTGGGCTGCTTTGTCCTGGATGGTGTCGAGCTTCTTGAGTGTTGTTGGAGCTGCACTCATCCAGGCAAGTGGAGAGTATTCCATCACACTCCTTAGATGGTGGAAAGACTTTGGGGAGTCAGGAGGTGAGACACTTGCCGCAGAATACCCGGCCTCTGACCTGCTCTTGTTGTAACAGTATTTATGTGGCTGATCCAGTTAAGTTTCTGGTCAATGGTGACCCCCAGGATATTGATGGTGCGGGATTCAGCGATGGTAATGCCGTTGAATGTCAAGGGGAGGTGGTTAGACTCTTGCTTGTTGGAGATAGTCATTGCCTGGCACTTGTGTGGCACAAATGTTACCTGCCACTTATCAGCCCAAGCCTGAATGTCATCCAGGTCTTGCTGCAGGTGGGCATGGACTGCTTCGTTAGCTGAGGAGTTGTGAATGGCACTGAACACTGTGCGGTCATCAGCGAACTTCCCCATTTCTCACCTTATGATGGAGGGAAGGTCATTGATGAAGCAGCTGAAGATGGTTGAGCCTAGGACACTGCCCTGAGGAACTCCTGCAGCGACGTCCTGGGGCTGAGATGATTGACCTCTAACCACCACAACCATCTTCCTTTGTGCTAGGTATGACTCCAGCCAGTGGAGAGTTTTCCCCCCCGATTCCCATTGACTTCAGTTTTACTAGGGCTCCTTGATGTCACACTTGGTCAAATGCTGCTTTGATGTCTAGGGCAGTCACTCTCACCTCACCTCTGGAATTCAGCTCCTTTGTCCATGTTTGGACCAAGGCTGTAATGAGGTCTGGAGCCTAGTGGTCCTAGCAGAACCCAAACTGGGCATCGGTGAGCAGGTTATTGGAGGTGTGCTGCTTGATAGCACTGTCGATGACACCTTCCATCACTTTGCTGATGATTGAGAGTAGACTGATGGGGCAGTAATTGGTTGGATTGGATTTGTCCTGTTTTTTGAGGACAGGACATACCTGGGCAGTTTTCCACATTGTCGGATAGATGCCAGTGTTGTAGCTGTACTGGAACAGTTGGCTAGAGGCGTGGCTAATGCTGGAGCACAAGTCTTCAGTATGACAGCCGGGATGTTGTCGGGGCCCATAGCCTTTGCTGTATCCAGTGCACTCAGCCATTTCTTGATATCACGTGGAGTGAATCGAATTGGCTGAAGACTGGCTTCTGTGGTGGTGGGGACCTCAGGAGGAGGTCGAGAAGAATCATCCACTCGACACTTCTGGCTGAAGATGGTTGCAAACCCTTCAGCCTTGTCTTTTGCACTCACGTGCTGGGCTCCACCATCATTAAGCCTCCTCCTCCCGTTAGTTGTTTAATGGTCTACCACCATTCACAACTGGATGTGGCAGGACTGCAGAGCTTTGATCTGATCCGTTGATTGTGGGATCGCTTAGCCCTGTCACGAGGATGCTGCTTTCACTTTTTAGCATGCATGCATGTAATCCTGTGTTGCAGCTTCCCCAGGTTGGCATCTCATTTTTAGGTACGCCTGGTACTGCTCCTGGCATGCTCTTCTACACTCCTTATTGAACCCGGGTTGGTCCCCTGGCTTGATGGTAATGGTAGAGTGAGGGATATGGCGGGCCATGAGGTTACAGGTTGTGGTGGAATACAATTCTGCTGCTGCTGATGGCCCACAGCGCCTCATGGATGCCCAGTTCTGAGCTGCTCGATCTGTTCTGAATCTATCCAATTTAGCACGGTGGTAGTGCCACACAACATGATGGAGGATGTCCTCAGTGTGAAGACGGGACTTCGTCTCCACAATGACTGTGCGGTGGTCACTGCTACCAATACTGTCATGGACAGATGCATCTGTGACAGGTAGATTGGTGAGGACGAGGTCAAGTAGGTTTTTCCCCTCGTGTTGGTTCTCTGTCGCAGGCCCCGTTTGACAGCTATGTCCTTCAGGATTGGGCCAGCTCGGTCAGTAGTGGTGCTACTGAACCCTTGCTGCTCTCAGTGCTTCTTCCAAGTGGTGTTCAACATGGAGGAGTACTGATTCATCAGCTGATGGAGGGCATTAGGTGGTAATCAGCTGGAGGCTTCCTTGCCCTGCTGATTTGGAGTCCGGAGTCAATGTTGAGGACTCCCAGGGCCACTCCTTCCCGACTGTATACCACCGTGCCGCCACCCCACCCCACGGGATCTTGATAGAGGAGTTTGGACATTGGCTGAAAGGTATGATTCTGTGAGTATGAATATGTCAGGCTGTCACTTGACTAGTCTGTGGGACAGCTCTCCCAATTTTGCCACAAATCCCCAGAGGTTTGTGAGGAGGACTTTGCAGGGTCGACTGGGCTGTGTAGGGTTCTCAAAATTCCCACATTCCCCAAAAGTTATGGATAAAGGGACCCTGTATGGACAAGTTATTAAAAAGGCTACCCAAAATGGCTTCTGAGACCTCGTGACCAAGACTTGCAGGATTTTAAAAGCAAGGCCCCGCAGAAGGCAGGCCCTGAAACGAAACCAAACATGCACGGATCTGTGAAAGACATTGCCATTTTCTAAAGCCAGACAGCTAGGTAAACACAGAATATGCATTCTTCACCTTGGACCAGATCAAGTCAGGATGGCCCTAATCTTGAGGCCATCAACTTCTCGCATAAATAATCGGTAACAGCTCACCGGTAGCTGCCAAGCCAGGAAAGATGATTAAATTTCATAAATAACAAACAGCCAGGATAATGAAGCCATTAAACAAAGAGACAACCGCCCCAGAAGTTGTTAAAGTAAATGACTGTAAACATTTTAGCCAAGCCCGCCAAAAGTTAGACAAAGAACTGACCTGATTTGGCGCGCAGATAAGGGGCGAAGAACCGGGTATAATTGTAGGCCCATCGGTAGCTCTCACTCTCTTGCCTCCTGCCTCTCGCTCTTGCTTCGTGCCTCGTTGCGGGCTCTCTTCTCCCTCCCCACGCCGCTCGACACCAAGAACGCCCATTACTACACTGGGGGCCAAACGCGGGAGGAGAATGAGACCCGAATCGAAAACGCACAGGACACACGGGGCCACGAACAAACAGACGAGACGAGACGAGAAAAACGGTAAAACCGGTAAAGGCAGAGAAGGGCAGCGGAAAGACGCGTTGGGGGACAAACAGCCTAGTTATAAGCTGGCGTTTGAAGCTTGGGTAGTAAAATCAAATCGACGGTAAAAACCGCCAACCGAGCCCAACCACAGCAAAACCGTCGGCGACCAAACCACCAGAAGAAGAAGACCCATTGCTGCAAAGTAAAGTACCCAAAGAAAGACTTTACACCGTATTCCTAACGGAGGGAAAAGGAGGGTGCTTTACACAGACGACACCATCGCCGCGCCCTGTGACCATGTGACGATGACGAACCCCAAAGGACAACAAGAGTGAACCCCAAAACCCACAACCAGTTAAATCAACAGGTTTCGAATTGGTGAGCATGAATTCCTGGCCCCTCGTAGCTTAATCTAGTTAGGTATTGGGGGCGGGATAAGGATAAGAGGATTTTTAATTTGTTTGTTTCCCTCGATGTGCCGTGTGTTCCCCATTCCCATATAAGTGTAATTTTATATGCCTGTAATTATTTCAGTAATTCTCAGTAAGATTGTGTTTTATTGTGCCTTTAATAAAAATTGCGGTTTTCTTGCACCAAACCACTTGTCTACTCGATTTTCTGTATCGCCACCTGTACCTAAGTCCGGTGTCTAGAACCCAGGGGTGTGGGAGCGATTCGAACCGCTCAGAGACAGTCAGGGGCAGAGTTGACTGGGCACACGCCACCCCCCTACAGCTGGGTGTGCCATTGTCGTGTCTGTAGCAACTGAGGGCAGCTAAGAGTCAGCCACATTGCTGTGGGTCTGGAGTCACATATCATCCAGCCCGGGTAAGGACGGCAGATTTCCTTCCCGAAGTGAAGGCCATTAATGAACTAGATAGTTTCATGTTCACCATTACTGATACTGATACTAGCTTTTTATTCCAGATTTATTTAATTAAATGAATTTAAATTCCCCAGGATTTGAACTTACGTCTCTGACGACACAAAGCTGGGTGGGTGTGTGTGCTGTGAGGAGGATGCCGAGAAACTCCAGGAGGATTTGGACAGGTTGGGTGATTGGGCAGATGCATGGCAGATGCAGTATAATGTGGATAAATGCGAGGTTATCCACTTTGGTGGCAAAAACAGGAAGACTGATTATTATCTGAACGGCAATAGTTTGGGAGAAGGGGAAGTGCAACGAGACCTGGGTGTCCTTGTGCACCAGTCGCTGAAGGTAAGCATGCAGGCGCAGCAGGCGGTTAAGAAGGCAAATGGTATGTTGGCCTTCATAGCGAGAGGATTCGAGTACAGGAGCAAGGATGTCTTGCTGCAGTTGTACAGGGCCTTGGTGAGACCACACCTTGAGTATTGTGTGCAGTTTTGGTCACCTTATCCGAGGAAGGATGTTCTTGCCATGGAGAGAGTGCAGCGAAGATTCACCAGACTGATACCTGGGATGGCGAAATGACGTATGAAGAGAGATTGGGTCGATTAGGCTTATATTCGCTAGAGTTTAGAAGAATGAGAGAGGATCTCATTGAAACTTATAACATTCTAACAGGACTAGACAGACTAGATGCAGGAAGGATGTTCCCGATGGTGGGGGAGTCCAGAACCAGAGGTCACAGTCTAAGGATAAGGGGTAAGCCATTTAGGACAGAGATGAGGAGGAAGTTCTTCACCCAGAGAGTGGTGAACCTGTGGAATTCACTACCACAGAAGGCAGTAGAGGCAAATTCATTAAATATATTCAAGAAGGAGTTAGATATATTTCTTAAGGCTAAAGGGATCAAGGGATATGGGGAGAAAGCAGGGGCTGGGTACTGAATTTGGATGATCAGCCATGATCACATTAAATGGCGGAGCGGGCTCGAGGGGCCGAATGGCCTACTCCTGCTCCTATCTTCTATGTTTCTATGGATCATTAATCCCGGCCTCTGGAGTACTAGTCCAGTAACATAACCACTATGCTATCGTTCCCGACATATCCTGAGAATGAATAAAGAGAGAGAGGAGAGTGACAAGGTAAGGACTCAGCTTGCCTTGTGCTTTGGGTCACTGTGCAACATGACGGCGTTGGCATGGTGACGCAGCGCTATGGGACTTGCAGGAACTAAGATGACAGGGAATAGGTCGGCTGCTGTCTGAATGCTGTCACACTATACAGGAGGACAGGGCGAACAGTTCTTTGCTTGGCAGATATTATTGGAGGGGGGCGGCAGAGTTTAATTGGGGAGATCTCGGTACAGTGACTGCTCCAATCTCACACAGGGGTCAGCAGCTGTGCCTATGTTTACTGCCCGTGTGTCCCTGACAGGCTGTGGCTTGATAGCACAGAATCACAGAAACCTACAGCACAGAAGGAGGCCATTCGGCCCGTCGTGCCTGTGCTGGCTCGGTGAAAGAGCAGTGGTGCTCAGTCCCACTTCCCCGTTTTTTGTCCGTAACCCTGTCAGTGCCTCATCCTCGAGAACCCATCCAACTCCCTTTTAAAATTATTGATGGAATCAGTGTTCAGTTCCATTCGCAACTCCTTAGATAATGAAGCAGTCCATGCCTGCAAGCGAGAGTCTACCCACCGCCCCTTGACATTCAACGGCATTACCATCACCGAATCCCGCACCATCAACATCCTGGGGGTCACCATTGACCAGAAACTTAACTGGACCAGCCACATAAATACTGTGGCAACAAGAGCAGGTCAGAGGCTGGGTATTCTACGGCGAGTGTCTCACCTACTGACTCTCCAAAGCCTTTCCACCATCTACAAGGCACAAGTCAGGAGTGTGATGGAATTCTCCCCACTTGCCTGGATGAGTGCAGCTCCAACAACACTCAAGAAGCTCCACTCCATCCAGGACAAGGCAGCCCGCTTGATTGGCACCCCATTCACCACCTTAAACATTCACTCCCTCCACCACTGGCGTACCGTGGCTGCAGTGTGTACCATCGACAAGATGCACTGCAGCAACTCACCACGGCTTCTTCGACAGCACCTCCCAAACCCACGACCTTTTCCACCTAGAAGGACAAGGGCAGCAGGCGCATGGGAACTGTAGAATTCACAAAATTAATATTGTATTATAAGGTTCCTCTGGCAGAAGAGACCGTGATTTTCAAAAGACTGTTTTAAAAGAAGCCCAGAAAAGGAACACATAAAATGGCCGCCAGACCCCGTGACTGACTTTTGAACACTTTAAAATGGTTCCTGCAACCCCCAGACAGCCTTTGTGGATTCAACCCACAGTAAGTTCAGGAAGCCGTTTCTGAGAGAACGAAACCAGACACATACACATACATATAGATTGGATGCAGATCCAGTCAAGATCGGCCTGTAGATAAAGGCCATCTAAATGTTTACCCAGACAAGGGGGATGTGATGAAATATTCCATTCACCACTGCCTGTGACTGAGATCGGTTTCAGTGTCATTTCCCTTCCCCCAGACCTCATTGTATTGTGTACTGGAATGTGCTGTATTGTATACTGGAATGTGCTGGAATGTGCTGTGTGTAGGGCTCCGCCCATACCTGGCCCCATTTGTAAGCTAGCTTCAGTCTGGCCTCAGTCTCCAGAAGGAAGACATCTCTCTCTCTTACGTGTTACTTTCTAAGTTAATAAAAGCCTTGTTTTTGTTCTGCTAACTTCGAGTCTCGGAATTATTGAGGCACATCAATTTTATTAACTTATTTTTCAACACTATGGATCAACTCCTGAAACCCGAACGTTTGGATTTGGATCAACATGCTCCGGACGCATCAGCACGCTTCGGACACTGGTTTGAGTGTATGGAATTCTTCCTGGACAATTCCGCAGCCGTCAAAGACGCTACGGACGCTGCGAGGATGAGACTCGGAATTCTGCGGAATTGGGTAAGCCACCGGGTTTACCCCCTCATCCAAGATGCCGAGACGTACCTGGCCGCCTGCGACATCTTAAAGGCGCATTACCAGCAGCCTACGGATGTAAAAGCCGCAGTGTACACTGACGAGCTTGTTCGCGATGCCTTCATCACAGGCCTCAGCTCCACTTACATCCGGCAAAGACTGCTGGAAAAAACGGGGTTGGACCTGAAACAGGCTGCGGACACCGCGCGATCCCTGGATGTGGCCCAGAGAAACTCGGACGCCTACTCTTCAGCCCGCGCCGTCCACGCCGCCACGTGTGCACCGAGGGCGCCGCCATCTTGGAAGGCATCTTCCCCGCCCGACAGCCCGACACCGGCTGGGCCCCGCTCTCCCCCCAGAAGCCCTACGACAGCCGCGACGCGTCAGGGACCCAACTGCTACTTCTGCGGGCAGCCAAAGCACACCAGAAATCTGTGCCCGGCGAAAAGCACCACCTGCTTTAAGTGCGGTAAGAAGGGGCACTTCGGGAAGGTGTGCAGAGGGAACCCCGCCGGAAAACCCGCCACCGCCGCGTGTGCGCCGTGGGAGCGGCCATCTTGGACGCCATCTTGCCCGACCTCGTGGGGTCTGCCATCTTGTGAGCAGACAGCGTGGACGCCATCTTGTATCAATCAGGGCCCTACAGTGGCATCGGTCACAGTGGACCAGACCAGGCCGCACCCGCTATCTAGATCAATGGTGGACATCGAGGTAAACGGGTGCCGGGTTAAATGCTTAATTGACAGTGGAAGCACGGAGAGCTTTATCCACCCAGAACTGGCACAACAACTCTCCCTAAAGGTGGTCCCTACTCAGGGTACCATCTCTATGGCTGATAAAACCCAGACATCGACCATTCTGGGTTACTGCACGGTACAATTGTGCGTTAACGGAACTGTATATGATAATTTTAAAGTATTAATCATGAAGAACCTATGTGCGAGCGTGATCTTGGGCCTGGATTTCCAGTGCAACCACCAAAGCATCACGCTCAAGTACGGTGGGTCCCAGCCGCCCCTCGCAGTGTGCGGTCTGGCTACCCTGAAGGTAAAGCCGCCTTCGCTATTCGCGAACCTTACCCCGAACTGCCGGCCAATAGCGACCAAAAGCAGGAGGTACAGCTGGGAGGACAGGCGGTTTATCACGACCGAGGTAGACAGGCTCCTGAAAGAGCGCATTATTGAACGCAGCAACAGCCCGTGGCGCACCCAAGTGGTAGTGGTAAGGGGTAGCGAGAAGAAACGGATGGTGATCGACTATAGTCAAACGATCAACAGGTACACCCTATTAGACGCCTACCCGCTACCCCGCATATCAGAAATGGTGAACCAAATCGCCCAATACCGGGTGTTCTCCACCATCGACCTCAAGTCAGCGTACCACCAGCTCCCTATCAGACCAGAGGACCGCCCGTACACCGCCTTCGAGGCGAACGGACGCCTCTACCAATTCCTCAGAGTCCCCTTTGGGGTGACGAATGGGGTCTCGGTCTTCCAGAGGGAGACGGACCGCATGGTTGATGACCACCACTTGCAGGCAACCTTCCCCTACCTCGACAACGTCACCATCTGCGGTCACAACCAGCAGGATCACGACTCGAACCTCGAGAGGTTCCTGAAAACCGCACAAAAACTCAACCTCACCTACAACGAGGACAAGTGCATTTACAACACCACGCGCCTCTGCATACTAGGCAGCGTGGTGGAGAATGGGGAAATCGGGCCAGACCCCGACCGATTGCGCCCCCTACGGGAGCTGCCCCTGCCCAACACTCCCAAAGCCCTGAAAAGGTGCCTGGGGTTATTTTCTTATTATTCCCAATGGGTCCCCAACTACTCCGACAAAGCCCGCCCCCTCTTGAAAGCATCCTCTTTCCCGCTCTCTGCTGAGGCCCACGCCGCCTTCAAAAGCATTAAGCAGGATATTGAGCGGACCACGCTACAGGCAGTGGACGAGAACACTCCATTTCAAGTGGAAAGTGATGCGTCTGACTTCGCCTTGGCGGCCACCCTCAACCAGGCGGGGCGGCCCGTAGCTTTCTTCTCGAGGACCCTCCAAGGGCCCGAGATCAGACACTCCTCCGTGGAAAAGGAGGCCCAAGCCATCGTGGAGGCAGTGCGCCACTGGCGCCACTACCTAGCCGGCAAACGCTTCACCCTACTTACCGACCAGCGGTCGGTAGCGTTTATGTTCAATAATAAACAGAGGGGGAAGATTAAAAATGATAAGATTCTTAGGTGGCGGATCGAGCTCTCCACCTTCGAGTACGACATCATTTACCGGCCAGGGGCCCTTAACGAATCCCCTGACGCCCTCTCACGAGGGATGTGTGCCAGCGCCACCGGGGATCGGCTACAGACCCTCCACAACGACCTCTGCCACCCAGGGGTCACGCGGCTGTTCCACTTCATAAAGTCCCGTAACTTACCCTACTCGATTGAGGAAGTTCGGTCTCTGACCAGGAACTGCCGCACTTGCGCTGAGTGCAAGCCTTGGTTCTACCGCCCAGATAGAGCCCACTTAATCAAAGCTACACGGCCCTTTGAGCGGCTCAGCTTAGATTTCAAGGGCCCCCTCCCGTCAGTCGACGGCAATGTTTACTTCCTGAACATTGTGGACGAATACTCCCGGTTCCCATTCGCCTTCCCCTGCCCAGACATGACCAGCGCCACGGTCATTAAATGCCTCAACAGCCTGTTCTGCCTGTTCGGTATGCCGAGCTACATCCATACGGATAGGGGGGCATCCTTCATGAGTGAAGAGCTACGCCAGTACATGCTGTCCAAGGGGATCGCCACGAGCCGTACCACCAGCTACAACCCCCGGGGTAACGGCCAAGTGGAGCGAGAGAATGGGACAGTATGGAAAGCAGTCACTCTAGCTCTAAGGACCAAGGGCCTCCCTATCTCCCGCTGGCAGGAAGTCCTCTCGGATGTGCTCCATTCGATACGGTCGCTATTGTGTACGGCCACTAATACCACGCCTCATGAACGAATGTTTGTTTTTCCCCGGAAATCCACCTCAGGCGTATCCATGCCGTCATGGCTCTCCACCCCAGGTCCGGTACTCGTGCGAAGGCATGTGAGGGGCCACAAGACGGACCCTCTCGTGGAGCCAGTACACCTACTCCACGCCAACCCCCAATACGCGTATGTCCGGCACGCCGACGGAAGGGAGGACACCGTGTCCATAAAAGACGTCGCCCCAGCCGGTAACGACAACAACCACGACAATAGCAGCAACAACGATCACAGCAACTCTTACCCACCCACTACTCTTTCATCACCCCCGGAAGAACATCGACCAACGGCACCCCACCAACTACCCCTTCAACAACCCTGGCAGCACCCCCGGCAGAGACCCAGGAGGCTACCGGGGACACCCAGCCGACACCCGCGGCACCGCAACAGCCACGTCGGTCGCAGAGGACTATCAAACCCCCGAACAGACTAAATCTATAGAAGGGGTGAATGTGATGAAATATTCCATTCACCACTGCCTGTGACTGAGATCGGTTTCAGTGTCATTTCCCTTCCCCCAGACCTCATTGTATTGTGTACTGGAATGTGCTGTATTGTATACTGGAATGTGCTGGAATGTGCTGTGTGTAGGGCTCCGCCCATACCTGGCCCCGTTTGTAAGCTAGCTTCAGTCTGGCCTCAGTCTCCAGAAGGAAGACATCTCTCTCTCTTACGTGTTACTTTCTAAGTTAATAAAAGCCTTGTTTTTGTTCTGCTAACTTCGAGTCTCGGAATTATTGAGGCACATCAGGGGAACAGTTTCATATTCATGAGGAAAGCACCAAGGACCCGTTTAAGACATCAAGAAGACATTAAAACATTACCAGGTCATTCCAGACCAGAGATGGCCATCACCGGCCATCCCGAAAGCAGTTTAAATATAATAACTACCCCGCTGTTCTATAAGCCCGCCAAAAGTTAAACAAAGACTAACCTTGATTTGGCGGGAGATAGAGGCTTCTTCTGAGAAGTATAATTGGAGACACCCGGGGTAACGATGAAATAGAATAGCCATTGTAGCGATCAGAAAGCCATCAGAGCCATCACAGAGCGCCATCGTGGCCATCATGGCGATTGAAGGAGAAGAAGACGGTTCGAGTCGACATCCCGCCCTGGGGTATTTGTCGGGAGATCGTCGACAAACCCCGGGCCGTTTGATGAGACAAAACTACCGAAGAAACCTACATGAAAGCTGGCTAGAGGCTTCCAATTGTGGTCAAGCAGATGGTCTCTGTCCCGCCGACATCCAGGCCCGCTGAGATCCAGCCTGTCCGTGACCTTCACCTCGAGGAAGAGAAGGCGTGTCGCAGCTCGCAGCCCACAGTGCTGACCATGAGGAGACAGGACGCCTGAAAGGATCAAAACGCAGACCTGTTTCAAAACCTTGCAATTCCTAGTTGGATTGGTGAGCATGTTTCTGGCCCTTCATAATCGGATCAAGGGCAGCACGGTGGCATAGTGGTTAGCACTGTTGCCTCACAGCGCCAGGGACCCAGGTTCGAATCCGGCCTCGGGCGACTGTCTGTGTGGAGTTTGCACATTCTCCCCGTGTTTGCGTGGGTTTCCTCCGGGTGCTCCGGTTTCCTCCCACAGTCCAAAGATGTGCGGGTTAGGTTGATTGGCTATGATAAATTGACCCTTAGTGTTAGGGGGATTAAATGGGGATATGTGTTGGTGTAGGGGTTACGGGGATTGGGTGGGATGTGTGTCGGTGCAGGCTCGATGGGCCGAAATGGCCTCTATCTGCACTGTGGGGTTTCTGTGATTTCTGTGATGTTCTGTGTGTTTCCCCATTTCATGATGACTTTTGTAAAGTATAATATGCCTGTATCTATTTTAGCTAGTACTGTATTGTTATTATTTGTTTTTCCCTCCCATGTACCCTCTCATTTGCTTGCATTTGATTTGTTTTTCCATATGCAATAAAATTCCATTTCGATTTATTAAACTTGGTCTATAAAAGTCTTCTCTGCATTGTAGTTCCTGCACCTAAGTCCAGTGTCTAGAACCTAATGGGCGAGTGGGTCGAACCACTCAAGGTTTTTACTGTGCAAAAGAGAGAGAGCGGCCTCTGGCGAGAGAAACCTCTGCGATCTCGGAGAGAAAACCCCTTACAGAACACCATCACCTCCAAGTTCCCCTCCAACTCGCACACCATCCTGACTTGCAAATACATCGCCGATCCTTCATTGTTGTTGGGTCAAAATCCTGGAACTCCCTCCCTAACAGCACTGTGGGAGTACCTTCACCACACGAACTGCAATGGTTCAAGAAGGCGGCTCACCACCACCTTCTCAAGGGCAATTAGGGATGGGCAATAAATCCTGGCCTTGCCAGCGACGCCCACATCCCAGGAACGAATAAAAGAAAACCTTTTCAGTTAGCGCATTCCAGATCCTGAAAACTCTGAGTGAAAATATTTCTCCTCATCTCCCCTCTCGATCTTTTGCCAATGATTTTGAATCTATGACCTCTAATTATTAACCCGCTTGCCGAAGGGAATAATTTTTCTCTATCTACTCTATCAAACCTCTCATCATCTTTAAAACCTCTATTAGGTCAGCTCTTAACCTTCTCTGTTCCAAGGAGAACAGTCCTAACCTTTCCAACCTCTCCTTATAACTGAAGCCCCTCACCCCTGGTAACATCCTGGTAAACCTCCTCTGCACCCTTTCTGAGGCCTTTACATCTTTCCTGAAGTGTGGGGCCCAGAATTGTCCACAATACTCCAGCTGAGGCCTAACCAGTGATTTTTAAACTTCTAACATGATCGCTTTGCTTTTATATTCTATTCCTCTACTTATAAACTGAAGTAACCCGTCTGCCTTTTTAACCACCTTATCAACTTATCCTGCAACCTTTACGGCTTTGTGTATAGAGTTTACAAGAATGAGAGGTGATCTAATTGAAACATATAACATTCATACAAGGCTTGACAGGGTAGATGCAGGGAGGATGTTTCCCCTGGCTGGGGAGTCTAGGACCAGGGGTCACAGTCTCAGGATAAGGGGTCGGCCATTTAGGACTGAGGCGAGGAGGAATTTCTTCACTCGGAGGGTGGTGAATCTTTGGAATTCTCTACCCCAGAGGGCTGTGGAGGCTCAGTCGTTGAGTATATTCAAGACAGAGATCGATAGATTTCTGGAGACTAAGGGAATCAAGGGATATGGGGATAGGGCAGGAAAGTGGAGTTGAGGTCGAAGATCAGCCATGATCTTATTGAATGGCGGAGCAGGCTCGAGGGGACAAATGGCCGACTCCTGCTCCTAATTCTTATTTTCTTATGACACCAAGGTCTCTCTGCTCATTTACACTTTTCAAAATCGTACCATTGAGGGAGATTCAACCAAGCTGAGGGAAGAGAGAGAAACAGAAAGAAAGAGAGGGAGAGAGAGACTGAAAGAGAGACACAGACAGAAAGGGAGAGCGGAAGATAGAGAGACAGAGAGAGGGTTAGAGAAAGATAGAAAGAGAGATAGACAGAGGCAGAAAGTGGAAGACACAGGCAGGCAGAGAGAGGGATAGAGAGACAGAAGAGAGAGACAGAGAGACAGAGAGAGGGATAGAGAGACTGAAAGAGAGAGAGAGAGAGGGAGACAGAGAGACAGAGAGAGGGATAGAGAGACTGAAAGAGAGAGAGAGACAGACAGACAGAGAGAGGGATAGAGAGACAGAAAGAGAGAGAGAGAGACAGAGGGAGGGATAGAGAGAGGGATAGAGAGACAGAAGAGAGAGAGAGAGACAGAGAGAGGGATAGAGAGACTGAAAGAGAGAGAGAGACAGACAGACAGAGAGAGGGATAGAGAGACAGAAAGAGAGAGAGAGAGAGACAGAGGGAGGGATAGAGAGAGGGATAGAGAGACAGAAGAGAGAGAGAGAGACAGAGAGAGGGATAGAGAGACTGAAAGAGAGAGAGAGACAAACAGACAGAGAGAGGGATAGAAAGACAGAAAGAGAGAGAGAGAGACAGACAGAGGGAGGGATAGAGAGACTGAAAGAGAGAGAGAGAGAGAGAGACAGACAGAGAGAGGGATAGAGAGACTGAAAGAGAGAGACAGACAGACAGATAGAGAGGGATAGAGAGACAGAAAGAGAGAGTGAGACAGACAGACAGAGAGAGGGATAGAGAGACAGAAAGAGAGAGTGAGACAGACAGATAGAGAGAAGGATAGAAAGACAGAAAGAGAGAGACAGACAGACAGACAGAGAGAGGGAGAGAGAGAGAAAAGGGAACAGAGAGAATGAGACTGAGAGAAAACAATGAGAGTGAGAGAGAGTGACAGAGATAACCGAAGAGAGAGAGAGAGATAAGGAAAGAAAAAGAAGGAAGAGTCAACATAGGAACAGGAGGAGGCCATTCAGCCCCTCGAGCCTGTTACACAGGAACAGGAGGAGGCCATTCAGCCCCTCGAGCCTGTTACACAGGAACAGGAGGAGGCCATTCAGCCCCTCAAGCCTGTTACACAGGAACAGGAGGAGGCCATTCAGCCCCTCGAGTCTGTTACATTAGGAACAGGAGGAGGCCATTCAGCCCCTCGAGCCTGTTACATTAGGAACAGGAGGAGGCCATTCAGCCCCTCGAGCCTGTAACATTAGGAACAGGAGGAGGCCATTCAGCCCCTCGAGCCTGTTACATTAGGAACAAGAGGAGACCATGCAGCCCCTCAAGCCTGTAACATTAGGAACAAGAGGAGACCATGCAGCCCCTCAAGCCTGTAACATTAGGAACAGGCGGAGGCCATTCAGCCCCTCGAGCCTGTTACATTAGGAACAGGAGGAGGCCATTCAGCCCCTCGAGCCTGTTACATTAGGAACAGGAGGAGGCCATTCAGCCCCTCGAGCCTGTTACATTAGGAACAAGAGGAGACCATGCAGCCCCTCAAGCCTGTAACATTAGGAGCAGGAGGAGGCCATTCAGCCCCTCGAGCCTGTTACATTAGGAACAGGAGGAGGCCATTCAGCCCCTCGAGCCTGTTACATTAGGAACAGGAGGAGGCCATTCAGCCCCTCGAGCCTGTTACATTAGGAACAGGAGGAGGCCATTCAGCCCCTCGAGCCTGTTACATTAGGAACAGGAGGAGGCCATTCAGCCCCTCGAGCCTGTTACATTAGGAACAAGAGGAGACCATGCAGCCCCTCAAGCCTGTAACATTAGGAACAGGAGGAGGCCATTCAGCCCCTCGAGCCTGTTACATTAGGAACAGGAGGAGGCCATTCAGCCCCTCGAGCCTGTTACATTAGGAACAGGAGGAGGCCATTCAGCCCCTCGAGCCTGTTGTGCCATTCAATGAGATCATGGCTGATCTGTATCTTAGATCCATTTTCCCGCACTTGAAACAATCCCTTGATATCTTTACCTAAGAAAAATCTATCGATCGTAATCTAGAAAATTTCAATTCTCTGCCCAGCCTCCACAGGCTTTAGGGTAAAGAATTCCACATTTCCACCCTTATTTCTGTAAAAGCAGATAGATAGAGAGAGAAAAAGACAGAAGGACTGAGCGAGAGAGATAGAAACAGTGACAGACAGAAACAGAGAGACAAACAAAACAGGGGAGAGGAACAGAGATAAAGAGAGAAAATGTGAGTGACAGGAAAGAGAAAGCAAGAGAGAGCGAGACAGGGAACTGATTGATTGCAGGTCAAGGGTCACACATCAACAGTATAGTCCAGAAGCACATTTAATGTGCAAATTCTTATTGCTGTTCAGTTTAATTACACCCTTGCACCCCTGGTGCTGCGATTAACCTCACAATATAACCGTCTCACTGCTTTGGAAAGCAACATACAACTCTCGCTAATGCACTGCTAGCAAAAAAGCTCTTACACGGGTTAGATGCAGAGTAAAGCTCCCTCTACACTGCCCCATCAAACACTCCCAGGGCAGGTACAGCACGGGTTAGATACAGAGTAAATCTCCCTCTACACTGTCCCATCAAACACTCCCAAGGCAGGTACAGCACGGATTAGGTACAGAGTAAAGCTCCCTCTACACTGTCCCATCAAACACTCCCAAGGCAGGTACAGCACGGGTTAGATACAGAGTAAAGCTCCTTCTACACTGTCCCATCAAACACTCCCAGGGCAGGTAGAGCACGGGTTAGATACAGAGTAAAGCTCCCTCTACACTGTCCCATCAAACACTCCCAGGGCAGGTACAGCGCAGGTTGGATACAGAGTAAAGCTCCCTCTAAACCGTCCCATCAAACACTCCCAGGGCAGGTACAGCACGGGTTAAATACAGAGTAACGCTCCCTCTACACTGCCCCATCAAACACTCCCAGGGCAGGTACAGCATGGATTAGATACAGAGTAAAGTTCCCTCTACACTGTCCCATCAAACACTCCCAGGGCAGGAACAACATGGGTTAGATACAGAGTAAAGCTCCCTCTACACTGTCCCATCAAACACTCCCAGGGCAGGTACAGCACGGGTTAGATACAGAGTAAAGCTCCCTCTAAACCATCCCATCAAACACTCCCAGGGCAGGTACAGCACGGGTTAAATACAGAGTAACGCTCCCTCTACACTGCCCCACCAAACACTCCCAGGGCAGGTACAGCATGGATTAGATACAGAGTAAAGTTCCCTCTACACTGTCCAATCAAACACTCCCAGGGCAGGTACAGCATGGGTTAGATACAAAGTAAAGCTCCCTCTACACTGTCCCATCAAACACTCCCAGGGCAGGAACAACATGGGTTAGATGCAGAGTAAAGCTCCCTCTACACTGTCCCATCAAACACTCCCAGGGCAGGTACAGCACGGGTTAAATACAGAGTAAAGCTCCCTCTACACTGCCCCATCAAACACTCCCAGGGCAGGTACAGCACGGGTTAGATACAGAGTAAAGCTCCCTCTACACTGCCCCATCAAACACTCCCAGGGCAGGTACAGCATGGATTAGATACAGAGTAAAGTTCCCTGTACACTGTCCAATCAAACACTCCCAGGGCAGGTACAACATGGGTTAGATACAGAGTAAAGCTCCCTCTACACTGTCCAATCAAACACTCCCAGGGCAGGTACAACATGGGTTAGATACAGAGTAAAGCTCCCTCTACACTGTCCAATCAAACACTCCCAGGGCAGGTACAACATGGGTTAGATACACAGTAAAGCTCCCTCTACACTGCCCCATCAAACACTCCCAGGGCAGGTACAGCACGGGTTAGATACAGAGTAAAGCTCCCTCTACACTATCCCATCAAACACTCCCAGGGCAGGTACAACATGGGTTAGATACAGAGAAAAGCTCCCTCTACACTGTCCAATCAAACACTCCCAGGGCAGGTACAACATGGGTTAGATACAGAGTAAAGCTCCCTCTACACTGCCCCATCAAACACTCCCAGGGCAGGTACAACATGGGTTAGATACAGAGTAAAGCTCCCTCTACACTGCCCCATCAAACACTCCCAGGGCAGGTACAGCACGGGTTAGAAACAGAGCATAGCTCCCTCTACACTGTCCCATCAAACACTCCCAGGGCAGGTACAGCACGGGTTAGATACAGAGTAAAGCTCCCTCTACACTGTCCCATCAAACACTCCCAGGGCAGGTACAGCACAGGTTAGATACAGAGTAAAGTTCCCTCTACACTGTCCCATCAAACACTCCCAGGCCAGGTACAGCACAGGTTAGATACAGAGTAAAGCTCCCTCTACACTGTCCCATCAAACACTCCCAGGGCAGGTACAGCACGGGTTAGATACAGAGTAAAGCTCCCTCTACACTGTCCAATCAAACACTCCCAGGGCAGGTACAGCACGGGTTAGATACAGAGTAAAGCTCCCTCTACACTGTCCAATCAAACACTCCCAGGGCAGGTACAGCACGGGTTAGATACAGAGTAAAGCTCCCTCTACACTGTCCAATCAAACACTCCCAGGGCAGGTATGGCACGGGTTAGATACAGAGTAAAGCTCCCTCTACACTGCCCCATCAAACACTCCCAGGGCAGGTACAGCACGGGTTAGATACAGAGTAAAGCTCCCTCTACACTGTCCAATCAAACACTCCCAGGGCAGGTACAACATGGGTTAGATACAGAGTAAAGCTCCCTCTACACTGTCCAATCAAACACTCCCAGGGCAGGTACAACATGGGTTAGATACAGAGTAAAGCTCCCTCTACACTGTCCCATCAAACACTCCCAGGGCAGGAACAACACGGGTTAGATACAGAGTAAAGCTCCCTCTACACTGTCCAATCAAACACTCCCAGGGCAGGTACAACATGGGTTAGATACAGAGTAAAGCTCCCTCTACACTGTCCCATCAAACACTCCCAGGGCAGGTACAACATGGGTTAGATACAGAGTAAAGCTCCCTCTACACTGTCCCATCAAACACTCACAGGGCAGGTACAGCACGGGTTAGATACAGAGTAAAGCTCCCTCTACACTGTCCAATCAAACACTCCCAGGGCAGGTACAACATGGGTTAGATACAGAGTAAAGCTCCCTCTACACTGTCCCATCAAACACTCCCAGGGCAGGTACATCACGGGTTAGATACAGAGTAAAGCTCCCTCTACACTGTTCCATCAAACACTCCCAGGGCAGGTACAGCACGGGTTAGATACAGAGTAAAGCTCCCTCTACACTATCCCATCAAACACTCCCAGGGCAGGTACAGCACAGGTTAGATACAGAGTAAAGCTCCCTCTATACTGACCCATCAAACACTCCCAGGGCAGGTACAGCACGGGTTAGATACAGAGTAAAGCTCCCTCTACACTATCCCATCAAACACTCCCAGGGCAGGTACAGCACAGGTTAGATACAGAGTAAAGCTCCCTCTACACTGTCCCATCAAACACTCCCAGGGCAGGTACAGCACGGGTTAGATACAGAGTAAAGCTCCCTCTACACTATCCCATCAAACACTCCCAGGGCAGGTACAGCACGGGTTAGATACAGAGTAAAGCTCCCTCTACACTGTCCCATCAAACACTCCCAGGGCAGGTACAGCATGGGTTAGATACAGAGTAAAGCTCCCTCTACACTGTCCCATCAAACACTCCCAGGGCAGGTACAGCACGGGTTAGATACAGAGTAAAGCTCCCTCTACACTGACCCATCAAACACTCCCAGGGCAGGTACAACATGGGTTAGATACAGAGTAAAGCTCCCCCTAATTTACCATCTGATAGCTGATTTAACTCTTAACTGTTTCTTCTATCCTCTCCATCTCTATTATTCCGGCCTCTGTTTTATTGATCCCACTACGCCTGTCACTTTAATGAGCTTTCCTGCCTTGTTCCTATTAAGCTCCAAATAAACTGGTGTCCAAGCTCTTTCTGAGGAAGTTTCTCTATTGAGGATGTTGCCAGGAGTGGAGAATTTTAGCGATGAGGAAAGATTGGATAGGCTGGAGCTGTTTTCTTTGGAACAGAGGAGGCTGAGGGGAGACTTAATTGAGGTGTATAAAATTCTGAGGGGCCTAGATAGAGTGGATAGGAATGGTCTATTTCCCTTAGCAGAGAGGTCAATAACCAACAGGCATAGATTTAAAGTAATTGGTAGAAGGATTAGAGGGGAGTTGAGGAGAACTTTTTTCACCCAGAGGGTGGTGGGGGTCTGGAACTCACTGCCTGAAAGGGTGGTCGAGGCAGAGACCCTCATCACATTTAAAAAGTACTTGGGTATGCACTTGAGGTGCCGTAACCTACAGGGCTACGGACCAAGAGCTGGACAGTGGGAATAGGCTGAATGGCACTTTGTCGGCCGGCATGGACACGATGGGCCGAAAGGCCTCCTTCTGTGCCGTAAATTTCTGTGATCCGCCTCACAAAACAACACGCCTATTCTAACTTAGGGCTTCCTCCTCACCTCCCTCCGCCTTTCTTCCCTCTGGCAACCGATAGGCTAATTTAAAACCAGCTGATCACTACCTCCTGATTCATCTCATCTTCTTGATCTGTGAGGTACTCGCATTTTGGTAACTGAACACCAGAGGGTCCCACTGGGCTAGGAGTACCGACTTTGTGCCAATTGCACCCCAAGCTCTCTCTTGTATTAATTAGCTATTCTTTCACGGGAATGTTCCAGAGGGGCCTGGAAGTAAAAAGTAGCTAGTTATTACCACGCCAGTACGAGTGTGTTTCCACACACAACACCTCTCTCCTACTCTTCACCAGCAACTCGGAGACCATGGGTTCAAATCCCGCCATCGCAAGTTATGAAATTGAATTCATTGGCCTAGAAATTGGGTATAGCCCCGCTTGAGGCGTTAGAACTGGCGTTGCGCAAAGTTTATAGCCAGACGAAACTTATCGCCGCCTGGCGCGATATTGGGTTGCATCGCCCCTAAAGGGGATTGAGGCGCGAATTCAGGTGTTACACGGGACTCCTAAGGCGCTAATCTTCCAGCGCAACCCAATATCGGAGCGGACGGGTGCAGCGCAGGTGCTCTCTATTACTGATGACCACGAGGCGTCCAGGCGCCGGCCAGCTCTTAAAGGGGTGGGTCAGTCAGCTTCAGCATCCACACTCTGCGCCTTGCAGGCCTCAGAATCGGCGCAGGCCCTTCTCTGGCGCTAACAACTTGGACCAGATGGAGAAGGTGAGACAGAGGGCAGAGCGCTTCACCAATGAGGCTCTGGAGCAATTGGTGGCCGCAGTGGAGCGCCGGCGAGATGTTCTCTACCCAGACAATGGCACGAGGCCGAATCATAAGGACTACCGACGAGCTTGGAGGGATGTATGCCAGAGGGTCAACTCCAGCAGCATGGTGACCAGGAGCCCTGTCCAATGCAGAAAGAAATTCAACGACCTCACTCGGGTCGTGAGGGTGAGTGTTGTTTCTGCAAACTTCTGCATCCCTTCATTTGCACCTGACTTTATGGCTACAGTGTGGGCTGTGCCCCATTGGCCATCTGCCAGCAAACACCCATGGCCATTTCTGGGCACACACATGCACATTTGACTCAAGGCGTCATGTAAGGGCTCTTGCACCATGGGGGGCATGAGATGATCACTCAGGGCATCATGTAACATAACTTCCCCTCCTTTCCCCTGCAGTCCAAGCTGGCGAGGATTGGCAAAGACCAGCTTCGCACCGGTGGAGGACCTCCACAAGTGGTCACTCTCACAGATCTCGAGGAGAGAGTCCACCAGATTCTTGGAGGACGTCTGAGTGGTCCTGTGACCACTGCAGCTGCCAACCCCATTGTCGACAGCGATGGTAAGGTTCTCACCTATTACAACTGTCTCCTTCCACTTGTTCCCCCCGCCAGCATGCTTTCTCACTGTGGACCCATGTCATAGCCTTGCTGCAATCTGGCATCCCTTGCTGCCAAGCTGTCCTTTTGCTAAAGCCACTCTTCCACCTCCCTGCTTTCAGATGCTGCATCACCAGCTCGGGAGCTGGGCCCTCAAGCTGCCAGTGCCAGTGCCTCCGAAGGCTCAATGAGAAAATTACTGTCCAACAGAAGGTCAGCAACTCTCTCCAGCAACGATCAGAATGGCCAGGCCAAATGGCTGCAGCTTTTATACTAGCGCTGTCCCCCTTAAATAGCGCCCCCCGAGTCCGAGAAGGGCCTGGGAACGCTCCATCCAACTGTCACTAATAGCGCCAGGCGAAAAGGTTGCGGGCGCCACCGAATATCCGGTCCGGGGCGCCAAAAAGGCGTTGCACACTGAAATGACGTCATGATCTGCCTGCGCCCGCGGGCGAGCGAAAAGAGTTAGTGCCGGCGCTAAAAGGATACTCAATATGGGAGGTGGCACTATATTCACTGCGCCCGCCCGAAAATTGGGTAACGCCCCAATTCTCGGGCTCTTTAGGTGCTAATCGCTGGCGCTACCAACCGAATTTCTAATAAATCTGACCGATTGGCTCTAGAAAATGATCATGAAGTTGTCGGCTTGTTGTTAAAAACCCAACTGGTTCACTAATGTCCTTCAGGGAAGGGAACCTGCCGCCCTTACCCAGTCTGGCCTACATGTGACTCCAGTCCCTCATTACATGGTTATCTCTTAATGTCCTCAGGGCAACTAGGGATGGGCAATAAATGCAGCCTTGCCCACATCCCCAGAACAAATTAAAACATTTCTTGGGTGGTGTCCTGTATACAGGCCTCGTTCCTCTACTCATAGAAACATAGAAGATAGGAGCAGGAGTAGGCCATTCGGCCCCTCGAGCCTGCTCCGCCATTCAATGTGATCATGGCTGATCATCCAAACTCAGTACCCGGTCCCTGCTTTCTTCGCATTCCCCTTGATCCCTTTAGCCTTAAGAAATATATCTAACTCCTTCTTGAATATATTTAATGAATTGGCCTCTACTGCCTTCTGTGGTAGAGAATTCCACAGGTTCACCACTCTCTGGGTGAAGAAATTCCTCCTCATCTCTGTCCTAAATGGCCTACCCTTTATCCATAGACTGTGACCCCTGGTTCTGGACTCCCCGACCATCGGGAACATCCTTCCTGCATCTAGTCTGTCCAGTCCTGTCAGAATTTTATAAGTTTCAATGAGATCCCCTCTCATTCTTCTAAACTCCAGTGAGTACAAGCCCAATCGACACAATCTCTCCTCATACGTCATACCTGCCATCTCAGGTATCAGCCTGGTGAATCTTCGCTGAACTCCTTCCATGGCAAGAACATCCTTCCTCAGATAAGGCGACCAAAACTGCACACAATACTCAAGATGTGGTCTCACCAAGGCCCTGCACAACTGCAGCAAGACATCCTTGTTCCTGTACTCAAACCCTCTTGCTACGAAGGCCAACATACCATTTGCCTTCTTAACCGCCTGCTGCACCTGCATGCTTACCTTCAGTGACTGGTGCACAAGGACACCCAGGTCTCGTTGCACTTCCCCTTCGCCCAATCTATTGCCATTCAGATAATAATCTGCCTTCCTGTTTTTGCCACCAAAGTGGATAACCTCACATTTATCCACGTTATATTGCATCTGCCATGCTTCTGCCCAATCACCCAACCTGTCCAAATCATCCTGGAGTTTCTCGGCATCCTCCTCACAGCACACACGCCCACCCAGCTTTGTGTCATCTGCAAATTTGGAGATATTACTCCTCAATAAAGTGAAACACATTCCAGTCCACCCATTGTTTGTAGCTCCCAGCTATATTATATAGAATTACAAAGTATTTACAGCACAGAAACAGGCCATTTGGCCCAACAGGTTCGTGCCGGTGTTTATGCTCCACACCAGCCTCCTCCCGCCCCTCTTCATCTCGCCCCATCAACAGATCCTTCTATTCCTTTCTCCCTCATGTGTTTATCCAGCTTCCCCTTAAATGCATCCATGCTATTCACCTCAACCTCGCCATGTGGTCACAAGTTCTACAGTCTAACCACTCACTGAGTAAATACGTTTCTCCTGAAGTCCTCATTCAAATTATTAGTAACTGTCTTATATTTATGGCTCCTAGTTTTGAACTCCCCTCCCCTCCCCCACACAAGTGGAAACATCTTCTCCATGTCTACCTTATAGCGCCCTCTTCATCGTCTTAAAGACCTCTATCAGGTCACCTCTCTGCCTTTTCTAGAGAAAAGAGCCCAGCCTGTTCAGATTCACCTGATCATTGCCAACCTCGATCAGGGAGGACACGTGGGCACTGTTTGAAATGAGATTGCAGCCGGGTATGAAAGCAGTGGACGGCCTGCTCCAGTGTAACGTTTCCACTGGTCCACCGGTGCTCAGTTAGGGAAACCGGTGTCCCATGGGACAAAACACACAAGCACACACTCAGCCCATGTCTGACCTTAGCTGAGGTCAGGACCTCTGACCTGATCTAGCCTCAGTTATGTGGGCTGGAGCATTCGCTGTGGAAACCCACAATTACGTCCAGATGTGAGCGACCTTTTTTTTTTAAACATAAAAGAACAGATCAGCATTCCCTGCGGCTGAGGAAGTTAATGCACCATTGTGTGGTGTTTGACAGGAGAGGTCCCAAGTTTTAATCCCTAGTTAGTGCTGAGTTACCTGACCTCAGCCAGTGTCGTATAATGGGGGCGGGGGCACTGCAATTAGTCTTAGTGCCTTTAGGCTAAACCACTTCAACTCTGCTGACTGCGTCCTATCCCACACCAGGTCCAGCTCACCCATCACCCCCCGGTCTCTGTTGCCTCCTTCAGCAATTCAATGCCTGCCTGAACTCTTCATTCCTCTGACTCTGGCCTCTTGTGCATCCCCCAATCCCTTCAACCCACTGATGGCAGTTGTACCTTCAGCCATCTAGGCCCAATGCTTTGGAATTCCCTCCTTAAAGCCCTTTGCCTTTCCATCTCCCCCTCCTCCTTCAATACCCTCCTTAAACCCGACCCCTTTGATCAAGTGTTTGGTCACCCCCCACCTCATTTCTCCTTCCTTGGCTCAGCATGCTATTAAGTCTCTGTGAAGCACCTTGGGGCATTTTTCTACATTAAAGGCGATTTAAGCATGGAGGAGGAGGATGGTGATTGATATTGATGATCCTGGGTTGACACAGTCCTGGGTTAACATGCAGGTACAGCAAGCAATTAGGAAAGCAAATGGTATGTTGGCCTTTATTACAAGAGGATTTGAGTATAAGAGTAAAGACGTCTTACTGCAATTATATAGGGCCCTGGTGAGACCACACCTGGAGTATTGTGTACAGTTTTGGTCTCCTTACCTAAGGAAGGGTACACTTGCCATAGAGGGAGTGCAACGAAGGTTCACCAGACGGGTTCCTGGGATGGGGGGATTGTCCTATGAGGAGAGATTGAGTAGACTAGGCCTATATTCTCTAGAGTTTAGAAGAATGAGAGTTGATCTCATTGAAACATACAAAATTCTTACAGTGCTTGACAGGGTAGATGCAGGGAGGATGTTTCCCCTGGCCGGGGAGTCTAGAACCAGGGGTCACAGTCTCAGAATAAGGGGTCGGCCATTTAGGACTGAGATGAGAAGAAATTTCTTCACTCAGAGGGTGGTGAATCTTTGGAATTCTCTACCCCAGAGGGCTGTGGAGGCTCAGTCATTGAGTATATTCAAGACAGAGATCGATAGATTTTTGAATATTAAGGGAATCAAGGGATATGGGGATAGTGCAGGAAAGTGGAGTTGAGGTAGAAGATCAGCCATGATCTTATTGAATGGCGGAGCAGGCTCGAGGGGACGAATGGCCGACTCCTGCTCCTGTTTCTTATGCTGTTATGTTCTTATAACATTGGCCTGGGTTGACACTGACCTGTGGCAACATTTATCGGGATTGAAATTGACCTGAGTTGAAAGTCACTTTGGTTAATTCGGGAGAGACTGGGATGGGGATTCGAGCGCACAATCAAAAAAAAGGTTTCTGTGAAGTTTTCTGCAAGGATGGGGGTCGGACAGTGTCGTGGTTATGTTACTGGAGGTCTGGACTAATAATCCAAAGATCATATCCCACCATGGGAGTTTGAGAATTTGAATTCAAATTTTAAAATCTGGAAATAAAAAGCTGGTATCAGGAAAAAAAAATGGTTGTAAAGCTGTCGGATTGTCGTAAAAACCCATCTGGTTCACTAATGTCCATTAGGGTAGGAAACCTGCCGTCCTTACCCAGTCTGGCCTACATGGGTCGTCACTCCCTTGGTTACTTAGAATTACATAGAATTTACAGCAGGGAAACAGGCCATTCGACCCCACTGGTCCGTGCTGGTGTTTATGCTCCACACGACCCTCCTCCCGCCCCTCTTCATCTCACCCCATCAACATACCCTTCTATTCCTTTCTCCCTCGTGTGTTTATCCAGCTTCCCCTTAAATGTATCTACGCTATTTGCCTCAACCACTCCCTGTGGTAGCGAGTTCCACATTCTCACCACTCTCTGGGTAAAGAAGTTTCTCCTGAATTCCCGATTGGGTTTATTAGTGAATATCATCCATTTATGACCCTGAGGTCTGGTCTCCCCCACAAGTGGAAACATCCTCTCTACGTCTAACCTATCAAACCCCTTCATAATTTTAAAGAGCTCTATCAGCTCACCCCTCAGCCTTCCCTTTTCAAGAGAAAAGAGCCCCAGCCTGTTCTGTCTTCCCTGATAGTTATAACCTCTCAGTTCTGGTCTCAACCTTGTGAATCTTTTTTGCACCTTCTCCAGTGCTTCTACGTCCTCTTCAAAATTTGGAGTCCAGAACTGCACTCAGTAATCCAAGTGTGGTCTAGCCAAGGTTCTATACAAGTCAAACATAACTTCTCGGCTTTTGATTTCTATTCCGCGATAAATGAACCCCAGCGCTTGGCTTGCTCATTTTATGGCCTTGTTTATGGCTACTTTTAATGAGTTGTGAGACTGGACTCCTAGATGCCGTTGCTCCTCTACCTCTTTTAGGCTCTAAATTGCCCTCTGACGTGGTCTAATAATCCGCTACCTGCACTTGTTCGACAAGCAGGCCCAACACCACTTTCTAGAGGTGACTAGGGATGGGCAAAAAATGCCAACATTGCCAACAATGCCCACATCCCGAGTATGAAAAACCAGATAAGCAGGTAGAGGCGATCAGAAACATATTCCAGAGGCCAGTGTCGGAATGGACAGCTGCTAATGGCCGAGCAGAGGGAGTGAGGGATGAGGACAAGCCTCAAGGATCAGAGGGAGTGAGGAGCGAGGACAAGCCATGAGGAGGAGGAGCGAGGACAAGTCTCGAGGAGGAGGAGCGAGGGCGATGACAAGTCTTGAGGAGGAGGAGCGAGGGGTGAGGACAAGTCTCGAGGAGGAGGAGCGAGGGGTGAGGACAAGTCTCGAGGAGGAGGAGCGAGGGGCGATGACAAGTCTAGAGGAGGAGGAGCGATGGGTGAGGACAGGTCTCGAGGAGGAGGAGCGAGGGGCGAGGACAGGTCTCGAGGAGGAGGAGTGAGGGGTGAGGACAAGTCTCGAGGAGGAGGAGCGAGGGGTGAGGACAGGTCTCGAGGAGGAGAAGCGAGGGGTGAGGACAAGTCTGGAGGAGGAGGAGCGAGGGGTGAGGACAAGTCTCGAGGAGGAGGAGCGAGGGGTGAGGACAAGTCTCGAGGAGGAGGAGCGAGGGGTGAGGACAAGTCTCAAGGAGGAGGAGCGAGGGGTGAGGACAAGTCTCGAGGAGGAGGAGTGAGGGGTGAGGACAAGTCTCGAGGAGGAGGAGCGAGGGGTGAGGACAAGTCTCGAGGAGGAGGAGCGAGGAGTGAGGACAAGTCTCGAGGAGGAGGAGTGAGGGGTGAGGACAAGTCTCGAGGAGGAGCGAGGTGTGAGGACAAGTCTCGAGGAGGAGCGAGGGGTGAGGACAAGTCTCGAGGAGGAGGAGCGAGGGGTGAGGACAAGTCTCGAGGAGGAGGAGCGAGGGGTGAGGACAAGTCTCGAGGAGGAGTGAGGGTTGAGGACAAGTCTCGAGGAGGAGGAGCGAGGGGTGAGGATAAGTCTCGAGGAGGAGGAGCGAGGGGTGAGGACAAGTCTCGAGGAGGAGGAGTGAGGGGTGAGGACAAGTCTCGAGGAGGAGGAGTGAGGGGTGAGGACAAGTCTGGAGGAGGAGGAGCGAGGAGTGAGGACAAGTCTGGAGGAGGAGGAGCGAGGGGTGAGGAAAAGTCTCGAGGAGGAGGAGCGAGGGGTGAGGACAAGTCTCGAGGAGGAGGAGCGAGGGGTGAGGACAAGTCTCGAGGAGGAGGAGCGAGGGGTGAGGACAAGTCTCGAGGAGGAGGAGCGAGGGGTGAGGACAAGTCTAGAGGAGGAGGAGCGAGGGGTGAGGACAAGTCTAGAGGAGGAGGAGCGAGGGGTCAGGACAAGTCTCGAGGAGGAGGAGCGAGGGGTGAGGACAAGTCTACAGGAGAAGGAGCGAGGGGTGAGGACAAGTCTAGAGGAGGAGGAGCGAGGGGTGAGGACAAGTCTAGAGGAGGAGGAGCGAGGGGTGAGGACAAGTCTAGAGGAGGAGGAGCGAGGGGTGAGGACAAGTCTCGAGGAGGAGGAGCGAGGGGTGAGGACAAGCCTCGAGGAGGAGGAGCGAGGGGTGAGGACAAGCCTCGAGGAGGAGGAGCGAGGGGTGAGGACAAGCCTCGAGGAGGAGGAGCGAGGAGTGAGGACAAGTCTCGTGGAGGAGGAGCGAGGGGTGAGGACAAGTCTCAAGGAGGAGGAGCGAGGACAAGTCTAGAGGAGGAGGAGCGAGGGGTGAGGACAAGTCTCGAGGAGGAGGAGCGAGGGGTGAGGACAAGTCTCGAGGAGGAGGAGCGAGGGGTGAGGACAAGTCTCGAGGAGGAGGAGCGAGGGGTGAGGACAAGTCTCGAGGAGGAGGAGCGAGGGGTGAGGACAAGTCTCGAGGAGGAGGAGCGAGGAGTGAGGTCAAGTCTAGAGGAGAAGGAGCAAGGGGTGAGGACAAGTCTCGAGGAGGAGGAGCAAGAGGTGAGGACAGGTCTCGAGGAGGAGGAGCGAGGGGTGAGGACAAGTCTCGAGGAGGAGGAGCGAGGGGTGAGGACAAGTCTCGAGGAGGAGTGAGGGGTGAGGACAAGTCTCGAGGAGGAGGAGCGAGGAGTGAGGACAAGTCTCGAGGTGGAGGAGCGAGGGGTGAGGACAAATCTAGAGGAGAAGGAGCGAGAGGTGAGGACGCCTCGAGGAGGAGGAGCAAGGGGTGAGGACAAGCCTCGAGGAGGAGGAGCGAGGGGTGAGGACAAGTCTCGAGGAGGAGGAGCGAGGGGTGAGGACAAGTCTCGAGGAGGAGGAGCGAGGGGTGAGGACAAGTCTCGAGGAGGAGGAGCGAGGGGTGAGGACAAGTCTCGAGGAGGAGTGAGGGGTGAGGACAAGTCTGGAGGAGGAGGAGCAAGGAGAAGTCTCGAGGTGGAGCGACGGGTGAGGACAAGTCTCGAGGAGGAGGAGCGAGGGGTGAGGACAAGTCTCGAGGAGGAGCGAGGGGTGAGGACAAGTCTCGAGGAGGAGGAGCGAGGGGTGAGGACAATTCTAGAGGAGGAGGAGCGAGGGGTGAGGACAAGTCTCGAGTAGGAGGAGCGAGGGGTGAGGACAGGTCTCGAGGAGGAGGAGCGAGGGGTGAGGACAAGTCTCGAGGAGGAGGAGCGAGGGGTGAGGACACGTCTCGAGGAGGAGGAGTGAGGACAATTCTAGAGGAGGAGGAGCGAGGGGTGAGGACAAGTCTTGAGGAGGAGGAGCGAGGGGTGAGGACAGGTCTCGAGGAGGAGGAGCGAGGGGTGAGGACAAGCCTCGAGGAGGAGGAGCGAGGGGTGAGGACAAGTCTAGAGGAGGAGGAGCGAGGGGTGAGGACAGGTCTCGAGGAGGAGGAGCGAGGGGTGAGGACAAATCTAGAGGAGGAGGAGCGAGGGGTGAGGACGCCTCGAGGAGGAGGAGCAAGGGGTGAGGACAAGCCTCGAGGAGGAGGAGCGAGGGGTGAGGACAAGTCTCGAGGAGGAGGAGCGAGGGGTGAGGACAAGTCTCGAGGAGGAGGAGCGAGGGGTGAGGACAAGTCTCGAGGAGGAGGAGCGAGGGGTGAGGACAAGTCTAGAGGAGGAGGAGCGAGGGGTGAGGACAAGTCTCGAGGAGGAGGAGCGAGGGTGAGGACAAGTCTAGAGGAGGAGCGAGGGGTGAGGACAGGTCTCGAGCAGGAGGAGCGAGGGGTGAGCACAAGTCTCGAGGAGGAGGAGCGAGGGCTGAGGACAAGTCTCGAGGAGGAGGAGCGAGGGGTGAGGACAAGTCTCGAGGAGGAGGAGCGAGGGGTGAGGACAAGTCTCGAGGAGGAGGAGCGAGGGGTGAGGACAAGTCTCGAGGAGGAGGAGCGAGGAGTGAGGACAAGTCTAGAGGAGGAGGAGCAAGGGGTGAGGACAAGTCTCGAGGAGGAGGAGCAAGAGGTGAGGACAGGTCTCGAGGAGGAGGAGCGAGGGGTGAGGACAAGTCTCGAGGAGGAGGAGCGAGGGGTGAGGACAAGTCTCGAGGAGGAGCGAGGGGTGAGGACAAGTCTCGAGGAGGAGGAGCGAGGGGTGAGGACAATTCTAGAGGAGGAGGAGCGAGGGGTGAGGACAAGTCTCGAGTAGGAGGAGCGAGGGGTGAGGACAGGTCTCGAGGAGGAGGAGCGAGGGGTGAGGACAAGTCTCGAGGAGGAGGAGCGAGGGATGAGGACAAGTCTCGAGGAGGAGGAGTGAGGGGTGAGGACAATTCTAGAGGAGGAGGAGCGAGGGGTGAGGACAAGTCTTGAGGAGGAGGAGCGAGGGGTGAGGACAGGTCTCGAGGAGGAGGAGCGAGGGGTGAGGACAAGCCTCGAGGAGGAGGAGCGAGGGGTGAGGACAAGTCTAGAGGAGGAGGAGCGAGGGGTGAGGACAGGTCTCGAGGAGGAGGAGCGAGGGGTGAGGACAAATCTAGAGGAGGAGGAGCGAGGGGTGAGGACGCCTCGAGGAGGAGGAGCAAGGGGTGAGGACAAGCCTCGAGGAGGAGGAGCGAGGGGTGAGGACAAGTCTCGAGGAGGAGGAGCGAGGGGTGAGGACAAGTCTCGAGGAGGAGGAGCGAGGGGTGAGGACAAGTCTTGAGGAGGAGGAGCGAGGGGTGAGGACAAGTCTAGAGGAGGAGGAGCGAGGGGTGAGGACAAGTCTCGAGGAGGAGGAGCGAGGGTGAGGACAAGTCTAGAGGAGGAGCGAGGGGTGAGGACAGGTCTCGAGGAGGAGGAGGAGCGAGGGGTGAGCACAAGTCTCGAGGAGGAGGAGCGAGGGCTGAGGACAAGTCTCGAGGAGGAGGAGCGAGGGGTGAGGACAAGTCTCGAGGAGGAGGAGCGAGGGGTGAGGACAAGTCTCGAAGAGGAGGAGCGAGGGGTGAGGCCAAGCCTCGAGGAGGAGGAGCGAGGGGTGAGGACAAGTCTCGAGGAGGAGGAGCGAGGGGTAAGGACAAGTCTAGAGGAGGAGGAGCGAGGGGTGAGGACAAGTCTCGAGGAGGAGTAGCGAGGGGTGAGGACAAGTCTCGAGGAGGAGGAGCGAGGACAAGCCTCGAGGAGGATGAGCGAGGGGTGAAGACAAGTCTAGAGGAGGTGGAGCGAGGGGTGAGGACAAGTCTAGAGGAGGAGGAGCGAGGAGTGAGGACAAGTCTCGAGGAGCAGAGGGGGACCGAGGGGGTGAGGACAAGTCTAGAGGAGCAGAGGGGGACCGAGGGGGTGAGGACAATTCTAGAGGATCAGAGGGGGACCGAGGGGTGAGGATAACTCCAGCACTAAAGCAGTGAGGGCTGTCTACGGGGAGAAACTCTCAGAGGTAAGTTGGGAAATGAAGAGAGTTGTAAACAAAGGCAAGATTTTTTTTGCAGTCAACACTGTGTGGTCCGGGCAGCCAGTGTGGCTCGGAGAGGCGGGTAGGGTGACGGGGTTGGTGGGACGTCGGGCAGGGGTGAAGCTGCAGTCTGTCATGAACGAGTTGAAGCTTGCGGGAGGATTGAGGCAGCAGGGACGGTTAAAACGTTGGAAAGAACTGCAAGTCTTACTTTAACAAGCGAGGAGAAAGACAAAGGGAAATGACACCACCAGAATTAAAACTGCGCACCACAAAATCACAACAGCAGTACTGCGAGAGTGTTGCTTTAAGTAGCGCAAAGCGGGTTTGTTATCTTGAGAGCCAGTCAACATCCAGCATGAACTTTGGTGTGTCAATTATTATTTAATTAACTTTGCATAAAATGCCCTGATTATGAAAATAAGCGGATTTTGTTTTCCCTCTGACCCTCAGTTGCCAATTCCTTTGATTTACAAAGACAGACCGTTTAACCATCTGTCCTCTGCGCACCATCAAAGCAATGCAGAGAGGGGGAGAAATGCCCAGCAGAGAGTTATATTTTTCTCTCACTCTTTCTCTCTACGACACCCCAGAGATGCCGAGCAGAAAGAAATGGATGTTGCAGGAATGATTGGCCTCTTGCTCCTTTTCCACGTGACGCTCCCCAGCGTCTTGAAGTCTGGATCTCTCTTTAGAAACCATTTGATGGGATTGACATTTCTGGATAGAATGAAAGAGACAGGGGGAAAATCAGGATTTGCCAAATCCGGATCGGGATTCATCGACCGCTTGCGATGGGAGGTGACGGAAAGGAGGGAGTGGGGTATAACTTCCCAGGCAGCATCCACCGTCTTCAGTTTTTAATTCATCTCCCTTCTCCAAGCTTCTCCGTAAACTTGAGGTCACCCAAAACTCTGCTGCCCATGTCCTGACTCGCGCCAAGCTCCGTTCACTACCCCCCTCCCCCCGTGCTCGCTGACCTACATTGGCTCTCGGTCCGGCAACGCCTCGATTTTAAAATTCTCATCCTTGCGCTCAAATCCCTCCATGGCCCTCGCCCACCCTCCCTACCTCTGTAATCTCCTCCAGCCCCCACAACCCTCCGAGATCTCTGCGCTCCTCCAATTCTGACCTCTTGTGTATCCTCGATTGCAATCACTCCACCATTGGCGGCCGTGCCTTCAGCTGCCAGGGCCCCAAGCTCTGGAATTCCCTCCCTAAACCTCTCCGCCTCGCTACCTCTCTCTCTTCCTGTGAGACGCTCTTTAAAACCTACCTCTTTGACCAAGCTTTTGGTCGCCTATCCTAATATCTCTTTATGTGGCTCGGTGACATATTGTTCCTGCTAACGCTGCTGTAAAGCATCTTGGGACATTATACTATGTTAAAGACACTATATAAATACAAGTTGTTGTTATTGAAAGTGCAGACTCTGTGCTAAGAGAACTTGCATTTCTATAGCGCCTTTCACGACCTCAGGACGTCCCAAAGTGCTTTACAGCCAATGAAGTACTATTCAAACTGCAGTAACTGTTGGCGATTTGCACACAGCAAGCTCCCACAAATACCAATGTGTTAATGACCGGATAATCTGTGTCTTTGATTGAGGGATAAATATTGGCCAGGACACCGGGGATAACTCCCCCATATTCTTTTCCAAATAGTGCTGGGATCTTTTACATCCACCCGAGAGGGCAGACGGGGCCTCGGTTTAGCGGCTCATTCGAAAGACGGCACCTCTGACAGTGCAGCACTCCCTCAGTGCTGCACCGGAGTGTCAGCCTAGATTAGGTGCGCAGGTTTTTTGGAGTGGGGCTTGAACCCACGAAATTCTAGATTGTTCGGCGCTGCCTACGGGACCACAGCTGACAGTGCACTCCGCTCGGGTTTCACAGATGCTGGTCTCACTCCGCACCTTATCTCATTCTTTATGTGTGAAAGAAAGGACAACAGTGACTATGCCTCAAAAGTACTTAACTGGCTGCAAAGCGCATTTGGGACATTCCAAGGCCGCTATATAAATTAACATCCTTTTTTTTTCTTTTTTAATCCATCATTGGAGCGTTACACAATAGCTTCTTTATAAGAACATAAGAAACAGGAGCAGGAGCAGGAGTAGGCCATTCGGCCCCTCGAGCCTGCTCCGCCATTCAATAATGGCTGATCTTCTACCTCATCTCCACTTTCCTGCACTATCCCCATATCCCTTGATTCCCTTAATATCCAAAAATCTCTCGATCTCTGTCTTGAATATACTCAACGACTGAGCCTCCACAGCCCTCTGGGGTAGAGAATTCCAAAGATTCACCACCCTCTGAGTGAAGAAATTTCTCCTCATCTCAGTCCTAAATGGCCGACCCCTTATTCTGAGACTGTTACCCCTGGTTCTAGACTCCCCAGCCAGGGGAAACATCCTCCCTGCATCTACCCTGTCAAGCACTGTAAGAATTTTGTATGTTTCAATGAGATCACCTCTCATTCTTCTAAACTCTAGAGAATATAGGCCTAGTCTACTCAATCTGTCCTCATAGGACAATCCCCCCATCCCAGGAACCAGTCTGGTGAACCTTCGTTGCACTCCCTCTATGGCAAGTATATCCTTCCTTAGGTAAGGAGACCAAAACTGTACACAATAAGGTGGCACTAAGTGGGGGGAGGGGGGATGGGATTGTGGGATGGGGATGAGGACGGAGGAGGCCATGGAATGGTGATGAAGGAGACAATGGAATGGGCTGAAGGGGAAGGGGATCATGGGTGGGGTGACGAGGCCAGGAAGACTGTGGAGCTAGATAGTGTTGGCAGATACAAAAGGGAGCTGGATAGATATTGGGTGGAGAAAGTGGTTGAGGAACATGAGAGATACAGAGGCAGAAAGAGATAGTGCTGAATTGGGAGCCCATTTTACACCTCGCCCGATTTTATTCTTCATTTACTTTTGATAGAGTAAATAGTTAGAAACTAGGAGGGTCGGTAACCAGAGGACACAGATATAAGATAATTGGCAAAAGAATCAGAGGGGAGAGGAGGAGAATTTTTTTGATGCAGTGAGTTATGATCTGGAACGCACTGACTGAAAGGGTGGTGGAAGCAGATTCAATAGTAATTTTCAAAAGGGAATTGGATAACTGTTTGAAGGGGGGAAATTTTCAGGGCTATGGGGAAAGAGCAGGGGGAGTGGGACTAATTGGATCGCTCTTTCACACAGCCGGCACAGGCACGATGGGCCGAATGGCCTCCTTCTGTGCTGTATCATTCTATGAATCTATGACTTCAAGATACCGAATTATCCAGGCAGATGACACTGACTTTGTCCCATCCTGCACGCACCTGTGTTCCTATCACTGCCTTCATTATTTTGATGCTGTTTCATTCACCACCCCCCCCCCAATGAACCAGACACGATGACTGGACCGCCTCATTCACCAGGACACTGGGCTCGACATGTGGGGAAAATCTCCCCTCTCCTGTCACCCTCTGCTGGCTGCATGGAGCCCGGGTGAAATGAGCTTCAGGTAATCTCAGCCCAGCTCCTGGCGGACAGTCAGCTGCGGCTCAGTGGGTAGCACTCTCTCTCACGTCTGCGTCAGTCAGTCGGGGGTTCGAGCACCGCTCCAGAGACTTGAGCACAAAATCCAGGCTGACACTCCCAGTGCAGTAACTGCTGCCTTGTCGGAGGCGCCGTCTTTTGGATGAGAAGTTAAACCAAGGCACACATTCAAACACTAGTAATATCGAGTTCAACAATTTCAGATCATAACCTCGGCCCCTATTACATTTTTATATATTTTTTATCCACACCTTTGTTTTTTGGCCCTTCCCCCTTTTTCTCTCTCCCACATGGCAGCTGTCTCCCATTCTGCCAGCGCATTTCACACCTAATCTAGAGCCGTCTTTTGTCTCCACTAGTCCTATCACCATCTCGTCTGGTTTTGAATACCTCTTAATGTCTCTTCACTTCTCTTTTGTTCTCTGATCCCCATTTCTCAGCCCCCAAACTGGCCTTTTAATCCGTTTCATTCCCTGTGTTTTTTCAGTCCTGACGAAGGGTTTTGAGCTGAAACGTTGACTCTATTTCTCTCTCCACGGATGTTGCCGGGCCTGCTGAGTTTTTCCAGAATTTTCTGTTGTTATTTCACACATTCAAACACATCCACATACACACTGTCACAGAAACAATTGCAGGCCGACTCCAGGCCACTTTCCTTTAAGCAGATCCATTGCACCTTTTCCGACTCTCTCTCTGTAGGAATACTTTGAGGCCGATCATAAACTTGGATGGCTGAAGCCAAAAGCTCCTCCTCCCCTGAAACCCACCCCCTGAAACCCTATAAACACAGAGGCTCATTCAGCATCGAGCTCGGGAGCCAGGAACAGACCACGGGAGAGAGAGAGAGAGAGAGAGAGAACGGGTTTCACTGCACAAGGGTGGAGGAGAAGCGTGCCATTCTCCTTTTTATGAAATAGAAGGGAAGCTGGAATTGGAGAATCCCAAGGTCGGCATGGATTTTTTGAACTCCAACTACCTGAGCGCTGGGAGCGGTTACGATTACACATTTAACTTTTGGAATGACTACCTGGGTCTGTCTACACTGGTTATGAAGAACCGCAGGAACGTGCCTCGATCTTCCAACTCCATCACTGAGTCCCTCAAGGCCACCCTTGGGCTGAATGACTCAACCTGCCCTTGCATTGGGAATGGGGATGGACCATTGGATTGCTGCTGCTCGCCGAACCCTAGTAGGACCTTCCTGGACCTGGAGGAGAGCTTCTCCCTCTTCAACCCCTTCCAGCCTCTTCCTCCCAGCAGTGGCCACCACCAGGAGCCCGAGATGCTTCTCGACCCCTTCGGCCCCCTCGACCTCCTGGGGCTGGAGAGGAGGGCCTTCAGGAAGGCCAACGGCCGGGCCAAGCAAGAGCCCAAGATCTGCGTCTTCTGCCGGAACAACGGGGCGCCTGAGGATGTCTACGCATCCCACGTCTTGAAGACCCCGGACGGCAGGGTGGTCTGCCCCATCCTGCGGGCCTACACTTGCCCCCTGTGCAACGCCAATGGGGACAACGCGCACACCATCAAATACTGCCCCCTCTCCAAAGACCAGCCCCCCCAACGTGTGTTAAAGGGGGGCAGAGCAGTAGGCGGAGGCAAGAGGCTCAAGGTCTTCTAGACGCAAGACCTTCTCCATTCAAGATTTTCTCGATGGGAAGAGAGAGAGAGAGAGCGAGCTTCCTCTACGTCCTAATCCTTCCCAAAAACTGTTTCAAAGATAATCTGGTCTTGAAAATAAATGTTAAAATCCCACCAATTCTAAATATTCATGGAACAAGAATCTGATTTTGGGAAAACCGTGGGCTTTTGCCTCTCTGAATGTGGTGTTTTGGAATAGACAGAATGAGAGAGGAAATTTGGCTTCTCCCTGGTAACTCTTTGTTGTTTAAAGTGTATGGTGCCGTTTGTTTTTATAATGGCAGTCAGTTATATTGATGTACAAGAAGACACCTTTATGTTTCATTGAGGTCCAGACTTTTATACCTTTTTATTAAAAACCTCCCCCTTTCCCTCTCCACTTAAACTGCCGCTGATGTATTTGAAATCAAAACCCCCCTCCTTCTCTCAAACCTCTTTACAGAGAGAGAGAGAGAGAGGCAGGGCTGCCTGTGTTGGACCAGCGCCTTTTTAGGAATTTCATTTGGACGGAGGCAAGACAGAAAACAAATAAAATCCCTGCTCTTGGGGTGAAACGAACAGAAATTTGAACCGACGCAACATGTCCAACAGAAATAAATGGATAATTTTAAGGAGCATTTTTTTTTTGTTGAATTCAAGGGCATTTGTTTTGGGGGGTTTTTTTTGAGACGGGATTAAATTCTCAACTAGGTGCAAGAACTCTTGATACGTAACCAACGCTTCACTGTAACTCACAGCCACCAGTCCAAACATTGAGGTTTTTTTTGCATCACGTTTGCTTATGTTACGGAACACCGTTAGATTGATTGGTACAAAGAAACCAGGATTTATTTTTTGATGAGATAACCCGAATCACTTTAGGACCTGGGGGCGGGAGGAGGAGGAAGTACCTCATCCACTGCTTGCTTGGTTGGGATCACGATTCAGTCTGAAGACCTGAATTCGTCTTAAAGCAAGACTGCTGATATTGGTTTTTTTTGTGTTTCGTTTATCATAAATTCAAACAAGAGCGATTTGATTTTTTTTGGGGGGGGGGGGAAGAAAAGATAATGTTGGCTGATAGCCAATGTTTTGATTCTTTTTCTTTGTTGCATTCGGTCTAAACTCTTAATCCAAATATATTGAAATTTAAAAAAAATGCAATTTCTTTTCATCCTAGTGAATGTAACATTTTTAACAGTCGGAATATTTCGAAGAGAAAATGATTCGAGCAGGACAGCACAATGGAATTGCTTGTGTTTTTTTTTTTGTTTTGTTTACCAAAGCAGATTTTTAAAAGTTGTAATAGAATTATTTGTAAATAAGATCTTGCTGTAATGTATATTCGGTATGTTACCATATACTGACTTAAAGAGGGCGCTACCTCAAGAACATTAATGCTTGAGAGATGCATTAAGTCTGTGTCAAAAAAAATAATTAAATATCAAACCGATAAATAACCAGTTTATAAATGACACACTGCCATTTCTAAAAGGTTTTGTAATAGTATTTTTGGGGATTTTATATAAGAAATTTGTATTTTTTGCAAAAAAATAGCTGCAGAGGAGATTGAAAAATGAATGTCGCTTTGAAGCAATTCATTAATCTTAAAAATTAACTGTAAATATATTCACCATTTTTCCTTCTTTTGAAATTTGTGTTGTAAATTGTTCAGAGAACAGCCTTTTTATCCCGTAGAGATCTTTTTTTTAAAAAAAATTAAGGTACCGGTTTAATTTTTATTTATATAATGGAGTCACTGTTCTGTATGCTGCAGCGCAGAAAGAATTATATTGTTTACTGGAAGATAATAAAATGGCATATTGAAGACAGGGCGAGGTGACTTTTTTTCATTCTTTGCTTGGGAGTGTGTGGGCCTATGGCTCTCCCTGGTGGCTGAGCTGGGACGTGCACCCTGCCAATCCAGGGCAGATCAGAAAGTCGATAGCAAAATACTGCGGATGCTGGAAATCCAAAATAACAAGAGAAAACGTTGGAAAAACTCAGCAGGCCAGGCAGCATCCGTGGAGAGAGAAACAGAGTTAATGTTTCAGGTCGAAGACCTTTCGTCAGAACTGGAAAAAAGCAGGAAATGAAACATTAAAAGGCCAGTTTGGGGGCTGGGAAATGGGGGGAGGGGAAGAAAGAACAAAAGGGAAGGTCTGAGAGGTGAAGAGACATTAAGAGATATTCAAGGCGAGACGAGATGGTAATAGGACAGGTAAAGAGACAAAGGATGGCTCTAGATGAAGTGTGAAATACGCTGGCAGAATGAGAGACAGCTGCCATGTGGGAGAGAAAAAAAGAGGAAAAGGCACAAACCAAAAGTGTGGATAAAAAATATATAAAAATATGATCGGGGCCGAGGTTATGATCTGAAATTGTTGAACTCGATATTGAGTCCGGAAGGCTGTAAAGTGCCTAATCGAAAGATGAGGTGCTGTTCCTCGAGCTTACACTGAGCTTCCGTGGAACAATGCAAGAGCCCGAGGACGGTGAAGTGCGAGTGGGAATGGAGCGGTGAATTAAAGTGACAGGCGACCGGAAGCTCGGGGTCCCCCTTATGGACTGAACGGAGGTGTTACGCAAAGCAGTCACCCAATCTGTGTTTGGTCTCCCCAATGTGAGGAGACCACATCGTGAGCAACGAATACAGTATACTAGATTGCAAGAAGTACAAGTAAATCGCTGTTTCACCTGGAAGGGGTGTTTGGGGCCCTGGACAGTGGGAAGGGGGGAGGTATAAGGGCATGTGTTGCATCTCCTGCGCTTGCACAGGAAGGTGCCGGGCGAAGGGGAAGGGGTGCTGGGGGTGATAGAGGAGTGGACTAGGGTGTCTCAGAGGGAGTGGTCCCTACAGAATGCTGAAAAGGGAGGGGAGGGGAAGATGCGTTTGGTGGTGGGATCACGTTGGCGGTGGCGGAAATGGCGGAGGATGATCCGTTGAATGTGGAGGCTGGTGGGGTGAAAGGTGAGGACAAGGGGAACCCTATCGTGGTTCCGGGCGGGAGGGGCAGGGGTGAGGGCAGAAGTGCGGGAGATAGAACGGACACGGTCAAGGGCCGTGTCAACCACAGTAGAGGGGAATCCTCGGTTGAGGAAAAAGGAAGACATGTCGGAAGCACTGGTGTGGAAGGTGGCATCGTCGGAGCAGATACGGCGGAGACGGAGAAACTGGGAGAATGGAATAGAGTCCTTACAGGAGGTGGGGTGGGAGGAAGTGTAGTCCAGGTAGCTGTGGGAGTCAGTGGGCTTATAGTGAATATTGGTCGATAACCTATCCCCAGAGATGGAGACGGAGAAGTCAAGGAAGGGAAGGGAAGAGTCGGAGATGGACCATGTGAAGGTGAGGGAAGGGTGGAAATTGGAGGCAAAGTGAATGAAATTGTCAAGTTCAGGGCGAAAGCAGGAAATGGCACCAATACAGTCATCAATGTACCGGAAAAAGAGGTGAGGGAGGGGACCCAAGTAGGACTGGAACAAAGAGTGTTCCACATATCCCACGTCCGCAGGTTCAGTCCTGGGCTGACAGCGGATCTCAGCTGGAGTGGCTGAAAGTGGGGGAGGAGAGGTCAGTAGAGAATCTCGGCCCCGCTATGGGAGTATGGTGGTGGCAAAATCATAAGAGGTTCTACCAGCTAGTGCTCCTGTTGTCACACCTCCCATAATCAAGATTCTGAGGGGGATTGACAAGGTAGTTGTTGGGAGGCTGTTTCCCCCCCACCCCCCCCCCCCCGTGAGTCTAGAACTAGTGGGCACAGTCTCGGGATAAGGGGTCGGCCATTTCGGACTGAGATGAGGAGGAATTTCTTCATTCAGAGGGTGGTGAATCTTTTGGAATTCTCTACCCCAGAGGGCTGTGGAGGCTCAGCCGTTGAGTATATTCAAGACAGAGATCGATAGATTTTTGATATTAAGGGAATCAAGGAAGATGGGGATAGTGCAGGAAAGTGGAGTTGAGGTCGATGATCAGCCATGATCTTATTGAATGGCGGAGCAGGCTCGAGGGGCCGAATGGCCGACTCCTGCTCCTATTTCTTATGTTCTTATTTTCTTATAGCAAGTAGCCACTACAACAATAACAACTTCCATAGAAGCATAGAAGATAGGAGCAGGAGTAGGCCATTCCACCCTTCGAGCCTGCTCCGCCATTCAATGAGATCATGGCTGATCATCCAAATTCAGTACCCGGTCCCTGCTTTCTCCCCATATCCTTTGATCCCTTTAGCCTTAAGAAATATATCTAACTCCTTCTTGAATATATTTAATAAGTTGGTCTCAACTGCCTTCTGTGGTACACACAGGTTCACCACTCTCTGGGTGAAGAAGTTCCTCCTCATCTCAGTCCTAAATGGCTTACCCCTTATCCTTAGACTGTGACCCCTGGTTCTAGACTCCCCGACCATCAGGAACATCCTTCCTGCATCTAGTCTGTCTAGTCCTGTCAGAATGTTATAAGTTTCAATGAGATCCCCTCTCATTCTTCTAAACTCTAGCAAATATAAGCCCAATTGACCCAATCTCTCCTCATACGTCATTCCTGCCATCCCAGGTATCAGTCTGGTGGATCTTCGCTGCACTCCTTCCATGGCAAGTACATCCTTCCTCAGATAAGGCGACCAAAACTGCACACAATACTCAAGGTGTGGTCTCTCCAAGGCTCTGTACAACTGCAGTAAGACATCCTTGTTCCTGTACTCGAATCCTCTCGTTATGGAGGCCGACATACCATTTGCCTTCTTAACCGCCTTCTGCACCTGCATGCTTACCTTCAGTGCCTGGTGCACAAGGACACCCAGGTCTCGTTGCACTTCCCATTTTCCCAATCTATTGCCATTCAGATAGTAATCTGTCTTCTTGTTTTTGCCACCAAAGTGGATAACCTCGCATTTATCCACCTTATACTGCATCTGCCATGCATCTGCCCAATCACCCAACCTGTCCAAATCATACTGGAGTTTCTCGGCATCCTCCTCACAGCACACATGCCCACCCAGCTTTGTGTCGTCTGCAAACTTGGAGATATTACATCTAGTTCCCTCGTCTAGATCATTAATATATATTGTGAATAGCTGGGGTCCTAGCACCAATCCCTGCAGTACCCCACTAGTCACTGCCTGCCACTCGGAAAAAGACCCGTTTATTCCAACTCTTTGCTTCCTGTCTGCCAACCAGTTCTCTATCCAAATTAGTACCTTACCCCCAATCCCATGTGCTTTAACTTTACACGCTAATCTCTTATGCGGGACCTTATCGAAAGCCTTTTGAAAGTCCAAATGCACCACATCCACTGGTTCTCCCTTATCTATTCTACCAGTTACATCCACAAGAAATTCCAGTAGATTAGTCAAGCATGATTTACCTTTTGTAAATCCATGTTGACTTTGTCCGATCCTGTCACTGTTTTCCAAGTGCTCTGCTATTAAATCTTTTATAATGGACTCTAGCATTTTCCCCACTACCGATGTCAGGCTTACTGGTCTATAATTCCCCGTTTTCTCTCTACCAGGGAATCAAGGGATATGGGGATACTGCAGGAAAGTGGCGTTGAGGTTGAAGATCAGCCATGATCTTATTGAATGGTGGAGCAGGCTTGACGGGCCAAATGGCCGACTCCTGCTCCTATTTCTTATGTTCTTATGGGTTTTGATACAACTGAGTGTCTCGCTGGGCCACTTCAGAGGGCAGTTAAGAGTCAACCACGTTGGTGTGTGACTGGAGTCACATATAGGCCCAGACCAGGTAAGAACGGCAGGTTTCCTTCCCTAAAGGACATTAGTGAACTAGTTGGGTTTTTACGACAATCCAGCAGCTTCATCGGCACTTTTACTGAGACCAGGTTTTTATTTCCAGATTTTTTTAAACTAAATTCAAATTCTCAATCTGCCCGGGTGGGTTTTGAACTCACGTTCCCTGGATTATTAGTCCAGGCCTGTTGATTACTAGCCCACTACACTACCGCACCCACCCCCCCTCGAGGAACAAGAGCAACTGAGACTCAGAGAGAAAAGCCACAGACTAGAAGTGGGAGAAAGATTGATGATCTTTATCTTGTATCCTGTCCAGGAATATGAGAGAGAGGTATGAACAGATTTTCCCAGCCTCGGGAACGGAATTCATGTGTTGGACAGACTTGAGCCTCCTAGAGAACTAGGAGGGTTTAAGAGCAAGCAATTAGTATACAGGAAAAGTCCTGATATCCGGCACCGACGGGACTGAGCTGCTGCCGATCTATCAAAACTTCCGGATAGACCAGCGCTAATGTTGAAGGATACGGAGGTTTTCATCTCCGTATCTGACAACAAACACTGTTGCTTAGCAACAGCTTGTAAACACTCGGCCCGTACCTTGGAAGCATCTCTGAAGCTGTTGCTAAGCTACAGAGACGCTTTCCAGAGCCTGACTGTTAAAACAATGCTAGGAGAAGAAAAAAAACCTAACCAAAGTGGCTGCTGATTTCTGCCGTTAGATCGAGGTTTCCGGGCATACAACCTCTGGATAAACCAAAGTTTTCTGTATTCGCTGCTCACGATGCGGTCTCCTCTAGATTGGGGAGACCAAACGCAGATTGGGCAACCGCTTTGCGGAACACCTCCGTTCAGTCCGTAAGGGTGACCCTGAGCTTCCGATTGCCTGTTACTTTAATTCTCCACTCCACTCCCACTCTGACCTCTCAGTCCTTGACCTCTTACACTGTTCCAACGAAGCAAGGAACAGCACCTCATCTTTCGATTAGGCACTTTACAGCCTTCTGGACTCAACATTGAGTTCAACAAATTCAGACAATAACCTCGGCCCCCAACTTTTTGGACGGCAGCTGTTGATGATCCTGCCATTGCCATTTACACCTCCTCTAGACCCATCTTTTGTTTCTTTACTTGTCCCATTACCCTCTCCTTTGCCTCGCACCATCATCCCTTTTGTCATTTAATCTCTCCTGCCTTCCACCCTATCACAGACCTTCCCTTTTGTTCTTTCCTCCCCGCCCCCCTTTCCCTGCCCCTACACTTGCTTAAAAACCTGTTATCTCTCTAACTTTTTCTAGTTCTGCTGAAGGGTCATCGACCTGAAACGTTAACTCTGTTTCTCTCTCCACAGATGCTGCCTGACCTGCTGAGTATTTCCAGCATTTTCTGTTTTTATTTTAAGAGCAAGCATTTGGCATAAGGGAAGGAATTGAGCTCCGGTGAGTGCTTTAATATTATACTGGGGGTAATTTAGACCAGGTGCGATAGTGTGAAACATAAGTCGGCACCGGGACTAAACCGAATTCAGATTCTCAAAGTGTCATGTTGGGATTTGAGCTCACGTGTGCTGCTTAATCAGTCCTGCCCCCTCAATCCTTCCTTCTTAGGCAGTCCCTCGGAACCAAGGATGACTTGCTTCCACATTAAAAATGAGTTCTCAATGTAAAGTCTGTGGGTTGTATAGTGAATTAATGCACAGACTACAAAAGTAACTTTTAACAGGACTTTACTATTCGGAGGTCAGGGCGAATCTGCCCAATAAATTCTGCCACAGCACTTATATACCGGTGTGGTCACTGTCGGTATTACAGTATACAGCAGCCAGGATAAAGTAGTGCCACACCTAAAATAGTTCTCTTAAAGGTGGACGGTTACATACAATAGTTCTCTTAAAGGTAGAACAGTTACATACACTACAATCCTCCCTTTTTAGCTTACAACATACTTATTCCCCATTAACATAACATCATAACCTACCCAACTTCATGTTACAACAGTTCACAGAGGTAGTCTCTGCGGAAACAGTTCACAGATTCAGTCTCTGCGGGAAACAGTTCACAGATTCAGTCTCTGATCTTCTTGACTCGGTCCGGACCACGCCTCCGTGGTGTAGTCGGGTCACCTTGCTAGAGGGACTCATCCCATAGTCCTTCCCTAGACTTAACAGCTTTACTTCCATCACTTCTGAACCAGCATTGCTGACTTTTTAAAACAAACAAAAAACAGTTGGATTGCCTTGGGAAATTTTCCTACCTTCCAACTGATTTGGCTCCGTTCGGGGGACCACGTGTGTGATCGGGTAGAGGTAATAATGGTTCAGATGGTTATCATCTTCTGCTTCGTCTTTTCCTTTTTTGCTTCTTGGAGACTCTCGGAGCTCCATTGTCAGCTGCCAGCTGTAACGCCACCATCTCCCTATGTTCCTTAGACTTTAAGTGATTCATCCTGATTTCGGCACTTTGGGAGTTCTCGGCACAAGCTGGGCAGACCAGGTCCTCGTAATATTCAGTGTCACTCAACAGATCATGGTAATATTCGGTGTCGTCCTGAGCTAGGCCAGCGAGAGGGTCTTCTATTTCCTCCTTACCCAGCTGGACGTTAGCCGACTTTTGTTCCAAATCCCGACATCTGTCCTGAAGAGACTTCATCATGCGTTCAGATTCATCCCGCTTTTTCTGGGCTTCCTGCAAGTCTTTTACTAATGACCTCATTTGTGATTTCAATACTTCAACTTCATTCGGAGATTGATTGATCGGACTATTCAATCCCTCTACTGAAGGAGCTGTTTCAGTATTCTGTTGTTCTGCATTGCCGTGTGTCAGCGTACTTTTGGCATCCAAGGGCTGTTCTGCTGCAGACTTCTCAGTCTGGGTTGCCACCTCAGCTCTTCCAATGACTTTTGAGAGCTCCCTTCCCTTTGAAGATTGAGGCTCGTATTTAAGTTTTTCCCATTTTAGAGTTTTATCCCTCAGCATATGAATGAGTTGGCTGACTGTTAACTCTTCTGCCATCATCCATTTCCCATTAGCTGCAGGGCTGTTTAGAACCTTGCACTGGGGTCCCTTTGCTGCTTCTACTTCGCCATCATCCGCAGCCTCCGCCATTCGAATTTCCACAAATGAATCGTCCGGTGATGCTGCACCCGACTTCAGTAGGAGCTCGGAATTCATGGCGACCAAATCAGCCTTTTCTGCCTGCAACCTGCTAACAAGCGCCTTCAGTTGCTGAACATCTTGCTCCACCAGATTAGAGCACGCACCTTCAGAGACCGAATCAGCTTTGATTCGTTTGGCCTCCTCGCGCAGACGGTTTGTGTGCTCCTGCTCCATTTTCTCCCTCAGCTGCTTCTGTTGTCTTCCCAGATTCTCCCACTCTGTGTCCAAGAACTTTTTCATTGCTGTTGTCTCTTGCTCAAGACGGCAACTCAATTGTTCTAATTGCTGTTGTAATTTGAAATAAAGTTGAGTTTGAGCTCGGTGTTCCTCAGTAATGTATATGTCTGTAAACTGGACAGACTCAGAATTCTCTGTCAAACTATGTTGTTGTTGTTCAGTGGAATTCTGTTCTGAAACTTTGTTCTCCTCTGGAGCATAAGCCTTTATGCACGCCTTCGTTTTTCCAACCTCAGTCAGCAAGTTCATTTTAGACTTGTCTTTCATACTTGGGCTGGTCTCATCGTCATCCGTTTCAGAGTCTGAGCTGATTGTCTGCACCGAGTCCTCACTCGTTATTGCTTTTAGGTAGTGCCATTCCATGTCTATTTTCTTGATCCACTCCCGTCCTAGAAGTGGTGGTCCTCCCTCAGGTAGTACATATAAGTCCATTCCTGGGTGTTCTTTGCCCCTGTCTCTCACCTTGACTCTTATCTTCCCCATGGGGTATACTTTATGCCCCATGTATGTCTGCAATACGAACTTGGTATCTCTCAAGGGTATATGTGAGAATAGCCGGTTGTAATCCCTTCGATTTATGACTGATAGGGCTGATCCAGTGTCCAACTCCATTTTCACTTGGACTCCGGCTATTTTTAGCATGACCCAGATAGTTTGTAGGTCAGCTTTCTTACTCACATTGTGAATTCTCAGACTACCCAGTTCCTGGCCGTTTGGGTCTGAATCCGAATTCTGTTCGTCTGAACTCTTCTCAGCCACCTTGTGTACTTTGTTGTACTTTCCCTGTGATGGCTTTTTTTGGTTGTTGGTCTTCTTTCCTGACCGGCATACTTTAGCTATGTGACCCAGTTTGCCACATTTTCTACATTCCTGGTTTTTAAACCAGCATTGGTTCTGGTCGTGTGTTGTCTTCCCACAACGTTAACATTTCGTTGTACCCGAAGTAATTTGATCCACACTGAGTACCGTTGCCTTTAGCTGCATTTCCGCAGTTCCTTTCGCTGCGGCTTCGTGCGATGCTGCAATAAGGACAGCCCTATCAAGTGTAAGGTCGTTCTCTTCGAGCAGTTGCTTTTGTGTTCCTTCCTTCGACAACCCGCACACGAACTTGTCTCGCAATGCCTGTGTCAGATTTCCTCCAAACTGGCAGTATTTCGCTAATCTACGCAGTTCGACCAAGTATTCCGCGTTGCTTTCCTCTTTCCGTTGCGTTCTCACATAAAATTTGAATCGTTCCGCCAACATCAGCGGTGTGGGGTTCAAGTGATCCTTCAGAACAGCAACAATATTAGCGAAGGTCTGATCTGCCGGTTTAGCTGGTGATAGAAGATGCTTCAATAACCCGTATGTCTTCGCGCCCAGCGAGTTTAGCAAGGTTATAGCTTTATCATCATCTTCTATTTTATTGGCCTCACAATATATCTCGATACGTTCTACGTACGTGGCCCAATCTTCCACCTCCGGCATCGAAGTTGTTGATGTTACCATGCTTAGGCATCTTCACTATCTCTCACTATCTTTCTGCGAAACAACAGGATTTCTCTTTAACGTTTTCTTTTTTTTCAAAATGGCAGGTTCCCGCGCTTGTCTTCTTCCCCGCCTACTGGCAAAATGGCGGTTTCCCGCGCTTGTCTTCTTCCCCCCTACTGGCAAAATGGCGGTTTCCCGCTCCTGACTTCTTCCTCTGGTGGGAGGGGTAAGCTTTGCCCTCGGGCGACGACCGCTGGTTTACGGGGTTTGTAGCCTGTGCGCCGGCTTCAGTTTATTCTGAAGCGCGCGCTAGAAAAGCCGATTGCGTTCCTTGTCCCCCCCCCCCCTTCTTCTTTTCGGCAGGGGCAACCGGCGCTGGGGACAACCAGTTGGCGTCGGACAGATCCAGCTCCTGGTCCTTCACGGCAGCTGCTGCAAGCCGCTGGCCGGAACCTCGCTCGGTCTCTCTCTCGGGCTCTGTCTCTCCCGCTCGCGCGGCTCTCGCTCGCTCTCTCTCGGGCTCTGTCTCTCCCGCTCGCTCGGGTCTCTCTCGCTCTCTCTCGGGCTCTGTCTCTCCCGTTCGCGCGGCTCTCCCTCAGCGGCTTTAAACGCCTCTCCCAGACCTCCCGCAGTCCGGTCCTTTCCTCCCCGGCTGCGGCTGATTCTTCGCGGGTTATTTAGTTATTTATTTATTTATTGCCTCCGCGCCTTATGATCCCGGTCGCAGCGCCTCGCGGCCTCGGTAGGTGCCCGGCCTTTTTCACCCCAATCGCGCCTCCCAGCTTCTCGCAGTCCGGTGCTTTCCTCCCCGGCTGTGGCTGAGTTCTCCGTGGCTTATTTATGTTTATATCTTCCTGCGCCTTACGATCCCGGTCGCAGCGCCTCGTGGTCGCAGTATTTGTCCGGCCTTTTTCGCCGTCGCGGTCTAGTCGTCTCACGACGCTCCCCAGCCCGCTTGTACCGCGGCTTCTGCTCCACGCTGCCCCAGTCTCAGCGCCTCTGGGCCCGACTTCTGTCCGGCTCCTTTCCCCCTCGACCGTGGTCGAGTTCACCGCCCTTATCCTCCGTTTATTTGTTTCTATTTTCCCTTTACTCACAGTCACCGTGGCCGACTTGCTTCTCGTGCTAATCGGCTCACTCCCCACCGTGGCAGAAGGGACAATCAGTGCCTGTTGCTGATGGAAGGCGTCTTGTTTGAAGTCTTCCTTCCTTCTTGCTCTGCAGCCTTGAGTTTTCTCTCAGCAAAACGACGAGGGCGGTTGCCTCTTCTCGACGCTCGTTAACTGTTTCAGAAGTATTGTTGCCGCAGGGTACGATCGAACTCGTCGCCACTGTAAAGTCTGTGGGTTGTATAGTGAATTAATGCACAGACTACAAAAGTAACTTTTAACAGGACTTTACTATTCGGAGGTCAGGGCGAATCTGCCCAATAAATTCTGCCACAGCACTTATATACCGGTGTGGTCACCGTCGGTATTACAGTATACAGCAGCCAGGATAAAGTAGTGCCACACCTAAAATAGTTCTCTTAAAGGTGGACGGTTACATACAATAGTTCTCTTAAAGGTAGAACAGTTACATACACTACACTCAAGTGACTGATGTGTCCAATGCGGGACCTACAGTCTCTGTCACAGGTGGGGCAGACGGTGGTTGAAGGGGCGGGTGGGTGGGGTGCTTGGGTTGATGTGCGCTCCTTCCGCTGTTTGCGCTTGGCTTCCGCTTGCTCCCAGCGAAGAGACTCGAGGTGTTCGGCACCTTCCCGGATGCTTCTCCTCCACTTTGTGCAGTCTTGGGCCAGGGATTCCCAGGTGTCGGTGGGGATGTTGCACTTTTTCAAGGAGGCTTTGAGGGTGTCCTTGAAACGTTTCCTCTGCCCATCTGGGGCTCTCTTGCCGTGCCGGAGCTCCGAGTAGAGCGCTTGTTTTGGGAGTCTCGTATTGGGCATGCGGATAATGTGACCCGTCCATCGGAGCTGAGGAGAGCATGCCAGGGGATCTCAGAGACGCCTTTCAGTCACTAGTTAAATAACAGAACCACGACACCGCCATGTCCTTTCCCTATTATACTGGCGATGTGTGAAATTCAATCACGGGGGATGCAAATTAAAAATTAGGAAAATTTAAGATGGAGAACTTTGGGCCCAGACTTAGTGCAAAGAAATACATTAGAACAGCACAGAAACAGGCCATTCGTCTCAACCAGTCCAGGTAGACGTTTACCCTCCGTGCGAGCAAATAGTCCCGATCACATTTACCTGCCCTGTTCCCACTTTCCTTCAGTCCCCTTTTCCTTCATCCCCCTCTCCGATCTAATCTCGAATGTTGACACAGTTTCTGCCTCAACCACTAACTCTGGGAGTGAATTCCACAGCCTCACAACTCTCGGTGTGTGTGAAGAGGTTTCTCCAGCCCTCTGCTCAAAATCTCTTACATTTCATCTGGTATCTGTAGCCACCTTGTGGTCAAAGGAATCATCACATGCAACAGTTTTCAACAGTTTATATTCCAGGCAGAGATTGAAGAGACAGAGAGAGAGGGAGAGAGCAACAGAGAGAAAGAGAGGGAGAGACAGAGACAGAGATAGAGAGAGAGAGAGAGAGAGAGAGTGACAGAGAGAAAGAGAGGGAGAGACAGAGACAGAGATGGAGAGATAGATAGAGAACCAATTGCACTCTATGGCAGTGAAGTATGGGGACCGCTAACTCAACAAGAATTCGCAAAATGGGACAAACACCCAATTGAGATCCTACATGCAGAATTCTGTAAAAGTATCCTCCGGACTCAAAGGAAAACAGTAAACAATGCATGCAGGGCGGAACTAGGCCAATATCCATTAATAATCACTATCCAAAAAAGAGCCACCAAATTTTGGAATCACCTACAAATGAGCAACCCCCAATGCTATCACTACGACGCCCTGAAATGCCAAGAGCTGACCATAAAGAAGAATACCCTCAGTCAACTAGTCCTGGGACTCAGTGAAGTAACTACTAACAATGCTAACAATAACCAGCCCCAGGACAGTGACAGGGTAACACAAAGAATTCGACCCAACACAATCGTCGCTAAGCAAAAGGAAAAATATCTGACATATTGGGCAGAAACAACAAAAACCCAAAGCAAACTCAATTGCTACTTGGCCCTAAACAGACAATACAACACAGCTGATTACCTGACCATGGTAAAGGATAACAAACTGAGAAGAACCTTGACAAGGTACAGACTTAGCGAACATAGCCTAGCGATCGAAAAAGGCAGACACAGGCAGACCAGGCTGCCAAGAGAAGACAGGATATGCTCTCACTGCAGTCAGGGAGTAGTGGAGACAGAGATGCACTTCCTCACAGCCTGTGGAAAATATCAGGACATCAGGGAGAATTTCTACCAAAAATTCTCACAAATATGCCCTGAATTCAGAAATCTGAATGACAACCAAAAACTCCCATTCCTACTGGGAGAGGAGAGAAGCTGTGTAACACTGGCGGCACACTATGTTACAGCTTGCCATGAACAGAGGGACAACCAGTAAACTAAGAAATGAATATATATAAACAATGCGAATGTATATTTATACACTCAGGGATATACCTGTTTATACACTGTATGAATAGAACTGCGTTTATGTGCTCAACCATAAATGTATTTTGATGCTTTGGCAACATAAGATGTAACTTATCATGCCAATAAAGCGATTTGAATTGTGAATTGTGAGAGAGAGAGGGAGAGAGCAACAGAGAGAAAGAGAGGGAGAGACAGAGACAGAGAGACAGTGATAGAGAGAGAGAGAGAGAGAGAGAGAGAGAGCGACAGAGAGAAACATACAAAATTCTTACAGGGCTTGACAGGGTAGACACTGGGAGGATGTTTCCCCTGGCTGGAGAGTCTAGGACCAGGGGTCACAGTCTCAGAATAAGGGGTCGGCCATTTAGGACTGAGATGTGGAGAAATTTCTTCACTCAGAGGGTGGTGAATCTTTGGAATTCTCTACCCCAGAGGGCTGTGGAGGCTCAGTCGTTGAGTATATTCAAGGCTGAGATCGATAGATTTTTGGACTCTCGGGGAATCAAGGGATATGGGGATAGGGCGGGAAAGTGGAGTTGAGGTAGAAGATCAGCCGTGATCTTATTGAATGGCGGAGCAGGCTTGGGGGGGGCGAATGGCCTACTCCATGTTCTTAAAGAGAGGGAGAGACAGAGAGTGACAGTGAGACAGAGAGAGAGGCCGAGGGAGAGAGAGTGAGACAGAGAGAGATAGGGAAAGGGAGAGAGAGAGAGAGACAGGGTCAGAGGGAGAAACAGAGAGAGGGAAAGGGAGAGAGAGTCAGAGAGAGAGACCAGAGAGACAGAGAGAGGTTGTGACAGAGACCAGAAATACAGAGACAGAGGAATTTTAACACCAAAAAACAGGTGGGTTTGGGTCGGTGGAAGGTTAAAGTGTTAGAAATCTGAACCCTGACCCCAGCCTGCCTCCAACCCGCCTGTATTGATTTCTATGTGGGTTCAACGACGACACATTGATGAAAGAGTAAGTTTTTAATCTAAAGTTTGTTCAACTATGTTAACAGCATTACAGGAGACACCATCTTAGAGATCCATCTAAAACGAAACTAAAACTAAACTCTGCCTCTCTCACATGCCCTCTGCTGGTAAGGCATAAATAATCAAACAGGCAAATATGCTGGTATGGCATAATAATCAAACAGGCAAATACCATCACTATTTGCTGATATCATTACATCTCCCTTTCTTAAAACAAAAGTATTTTACTTTTATCTAACAACATGTTTTCTTTGTATTACTCTGCATTTTAACTGTAACACTTAATGAACTTACATTATCATTATCATTATCAAGGTTTTTTAACCTTGTTTTGTGTGTTCACATGAAATATGTAAATACACTAGAACTTGAAGAGAGAATAAGATAACATTACTTCCTTCTATAACAAGAGTCCTTAAACTTGCTCAATGAGTCTCTCAGGAGGCTTCACGTGTCTTGAGGATTTTCTGATTGATTGTCCTTAAATCTGAGTTGTTGCCTCAGATGATGAGTTCTCAGCTGTGTGATCAGGTTGTTCAACAGTATCAGTCTTTTGACCTGCTGTGTGATCAGGTTGTTCAACAGTATCAGTCTTTTGACCTGCTGTGGCTGGTCCCATGAGAAGATCCCGACGATTTCTTCGCAGAACAGCACCCTCATCTGTCTGAATGGTGTATGATCTTGGTTGAACTTCACTCAAGACAGTTCCCTTCTGAGTCCATATGTTTGTTTTGTCTTTGAACCTTACTTGGTCACCAGTGTGGAGTTCAGGTAGGTTTTGTGTTCCTCTGTCATAGTAGTACTTTTGCTTTTCTTTCTGTTGTTCTTTGAACTTCCTCACTTTCTCCCCCTCTTTTGTTTTCAGGAGGTTCTCCGGGATGGGTAGGTTTGACCTTAGCAGACGTCCCATAAGGAGTTGGGCTGGTGACATACCACACTCGAGCGGCGTTGTGCGGTATACAAGCATGCTCTGGTAGAAGTCAGTTCCACTGTCTTTTGCCTTGTACATCAGTCTTTTCACTGTCTGGACCGATTTTTCCACTAGTCCATTGGACTGTGGAAAGTGAGGACTTGACGTTGTGTGGACAAAGTCCCACTCTTTGGCAAAGTGTCGGAAACTCGCATTGTAAAACTGGGGTCCGTTGTCTGTGAAGACCTCGCTTGCCATGCCATGTCTGGAGAATATGGCTTTCATACATGTTATCACCGCATCTGCAGTGGTGGTGTACAGTCTACAAACCTCTGGATACAGGGAGTAATAGTCTGTGACTACAAGATAGTCCTTCCCTTGACATACGAATAGGTCAGCGCCTACCTTCTGGTAAGGTCTGTCTGGCGCTGGGTGTGGCTTTAGTGGTTCTACCGGATTGCTTGCTCGATATTTCAGGCATATTGTGCAGTTTGACACCTCATTTGTCACATCTTGGTTGATTCGTGGCCAGTACATCACCTCTCGTGCTCTTTTCTTACACTTCTCGATTCCCAGATGTCCTCCATGGATCCTTTTTAGCATCTCTTTTCTCAGACTCTTTGGGATAACTATTTTACTTCCTTTGTAGATGATGTCTTCGACCACTGATAGTTCCACCCTGCAGTTCCAGTACTCTGCCATGTCAGGTGAGCAGTCTTGCTTCATGTTGGGCCATCCATCCAAGATGCTTTTCCTCAGTCGTCTCAGTGTTTCATCTTTGTTTGTCTCAGTCTTTATGAGCTCCATTTTTGCATCTGCTATGGGCAGTGCACTTGTGATCATGTCCAAGTAGGCGTTCACTTTTTCATCCATTTTGGTGTTTGCGGGCTCTCTTGCGTCAACAGCTCTGGACAACGTGTCTGCTGTATACATCAGCTTACCCGGTGTGTACGCAACATTCAGTGTATAGCGTTGCAGCCTGATCATCATTCTTTGTATTCTAAGCGGACAGCCATTTAGTGGCTTTTGGAACAATGCAATCAAGGGCTTATGGTCAGTCTCTACACTGATTGCTTGTCCTGACACAAACTGGTGAAATCTTTCACAGGCGTATGTGATGCTGAGCAGCTCCTTTTCTATTTGAGCATATCGCGTCTCCGCATCTGTCATTGAGCACGATGCATATGCAATAGGTTGCCAGCAGTCATATTTTTGCAGAAGAACGGCACCGAGCCCACTCTGTGATGCATCTGATGATATCTTGATGAGTCTCGCTGGGTCATAAAACCTCAGAACTGGTTCCTCTGTGAGCAGTTTCTTTAGATCGCTCCATGACTTCTCATGCTCATGATTCCATTCCCATTCTATGTTCTTTTCAGTTAGTCTTCTCAGTGGCGCCATCTTTTCTGAGAGGTTGGATATGAATTTACCCATGTAGTTGATCATTCCATTAAACCTCTGCACGTCCTTTTTGCATTGTGGCTTTGGCATATTCTCAATGGTGGACACCTTTCTGGGATCTGGTCTGATGCCCTCACTGCTAAGGATATCTCCCACGAATGTCAGTTCTGTCACCCCGAGCTGGCATTTCTCTCTATTCAGCTTCAGGTTTGTTTTCCTTGTTGCTTCCAGCACTTTTTTCAGTCTCTCGTCATGCTCAGTTCTCGTGGTTCCCCATACTATGATGTCATCCATTGATGTATCAACTCCCTCCAGGTGCTCATAGATCATATGGATAGTTTTGTGATACACTTCAGGAGCTGAGGCAATGCCAAATGGTAACCTTAGGAATCTGTATCTGCCAAATGGACTGTTGAACGTGCACAGTCTTGAACTTGCCTCGTCCAGTTTCATCTGCCAAAATCCTGATGATGCATCTAACTTGCTGAAATACTTTGCATTTGCAAACTGTGACATGATTTCCTCACGTGTAGGAAGCTTGAAGTGCTCTCTCTTTATTGCTCTGTTTAGATCTCTTGGATCCAGGCAAATTCTGAGCTTTCCATTCTTTTTGTCCACAACGACGAGGGAACTCACCCACTCAGTTGGCTCATCTATCTTCTGAATCACGTTCAGGCTTTCCATCCTGTCCAACTCTGCCTTCAGTTGCTTTTGAAGAGCAAACGGAACTTTTCTGCATGGATGTATGACCGTTGGCATACTTTTATCTACTCTGATCGTGTGTTCTCCTGGAAGGCAGCCTAGACCCTGAAATAGGTCGCTGTACATTTTCATGAGTTCATCATAGACTGTCTCTCCTTCGCTTTCCACAACGAGGACTCTCTTTACCAGGTTCAGTCTCTCACAGGCTATTAAACCTAGTATGGCTTGCACATCCTTTGGCACCACGATTAATGTTAGCGTGTGCTCTTTGTCCTTGTGTGTCACTTTGACAATGCATCTTCCTTTCACTGGTATATCAGTACCTGAGTATCCTGTCACTTTCACTTTTATTCCATGTATCTTTGGTCTGGGTCTAATTTTCTTAAAATCAGTCTCTGATATCACATTAACTTGTGCTCCAGTATCCAATTTAAATGGAATGTGTGTGTCATTCACTTTTAGTGTCAACATCCAGTCTCTTTTTTCTTTTTTGTTTTCAGACACAACATCCACATAGAACTCCTCTATCTCGCTTTCATCTACTGTATGGACCTTGCTTTGTTGCGCTTGGTTCTTACAGCAACGGGCATAATGGTTGTTTTTGTTGCAACTATTGCATGTTTTACCATATGCTGGACACTTTTTTGGTGGATGCTGTGTACCGCATTGACTACATGACTTTCAATTGCCCCTTTCATTTTTGTTCGCTGGCCACGCCTCTTTTTTCACATTGGCGCTCTTTTTGTTAAACGGTTTGTGTCCGTCCTTTCTCACTGCATCCACATTGCAGCTACTGTCACTGAACAGCTCCTTTGCCTGCGACTTCACAATCTCTGTAGCCCTACACAGTGCTATGGCTTTTCCCAGGTATAGATTTTGCTCTCTTAGCAGTCTTTCCCTTAGACCATTATCTGGAATACCACACACCAGTCTGTCTTTTATCAGCGAGTCTGTCAGTCCCCCAAATTCACACGTTTTGCTTCTGTTTCTCAGTTCAGTCACATACTGATCAATAGTCTCTCCCGTTTTCTGTACACATGTGAAAAATCTGTGCCTCTCAAACGTCACGTTACATTTAGGTATGCAGTAGGCCTCAAACTGTTCCATTATTTTATCCAGCTTCATTTTGTCTCCATCAGCAGCGAATGTGAAGTTATTATACACCTCCAGCGCTTCATCACCCACGACATGTAAGAACACTGACGCTTTCATTTTATCACTTTTCTCGTCAGCTCCGATTGCCGCTAAATACAACTCCAAACGTTGTTTGAACCTCCTCCAACTTTCAGCCACATTACCTGTCAACTGAAGCTTCGCCGGTGGGTGTAATCCTTCCATTTTTCACTTCGTTAGCTATTCTCCAAAGGTAAGTAACGATGTTCTCTTTTGGCTTGCTAATATGTGGAGAGCTGATTTAACTTCAGATTTTTCCTCTTCATCTCTTTCAATCACTTCTGACACCATGTATTGATTTCTATGTGGGTTCAACGACGACACATTGATGAAAGAGTAAGTTTTTAATCTAAAGTTTGTTCAACTATGTTAACAGCATTACAGGAGACACCATCTTAGAGATCCATCTAAAACGAAACTAAAACTAAACTCTGCCTCTCTCACATGCCCTCTGCTCGTAAGGCATAAATAATCAAACAGGCAAATATGCTGGTAAGGCATAATAATCAAACAGGCAAATACCATCACTATTTGCTGATATCATTACACCGCCCACTTCCGGTTTTAATGTTGGTGGGACGGAGGAGGGTGGGGGTGGGGGCGACGCGGGAGGCCAACCCACTCCCGGGAGGCGGGCTGGCACATAAAATATGATAATGAGGCTGCATGCCTCATTTGGAAACACCATTTTAAATGTAACACCGGCCAGTCGGGTTTCCCCGGCCTCGTAGAATTCGGCAGTTAGGCGAGGACTGCAGGATCCAGCGTACCTGCCTCGCCACCCTCTGTGATCGGAGACCCCTCCCCCGAGGCCTCCGACCTCCCCCCGCCCCCAACCCCCTACACAGTCTCTGAACCCCCACGACCTCCGAACCCCCACCCTGTCTCTGAACCCCCACGGCCTCTGACCCTCCCGACCCTGTCTCTGAACCCCCATGGCCTCTGAACCCCCGACCCTGTCTCTGAACCTCCCAAGGCCTCTGAACCCCCCACGGCCTTCGACCCCCAACCCTGTCTCTGAACCCCCACAGCCTCTGAACCCCCAACCCTGTCTCTGAACCCCCACAGCCTCTGAACCCCCAACCCTGTCTCTGAACCCCCCACAGTCTCTGGCCCCCCAACCCCATGATGCCCCTGATCTCCGATCCACCCTCCAGCCTTCCGACCACCCCCCCACAACCCCCCCCCCGCCAACCCGGTCTCCAATCCCCGAACCCCGACCTCCGACCCCCTGTCTCTGAACTCCCCTCCAGCCTTCCAGCCCCCCCACCACCCCCCACACCCCACCTCGGTCTCCAATCCCCGACCCCTGATCTCCGGCCACCCACTCCAGCCTTTCGACCTCTGACCCTCGACCCCGCCAGACAGCCGCCAATCCCTCCCTCCTCTCTACTCCTGGCTGCGGCCTGGTGCCGAAGGCCGACCCGCCCAACAGCCAGCCAGCCTCTCAATCTGGAAACAGAGAAAAAAAATTAAATTTGGCAGGGCCTGAGGGAAACCCATTCTCCCGGGTTTCCCAACTGCAATCCAGCCCCACCCAACCCGCACCCTCCCTGCCTCCGAGTTAAAATCCTGCCCTAGCGAGAGACAGACAGTGAGAGACAGACAGAGAGCGAGAGACAGACAGTGAGTGAGAGATAGACAGAGAGTGAGAGACAGACAGTGAGCGAGAGACAGAGAGTGAGAGACAGACAGAGAGTGAGAGACAGACAGTGAGTGAGAGACAGACAGACAGTGAGAGACAGACAGAGAGTGAGAGACAGACAGAGAGTGAGAGACAGACAGAGAGTGAGAGACAGATAGTGAGCGAGAGACAGAGAGTGAGAGACAGATAGTGAGCGAGAGACAGAGAGTGAGAGACAGACAGAGAGTGAGAGACAGACAGTGAGTGAGAGACAGACAGACAGTGAGAGACAGACAGAGAGTGAGAGACAGACAGTGAGTGAGAGACAGACAGAGAGTGAGAGACAGACAGAGAGTGAGAGACAGAGAGAGAGGGAGAGACAGACAGAGAGTGAGAGACAGAGAGAGAGTGAGAGACAGACATAGGAACATAGAAACATAGAAGGTAGGAGCAGGAGTAGGCCATTCGGCCCCTCGAGCCTGCTCCACCATTCAATGAGATCATGGCTGATCATCCAAATTCAGTACCCTGTCCCTGCTTTCTCCCCATATCCCTTGATCCCTTTAGCCTGAAGAAATATATCCAACTCCTTCTTGAATATATTTAATGAATTGGCCTCTACTGCCTTCTTTGGTAGCAAATTCCACAGGTTCACCACTCTCTGGCTAAAGAAATTTCTCCTCATCTCTGTCCTAAATGGCTTACCCCTTATCCTTAGACTGCGACCCCTGGTTCTGGACTCCCCCGCCATCGGGAACATCCTTCCAGCATTTAGCCTGTCTAGTCTTGTTAGAATTTTATAAGTTTCGATGAGATCCCCTCTCATTCTTCTAAACTCCAGCGAGTACAAGCCCAATCGACCCAATCTCTCCTCATACGTCATTCCTGCCATCCCAGGTATCAGCCTGGTGAATCTTCGCTGCACTCCCTCCATGGCAAGAACATCCTTCCTCAGATAAGGTGACCAAAACTGCACACAATACTCAAGATGTGGTCTCGCCAAGGCCCTGTACAACTGCAGCAAGACATCCTTGTTCCTGTACTCAAACCCTCTCGCTACGAAGGCCAACATACCATTTGCCTTCTTAACTGCCTGCTGCACCTGCATGCTTACTTTCAGCGACTGGTGCACAAGGACACCCAGGTCTCGTTGCAATTCCCCTTCTCCCAATCTATTGCCATTCAGATAATAATCTGCCTTCCTGTTTTTGCTACCAAAGTGGATAACCTCGCATTTATCCACGTTATATTGCATCTGCCATGCTTCTGCCCAATCACCCAACCTGTCCAAATCATACTGGAGTTTCTCGGCATCCTCCTCACAGCACACACGCCCACCCAGCTTTGTGTCATCTGCAAACTTGGAGATATTACATCTAGTTCCCTCGTCCAGATCATTAATATATATTGTGAATAGCTGGGGTCCAAGGACCGATCCCTGCGGTACCCCACTAGTCACTGCCTGCCACTCGGAAAAAGAGCCGTTTATTCCAGCTCTTTGCTTTCTATCTGCCAACCAGTTCTATATCCAAGTCAATACCTTGCCCCCAATCCCATGTGCCTTAATTGTACACGCTAATATCTTACGCGGGATCTTATCGAAAGCCTTCTGAAAGTCCAAATATACCACATCCACTGGTTCTCCATTATCTATTTTAACAGTTACTTTGCTAAGGATATCTCCCACGAATCCCACTTCTGACACCATGTATTGATTTCTTTGTGGGTTCAATGACGAGACATTTATGAAAGAGAATGACTTTTAATCTAAAGCTTGTTCAACTCTTTTATACAGCTTTTACAGGAGACACGATGCTTGTGATGCATCTAGAACGAAACTGAAACTAAACCAAACTGCTTGTCTCTCACATGACCTCTGCTGGTCAGGCATAAGTAATCAATACATGCAAACATGCTATTAAGGCATCATAATCGAACAGGCAAATAACATCTCTATTTGCTGATATCATTACAAGAGACAGAGGGGTCGATTTTCATTGACCCGTGGAGTCGGAATTGGAGGCGTGCGGGGGGGGTAATGTCCCGAATTCGGGGGTCCCGACACCATCCCACCCCCATGTAAGTTTCAAAGGAGGCGGGTACTCGCCTCGCACTGGGACCCGCCTACCCGAGGCGGGAAGGAATTAGTGCCAATTAACAGGCAGTTTTTAGCCTAATCCCTATTTTAAAGCTTGAAGTGTGGGATTCCCGACGGCTCCAAACCACGCCAAGTTAGAGGAGTCGGGCCGTCGGGTTGAAGGACTTGGAGGGGTCGAGATGTCGATGTTCAGGTGAGTGGTGGGTGCATGAGTGCAGAGGTAAGTGTGTTTGGTGTGTCTAAAGTGTGTGAAGAAGTTTAAATTACCTGTACTTACCTTTTTAGCCTTCCTTCCTCTGGGCTTCGGGAGTCCATCATTCAGCCGGCACAGAAAGCAGAATGGCTGCGATCTGTCAAAAGTGACAGCCTGCAGCTTTCTGTGCCGGTGAGATTTCTAACTGAGTCTGTGTAGAAGGACTCAGGTTAGAAGTAAGACTATCAGTGTTTGACAGCTTCAAACAGCTGTGAAACGCTGATATTTCATCTGTCAAAACGTCTTGACAGATGAAATTTCAGTCTGTGACGTCAGCTGTTGCCGGGTGGCCCTTAATTGGCCTGCTGAGCCCGCTGGGCGGGCTCAACAAGGTCAATCAAGGGAAAATCGCACGGATTGGCTGCATCTCGATGGAGGTGGGACTACAACCCCAAAAGTTGTAGTCCCGCCTCCTTCCTGACTTCTGAATGAAAATCACCCTCAGAGAGTGAGAGACAGACAGACAGTGAGAGACAGACAGACAGTGAGAGACAGACAGAGAGTGAGAGACAGACAGAGAGTGAGATACAGACAGTGAGTGAGAGACAGACAGAGAGTGAGAGACAGACAGTGAGAGGCAGAGAGTGAGAGACAGACAGTGAGTGAGAGACAGATAGAGAGTGAGCGACAGAGAGTGAGTGAGAGACAGACAGAGAGTGAGAGACAGACAGAGAGTGAAAGACAGACAGTGAGTGCGAGACAGAGAGTGAGATACAGACAGTGAGTGAGAGACAGACAGAGAGTGAGAGACAGACAGAGAGTGAGAGACAGACAGAGAGTGAGAGACAGACAGAGAGTGAGAGACAGACAGTGAGTGAGAGACAGACAGAGAGTGAGAGACAGACAGAGAGTGAGAGACAGACAGTGAGTGAGAGACAGACAGAGAGTGAGATACAGACAGTGAGTGAGAGACAGAGAGAGAGTGAGAGACAGACAGTGAGTGAGAGACAGAGAGAGAGTGAGATACAGACAGAGAGTGAGATACAGACAGAGAGTGAGAGACAGACAGAGAGTGAGAGACAGACAGTGAGTGAGATACAGACAGAGAGTGAGAGACAGACAGAGAGTGAGAGACAGACAGAGAGTGAGAGACAGACAGTGAGTGAGAGACAGACAGAGAGTGAGAGACAGACAGAGAGTGAGAGACAGAGAGAGAGTGAGAGACAGACAGAGAGTGACATACAGACAGAGAGTGAGAGACAGACAGAGAGTGAGAGACAGAGAGAGAGTGAGAGACAGACAGAGAGTGAGATACAGACAGTGAGTGAGAGACAGAGAGAGAGTGAGATACAGACAGAGAGTGAGAGACAGACAGAGAGTGAGAGACAGACAGAGAGTGAGAGACAGAGAGAGAGTGAGAGACAGACAGAGAGTGAGATACAGACAGTGAGTGAGAGACAGAGAGAGAGTGAGATACAGACAGAGAGTGAGAGACAGACAGAGAGTGAGAGACAGACAGAGAGTGAGAGACAGAGAGAGAGTGAGAGACAGACAGAGAGTGAGAGACAGACAGAGAGTGAGAGACAGACAGAGAGTGAGAGACTCTTCTTCTTAGGCAGTCTCTCGGAACCGAGGATGAATTGCTTCCACACTAAAAATGAGTTCTCAGGTGACTGATGAGTCCAATGCGGGGCCTACAGTCTCTGTCACAGGTGGGGCAGATGATGGTTGAAGGGGCAGGTGGACGGGGTGCTTGGGTTGACGTGCGCTCCTTGTGCTACCTGCGCTTGGCTCCCGCTTGCTCCCGGCGAAGAGACTCGAGGTGTTCAGTGCCTTCTCGGATGTTTCTCCTCCACTTTGCGCGATCTTGGGCCAGGGATTCCCAGGTGTCGGTGGGGATGTTGCACTTTTTCAAGGAGGCTTTGAGGGTGTCCTTGAAGCGTTTCCTCTGCCCACCTGTGGCTCTCTTGCCGTGCCAGAGCTCCGAGTAGAGCGCTTGTTTTGGGAGTCTCGTATCGGGCATGCGGACAATGTGACCCGTCCATCGGAGCTGATCGAGCGTGGTCAAAGCTTCGATGCTGGGGATGTTGGGCTGAGCGAGAACATTGACGTTGGTGCGCCTATCCTGCCAATAGATTTGCAGGATATTGCGGAGGCAGCGTTGGTGGTACCTCTCCAGTGCTTTGAGGTGCCTGCTGTACATGGTCCATGTCTCTGAAGCATACAGGAGGGCGGGTATCACTACTGCTCTGTAGACCATGAGCTTCGTGCTGGGTTTGAGGTCCTGGTCTTCAAACACTCTTCCTCAGGCGACCGAAGGCTGCACTGGCACACTGAAGGTGGTGTTGGACTTCGTCATCAACATCTGCCCTTGTTACATAAGAACATAAGAAATAGGAGCAGGAGTAGGCCAATTGGCCCCTCGAGCCTTTTCCGCCATTCAATAAGATCATGGCTGATCTGATCCTAACCGCCAATCCACTATCACAGAACCATCTCCTGAATCTAACAGAATTAGACACACGAAACAGGAGCAGGATCAGGCTACACGGCCCCTGGGCCCGCTCCGCTACCCACAGGGCCATGACCGATCCGAACCTAGACTCATGTCCAAATTCCTGCCCGCTCCCCGTAACCCTTAATTCCCTTTTCTTCTAGGAAACTGTCTATTTCTGTTTTAAATTTATGTAATGATGTAGCTTCGACAGCTTTTTGGGGCAGCATATTCCATGGACCTACCACCCGCTGAGTGAAGTAGTTCCTCCTTATCTCAGTTTTGAAAGAGCAGCCCCTTATTCTAAGACTATGCCCCCTAGTTCTAGTTTCACCCATCATCTGGAACATCCTCCCTGCATCCACCCGATCCAACCCCTTCACAATCTTATATGTTTCAAAAAGATCGCCTCTCATTCTTCTGAACTCCAATGAGTAGAGTCCCAATCTACTCAACCTCTCCTCATATGTCCATCCCCTCATCCCCGGGATTAACCGAGTGAACCTTCTTTGTACTGACTCGAGAGCAAGTATGTCTTTTCTTAAGTATGGACACCAAAACTGTATGCAGTATTTCAGGTGCGGTCTCACCAATACCTTGTACAACTGAAGCAATACCTCCCTATTTTTATATTCTATCCCCCTAGCAATGAAAGCCAACATTCCATTGGCCTTCTTAATCACTTGCTGCACCTGCATACTAACCTTTTGAGTTTCGTGCACCAGGACCCCAGATATCTTTGTACTTCAGTACTTTCCAGTTTCTTGCCATTAAGATAATAACTTGCTCTACGATTTTTCCTGCCAAAGTGCATAACCTCACACTTTCCAGTATTGTATTCCATCTGCCAAATCTCTGCCCACTTGCTTAGCCTGTCTATGTCCCCTTGCAGGTTTTTTATGTCCTCCTCACTCGCTACTTTCCCTCCCATCTTAGTATCATCTGCAAACTTTGATATGTTACACTCGGTCCCCTCCTCCAAATCGTTAATATAGATTGTAAAGAGTTGGGGACCCAGCACTGACCCCTGCGGAACACCACTGGTTACTGATTGCCAGCCTGAGAATGAACCATTTATCCCAACTCTCTGCCTTCTGTTAGATAGCCAATCCTCTATCCATGCCAGAATATTACCCCCAATTCTGTGATTTTTTACCTAACGCAATAATCTTTTGTGTGGCACCTTGTCAAATGCCTTTTGGAAGTCTAAATACACTACGTCCACTGGTTCACCTTTATCCACCCTATATGTTACTTCCTCAAAGAACTCCAGCAAATTTGTCAAACATGACTTCCCCTTCATAAAACTATGCTGACTTTGTCTTATTAAATTATGATTATCCAAATGTCCTGTTACTGTCTCCTTAATAATGGACTCCAAAATTTTACCTACCACAGATGTTAGGCTAACCGGTTATAGTTTCCAGCCTTCTGTCTACTGCCCTTTTTAAATAAGGGTGTTACATTAGCAGTTTTCCAGTCTGCCGGGACCTTTGCTGAGTCCAGGGAGTTTTGGAAGATTATTACCAATGCATCCACAATCCCTACCGCCACTTCCCTCAAGACCCTAGGATGTAAGCCATCAGGTCCAGGCGATTTATCCGCCTTGAGTCCCATTATTTTACCGAGTACCACTTCCTTAGTGATTTTGATCGTGTTTATCTCCTCCCCCCCATAGCCCCCTGCTTGTCCAGTGTTGGGATATTCTTGGTGTCCTCTACTGTAAAGACTGATACAAAATATTCATTCAGTGTTTTTGCCATCTCCATATTTCCCACCATTAATTTCCCGGTCACATCCTCTAAGGGACCGACATTTACTTTAGCCACCCTTTTTCTTTTTATATAACTATAAAAACTCTTACTATCTGTCTTTATATTTTTTGCTAGTTTACTTTCATAATCTATCTTCCCTTTCTTAATCAATCTTTTTGTTATTTTTTGCTGTCTTTTAAAGTTTTCCCAATCCTCTATCCTCCCACTAGATTTGGCTACCTTATATGCCCTTGTTTTTAGTCGAATACTATCCTTAATTTCTTTACTTAGCCACGGATGGCTGTCTTTTCTTTTACACCCTTTTCTTCTCAGTGGAATATATTTTTTTTGGAAGTTGTAAAATAACTCCTTAAATGTACACCACTGATCATGTATCGTCTTACCCTTTAATCTATTTTCCCAATCCACTTTACTCAATTCCGCTCTCATACCTTCATAGTCTCCTTTATTCAAGCTTAGCACGCTTGTTTGAGATACAACCTCCTCACCCTCTAATTGAATATGGAATTCAACCATGTTATGGTCACTCATTCCAAGGGGATCCTTTACTAGGACATTTTTAATTAATCCTGTCTCGTTACACAGGACCAGATCTAAGGTTGCTTGCCCTCTGGTCGGTTCAGTTACATACTGCTCAAGAAACCCATCCCTAATACACTCAATGAACTCATCCTCAAGGCAGCCCTGCCCAATTTAATTTGTCCAATTAATATGATCGTTAAAATCCCCCATAATTATAGATGTTCCCTTATTACAAGCCTCAACTATTTCCTGATTGATACTCCATCCAACCGAGTTGCGACTGTTCGGAGGCCTGTAAACTACGCCCACTAGTGTTTTTTTCCCCTTATTATTCCTTATCTCCACCCAAACTGTTTCATTATCCTGATCTTTTGACCCAATATCATTTCTCTGTATTACAGTGATTCCTTCCTTTATTAACATAGCCACCCCACCTCCCCTTCCTTCCTGCCTGTCCTTCCTGATTGTTAAATAACCTGGTATGTTTAATTCCCAGGCATTGTCACCCTGCAGCCATGTTTCTGTAATGGCCACAAGATCATACCCATATGTAGCTATTTGTGCCATTAACTCGTCTATTTTGTTACGAATGCTACGTGCATTCAGATAGAGAACTTTCAAATGTGTTTTGTGACACTTAGTTCCTGCTTTTGCCCTTTTTATTACTTTACCTTTTACTCCATACCTCCTGCCCCTTCCTGACACGCTCTGGTTTTTAATTTCCCCACTGGTACCTAAGTCTATGACCTTCTCTGTTGTCATTTTTATTATTTGTTCTCTAGGAACCTCCCCCCCACTAGTTAGTTTAAAGCCCTCTCTACAGCCCTAGTTATATGATCCGCCAGGACTCTAGTCCCAGCACTGGCCAAGTGAAGCCCGTCCCAACGGAACAGCTCCCTCCTGCCCCAGTACTGGTGCCAGTGTCCCAGGAAGCAAAACCCATTTCTCCCACACCAGTCTTTGAGCCACGCATTTAACTCTCTTATTTTATTTGTCCTAGCCAAATTCGCTCGTGGCTCAGGTAATAATCCAGAGATTATTACCCTTGAGGTTCTGTTTTTTAATTTGACCCCTAGCTGCTCATACTCCTTTAACAGAACCGGCTTCCTAGTCCTATCTATGTCGTTTGTACCAACATGGACCACGACGACTGGATCCACCCCCTCCCACTGCAAGTTTCTTTCCAGCCCAGAGGAGATGTCCTTAACCCTGGCACCGGGTAGGCAACACAGCCTACGGGACTCTCGCTCTTGGCTGCAGAGAACTCTATCTATCCCTCTAATAATACTATCCCCTACCACTACAACATTTCTCTTTACTCCCCCCTCTTGAATGGCCCCCTGCTCCACGGTGCTGTGGCCAGGTTGCTCATCCTCCTTGCAGTCCCTGCTCCCGTCCACACAGGGAGTAAGAACCTCGAACCTGTTGGACAAGAGCAAGGGCTGTGGCTCCTCCAACACTACCTCCTGGATCCCCGTACCTGCCTCACTCGTAGTCACACCATCCTGACCCTGGCCATGGGCTACATCTGAATTACTTAACTTCATAGGTGTGACCACCTCCTGATACACAGAGTCCAGGTACTTCTCCCCCTCCCTGATGTGTCGCAGTGTCCGAAGCTCAGACTCCAGCTCATCAACACGGAGCTGGAGTTCCTGTAGCAGCAGACACTTGTCACAGACGTAATCACCGTGAGCCTCAATGGGGTCTACCGGCTCCCACATCTCGCAACAGTAACACATCACCTGCTCCATTCTATGTAATTAATTTAAAAATTTTTTATTGTTAGTTATGGACACCCTCTGCCCGATTATAGATGCTAGTATCCCCTTTAATTAATTGGATTTAAATTAAATCAATCCCTCTAATTACACCAGTTAAATGGTTTACCAACTGTCTCCACTACAGCACAGAGACCCTAGAAAAAACCCACAGAATTTAAGCTTGTAATGAAAAGAAGAAAGAAATACTCACCAACCAATCCAACCAATCACTTACCTGCTTCCTGGTGACGTTACTCTTCGATTATTTTTTACCTCTCTCCTCTGCTGTTGAGTTGGTACGCCTCGGGTCGCTGCTGGTTATAGCTCCGCCTCGCCTGACCTCACTGCTCACTCCCAGGTCCGATGCTGTAGTCAGGCCTCGGGTCGCTGCTGGTTATAGCTCCGCCTCGCCTGACCTCACTGCTCACTCCCAGGTCCGATGCTGTAGTTGGGCCTCGGGTCGCTGCTGGTTATAGCTCCGCCTCGCCTGACCTCACTGCTCACTCCCAGGTCCGATGCTGTAGTCGGGCCTCGGGTCGCTGCTGGTTATAGCTCCGCCTCGCCTGACAGTAGGCTCCCGAGGTATGAAAAGTGGTCCATGTTGTCCAAGGTCTCGTCATGGATTCTGATAATTGAGGGGCAGTACTATGTGGAGGGGGAAGGTTGGTAGAGGACCTTTGTCTTACGGATGTTTAGTGTAAGGCCCATGCTCTCGTATGCTTCGGTGAAGGTGTTGGCGATAGTTTGGAGTTCGACCTCAGAGTGAGTGCAGACGCAAGCTTCGTCTGCATACTGTAATTCGATGGCAGAGGATGAGACGACCTTGGATCTGGACTGGAGGCGATGGAGGTTGAACAGTTTCCCGTTTGTTCTGTAAATTAGCTCCTCTCCAGCGGGGAGCTTATTGAGGGTGAGATGCAGCATTGCAGCAAGGAAGATTGAGAAGAGCGTTGGTGCAATGACACAGCCTTGCTTGACTCCGGTTTGTACGTAAATTGGGTCTGTGGTGGATCCGTTGGTCAGGATCACGGCTTGCATGTCGTCGTGAAGCAGGTGGAGGATGGTGACAAATTTTTGAGGGCAGCCGAATTTGAGGAGGACACTCCATAACCCCTCATGGTGGATGGTGTCGATGGCATTTGTGAGGTCAAAGAAGGCCATGTACAGCGGTTGGTGCTGTTCCCTGCATTTCTCTTGTAGTTGACACGCGGTGAAGATCATGTCCATTGTGCCCCTTAGTGGGCGGAATCTGCATTGCAACTCTGGGAGGAGCTCTTCGGCCACTGGGAGAAGGTGATTGAGGAGGATTCTTGCGATGACATTCCCTGTGGCAGACAGCAGGGAGACTCCTCTGTAATACTGCAATCAGACTTGTCACCTTTCTTGAAGATGGTCACGATTACGGCGTCTCTGAGACCCCCTGGCATGCTCTCCTACTTCCAAATAAGAGAAATGAGTTCATGTATTCGTGCCAATAGTGCTTCTCCGCCATGTTTTAGTGCCATGGCGGGGATTCCACCTGCTTCTGAGGCCTTGTTGTTCTTCAGTTGTCAGATGGCCTTTTCAACCTCATGCCGGGCTGGGGTTGTGCTGAGGTGGTGGCGGGTAGCATGCTGCGGGATGGAGTTGAGGACACTCGTGTCGAAGACAGAGTCTCGGTTAAGGAGATCTTCGAAGTGCTCCTTCCAGCAGGCACTGACTGCCTCTTGATGAGTACCTCTTCGTTCTTGCCCTGCAGTGGGGTAGGACCTTGGTTGCTTGGGCCGTAGGTGGTCCTGACTGCGCTAAATAACCGTCGCACGTCATGGTTGTCGCTAGCTGCTGGATCTCCTGCGCTTTCTCCACCCACCATCTGTTCTTTAGGTCGCGAGTTTTTTGTTGGACCTTGGCCTTCAAACGTCTGTAGAGCTGCTTTCTTACTCTCGAGTTCTGTTGCTGTTTCCAGATCAGGAATGCCTTGCGCTTGCGGCTTATTAGCTCCTGGATCTCCTGGTCGTTCTCGTCGAACCAGCTTGGTGTTTCCTGGTCAAGTGACCGAGCGTCTCTTCACAGGTGCTGATTATGGAGGCCTTGTGTACAGACCAGGCGCTGTGGACACTCTGTGTCTCTGCATCACTGGGAGTCGTCAGGTTGGTTGTGAGGCGCAGGCTGAATAGGGCTTTCTTAGCAGGGTCTTTGAGTGCTCCAGCGTTGATTTTCCTGAGGCATTGCTTCTGTTGCCGCCGCTGTTTTGGGGTTACATTGATGGAGATGACAGACGGATTAGGCAGTGGTCTGTCCAGCAGTCGTCAGCTCCTGTCATGGCGCGGGTGATGCGGACGTCCTTGCGGTCCCTCGCTCGGATGATGACGTAGTCCAGCAGATGCCAGTGCTTGGAGCGAGGGTGCTGCCATGAAGCCTTGTACTTGTCTCTCTGACGGAACAAGGTGTCGGTTATAACAAGGCCATGTTCTAAGCATTTCGTCAGGAGGAGGGTACCGTTGGAGTTGGCTTTCCCTACCCCCTCTCTGCCGATCACACCTCCCCAGAGGTCTGTGTCCTTTCCAACTCTGGCGTTGAAGTCGCCAAGGAGGATCAGCTTGTTGCCCGTTGGGACTCGGGACAGGGATTGTTCGAGGCTGGAGTAGAATTCCTCTTTGGTCTCGTCTGTGGCTTCCAGTGTTGGGGCGTACGCACTGATGACCGTAGCACACTGGTTTCGGGCTAGGGTGAGCCGCAGAGTCATGAGGCATTCGTTTAATCCACAAGGGGAGTCTCTGAGACGTTCAACTAGCTCTCCCCCCGACCCACCCGATCTCCCCTGATCTTCCTGATCTCCCCTCTGTTGTGTATGTACCTTTAAGAGAATAACTGGTCTCAGACTGCAGTACCGGCAGTGACCACCCCTGTATAAAAGGCGCTAGTGAGCCTCTGTTGTTTCAGTTTCACTATTGACTTCCATCAGTAAAGACTTATTTTGTTCCACTCCTGCTGTCCGTGTCTCAATCATTCACGGACGTAATACCCTCGACCCTCCCAATCTCCCCCCGGCCCTTCCCATCTCCCCCGACCCTTCCCATCTCCCCCCGACCCTTCCCATCGCCCCCCAACACTTCCAATCTCCCCCCGACCCTTCCCATCTCCCCCCGACCCTTCCCATCGCCCCCCAACACTTCCAATCTCCCCCCGACCCTTCCCATCTCCCCCGACCCTTCCCATCTCCCCCCAACACTTCCAATCTCCCCCGACCCTTCCCATCTCCCCCCGACCCTTCCCATCGCCCCCCAACACTTCCGATCTCCCCCGACCCTTCCCATCTCCCCCCGACCCTTCCCATCGCCCCCCGACCCTTCCCATCGCCCCCCGGCCCTTCCCATCTCCCCCGACCCTTCCCATCTCCCCCGACCCTTCCCATCGCCCCCCGACCCTTCCCATCTCCCCCGACCCTTCCCATCTCCCCCCGACCCTTCCCATCGCCTCCCAACACTTCCGATCTCCCCCGACCCTTCCCATCTCCCCCCAACACTTCCGATCTCCCCCCGACCCTTCCCATCTCCCCCCAACACTTCCGATCTCCCCCCGACCCTTCCCATCTCCCCTGCAAGACCTCCGATCCCTCCCTCCCTGTTCTCCACTCCCCAGCTGCGGCCTGGTGCTGTAGGCCTACCTGCCTGACAGCCAGCCAACCTCTCAATCTGGCTGGCTGCAGCCGGGAATCGGAGTCGAGAAATGTCAATCAGGTTCTGCCGTTAAATTCACTAGGACCTGATGGAAACCCATTCTTCCAGGTTTCCCGAATGCAAAACAGCCCTCTCCCCCCCCACCGCCTCCGAGCTAATAGCCAGCATCATAGAATAATGCAGCACAGAAGGAGGTAATTCGGCCCATCGAGTCTGTGCTAGCTCTTTCGAAGAGCAATCCAGTTAGTCCCACTCCCCTGCTCTTTCCCCATATCCCTGCAATTTTTTCTTCAAGTATTTATCCAATTCCCCTTTGAAAGCTACTATTGAGTCTGCTTCCACCACCCTATCAGGCAGTGCATTCCAAATCCTAACCAATCGTAGCAAAAAAGTTTTCCCTCATGTCGCTTCTGGTTCTTTTGCCAATCACTTTAAATCTGTGCCCTCTCGTTATCGACCCTTCAGCCATTGGAAACAGTTTCTCTGTATTTACACTATCTAAACCCTTCATGATTTTAAACACCTCTATCAAATCTCCTCTTAGCCCTCTCTGCTCTAAGGAGAACAACTCCAGCTTCTCTAGTCTATCCACGTAACTGTAATTCCTCATGCCTGGAATCATTCTAGTAAATCTCTTCTGTACCCTCTCCAAAGTCTTCATGTCCTTCCTAAAGTTGGACACAATTCTCCAGCTGGGGTCAAACTAGTGTTTTATATAGGTTTAGCATAACTTCCTGGCTTTTGTTCGCTATGCCTCTAGTTATAAAGCCCAGGATCCCGTATGCTTTATTAACAGCTTTGTTAACCTGTCCTGCCACCTTCAAAGATTTGTGCACAAATACACCAAGGTCTCTCTGTTCTTGGAACCCCTTTAGAATTGAACCATTTAGCTTGTATTGTCTCTCCTCATTCTTCCTACCAAAAGATATCACCTCACACTTTTCTGCATTGAATTTCATCTGCCATGTGTCCGACCATCCCACCAGCCTATCTCTGTTCTCTTGAAGTCTATTCTATCTTCCTCACTGGTTCCTAAAGTTTCAAGTTTCATGTCATCTACAAATTTCAAAATTGTGCCCTGTACCCCCAAGTCCAAGTCATTAATGTAAATCAAAAACAGCAGTGGTCCTAGTACGGAACGCTAGGGAACACCACTGTATACCTCCCTCCAGTCCAAAAAACAGCCAGTCACCACAATTCTGTTTTCTATCCCTTAGCCAATTTTGTATCCATGCTACTACTGCCCCTTTAATCCCATGGGCTTCAATTTTGCTAACAAGCCTAATATGTGGTACTTTATTAAATGCCTTTTGAAAGTCCATGTACACATCAACTGCACTGCCCTCATCCACCCTCTCTGTTACCTCACCAAAAAACTCAATTAAGTTAGTCAAACACGATTTGCCCTTAACAAATCCATGCTGGATCTCCTTTATTAGTCTCTGCTTGTCCAAGTGGCTGTTCATTTTCTCCCAGATTATTGGGTTTTAAAAGCTTCCCCGCCACCGACGTTAAACTGACTGGACTGTAATCTTTCCCCCCTTTTACTCCAGTACCTCCTCTTTATCTGTTTTTATCTCATCCACTATCCCGACAACATCCTCATTTACCGCAGCTTTGGCAAAGTTCTCTTCCTTGGTAAACACCGATGCAAAGTACTCATTTAGCACCTCAGCCATGCCTTCTGCCTCCACCAATAGATCTCCGTTTTTCTCCCCAGTCGCCCCCACCGCTCCTTTGACAACACTTTTGCTGTTAATATGCCTATAGAAGACCTTTGGATTCCCTTTCATGTTACCCGCCAATCTATTCTCGTACTCCTCTTATTTCCTTTTTCACTCATCCTCTGCACGTTTTATATTCAGCCTGATTTCTCCCTTGCATTATCCAGCTGACATCTGTCATATACGCTCTTTTTCTGCTTCGTCCTACTCTCTAACTCCTTTGTCATTCAGGGAGCTCTGGCTTTGGTGGCCCTCCCTTTCCCCGTTGTAGGATTGTACCGAGACTGTACCCGAACCATCCCCTCTTTAAAGGCTGCCCATTGCTCCATTACATTTCTGCCTGCCAGTCTTTGACTTCAATTTACCCGGGCCAGATCCCTCCACAGTTCAATTAAATTAGCCCTCCTCCAGTTAAGCATTGTTATTCCAGATTGCTCCTTGTCCTGCTCCATAACTAATCTAAACCTTACGATACTATGATTCTCCACTTGACTCACTTCATTCCCCAGGACCAGATCCAGAAATGCCTCCTCCCTAGTTGGGCCAGAAACAAACTGATCAAGAAAGTTCTCCTGAACACACTTCAGAAATTCCTCCCCTTCTCTGCCCTTTACATAATCACTGCCCCATTCAATATTACGGTAGTTAACATCTCTCATTATAGTGGAGGGAGAGACAGAGTGAGGATTGGAGATAGAGGGAGAGACAGGCTGAGGATTGGATAGAGGGAGAGACAGAGTGAGGATTGGAGATGGAGGGAGAGACAGAGTGAGGGATTGGAGATGGAGGGAGAGACAGAGCGAGGGATTGGAGATGGAGGGAGAGACAGAGTGAGGATTGGAGATAGAGGGGGAGACAGAGTGAGGATTGGAGATGGAGGGAGAGACAGAGTGAGGGATTGGAGATGGAGGGAGAGACAGAGCGAGGGATTGGAGATGGAGGGAGAGACAGAGTGAGGATTGGAGATAGAGGGGGAGACAGAGTGAGGATTGGAGATGGAGGGAGAGACAGAGTGAGGGATTGGAGATGGAGGGAGAGACAGAGTGAGGGATTGGAGAAAGAGGGAGACACAGAGTGAGGATTGGAGATGGAGGGAGAGACAGAGTGAGGATTGGAGATAGAGGGAGAGACAGAGTGAGGATTGGAGATAGAGGGAGAGACAGAGTGAGGATTGGAGATGGAGGGAGAGACAGAGTGAGGGATTGGAGATGGAGGGAGAGACAGAGCGAGGGATTGGAGATGGAGGGAGAGACAGAGTGAGGATTGGAGATGGAGGGAGAGACAGACTGAGGATTGGAGATAGAGGGAGAGACAGAGTGAGGATTGGAGATAGAGGGAGAGACAGAGTGAGGATTGGAGATAGAGGGAGAGACAGAGTGAGGATTGGAGATGGAGGGAGAGACAGAGTGAGGGATTGGAGATAGAGGGAGAGACAGAGTGAGGGATTGGAGATGGAGGGAGAGACAGAGTGAGGATTGGAGATAGAGGGAGAGACAGAGTGAGGATTGGAGATAGAGGGAGAGACAGAGTGAGGGATTGGAGATAGAGGGAGTGACAGAGTGAGGATTGGAGATGGAGGGAGAGACAGAGTGAGGATTGGAGATGGAGGGAGAGACAGAGTGAGGATTGGAGATGGAGGGAGAGACAGAGTGAGGATTGGAGATGGAGGGAGAGACAGAGTGAGGGATTGGAGATAGAGGGAGAGACAGAGTGAGGATTGGAGATAGAGGGAGAATCAGAGCGAGGGATTGGAGATGGAGGGAGAGACAGAGTGAGGATCGGAGACAGAGGGAGAGACAGAGAGAGGGATTGGAGATAGAGGGAGAGACAGAGTGAGGATCGGAGGTAGAGGGAGAGACAGAGTGAGGATTGGAGATAGAGGGAGAGACAGAGTGAGGATTGGAGATAGAGGGAGAGACAGAGTGAGGATTGGAGATAGAGGGAGAGACAGAGTGAGGATCGGAGGTAGAGGGAGAGACAGAGTGAGGATTGGAGATAGAGGGAGAGACAGAGTGAGGATTGGAGATAGAGGGAGAGACAGAGTGAGGATTGGAGATAGAGGGAGAGACAGAGTGAGGATTGGAGACAGAGGGAGAGACAGAGCGAGGGATTGGAGATGGAGGGAGAGACAGAGTGAGGGTTGGAGATGGAGGGAGAGACAGAGTGAGGATTGGAGATGGAGGGAGAGACAGTGTGAGGATTGGAGATGGAGGGAGAGACAGAGTGAGGATCGGAGATAGAGGGAGAGACAGAGTGAGGATTGGAGAAAGAGAGAGAGACAGAGTGAGGATTGGAGATGGAGGGAGAGACAGAGTGAGGATTGGAGATAGAGGGAGAGACAGAGTGAGGATCGGAGATAGAGAGAGAGACAGAGTGAGGATTGGAGATGGAGGGAGAGACAGAGTGAGGATTGGAGATGGAGGGAGAGACAGAGTGAGGATTGGAGATAGAGGGAGAGACAGAGTGAGGATTGGAGATGGAGGGAGAGACAGAGTGAGGATTGGAGATAGAGGGAGAGACAGAGTGAGCGATTGGAGATAGAGGGAGAGACAGAGTGAGGATTGGAGATAGAGGGAGAGACAGAGTGAGGATTGGAGATAGAGGGAGAGACAGAGTGAGGATTGGAGATAGAGGGAGAGACAGAGTGATGATTGGAGATAGAGGGAGAGACAGAGTGAGGATTGGAGATGGAGGGAGAGACAGAGCGAGGATTGGAGATAGAGGGAGAGACAGAGTGAGGATTGGAGATAGAGGGAGAGACAGAGTGAGGATTGGAGATAGAGGGAGAGACAGAGTGAGGATTGGAGATAGAGGGAGAGACAGAGTGAGGATTGGAGATAGAGGGAGAGACAGAGTGAGGATTGGAGATAGAGGGAGAGACAGAGTGAGGATTGGAGATGGAGGGAGAGACAGAGTGAGGATTGGAGATAGAGGGAGAGACAGAGTGAGGATTGGAGATAGAGGGAGAGACAGAGTGATGATTGGAGATAGAGGGAGAGACAGAGTGAGGATTGGAGATGGAGGGAGAGACAGAGTGAGGATTGGAGATTGAGGGAGAGACAGAGTGAGGATTGGAGATGGAAGGAGAGACAGAGTGAGGATTGGAGATGGAGGGAGAGACAGAGTGAGGATTGGAGATTGAGGGAGAGACAGAGTGAGGATCGGAGATGGAGGGAGAGACAGAGCGAGGGATTGGAGATGGAGGGAAAGACAGAGCGAGGGATTGGAGATGGAGGGAGAGACAGAGCGAGGGATTGGAGATGGAGGGAGAGACAGACTGAGGATTGGAGATGGAGGGAGAGACAGAGCGAGGGATTGGAGATGGAGGGAGAGACAGAGCGAGGGATTGGAGATGGAGGGAGAGACAGAGTGAGGATTGGAGATGGAGGGAGAGACAGAGCGAGGGATTGGAGATGGAGGGAGAGACAGAGTGAGGATTGGAGATAGAGGGAGAGACAGAGTGAGGATTGGAGATGGAGGGAGAGACAGACTGAGGATTGCACCCTGAGGATTGTACCATTTTGTTTATATTGCCTCTCCTCATTCTTCCTACCAAAATGCATCACTTCACACTTCTCTGTGTTAAATGTCACCTGCCACGTGCCTGCCCATTTCCCCAGCCTGTCTCAGCCATTTCCTTGTTCCCCATTATAATTTCTCCTGTCTCAGCCCGTAAGGGACCCACATTTACTTTCGCTAATCTTTTCCTTTTTACATACCTATAGAATTTTTACAGTCAGTTTTTATGTCTCTCGCTAGTTTGCTCTCATTTTCTATTTTCCCTTTCTTTATCAATTTATTGGACTTCCTTTGCTGAATTCTAAAATTCTCCCAATCCTCAGGCTTACTGCTCTTTCTGGCACATTATAAGCCTCTTCCTTTGATCTAATACTATCTTTAACTTCTCTTGTTAACCACGGTTGGACCACTTTTCCTGTGGGGTTTTTGTGCCTTAAAGGAATGTATATTTGTTGTAAATTCTGTATTAATTCTTTAAATGCTAGCCATTGCTTGTCTACCGTCATACTTTTTAATGTAGTTTCCCAATCTACCGTAGCCAACTCGCCCCTCATACATACGTAGTTTGCTTTGTTTAGTTTCGGATTTAACTAAATCACTTTCAAACTCAAGATAAAATTCTATCATATTATGGTCTCTCTTCCCTAAAAGCCCCTTTACTACAAGGTTATTAATTAACCCCTTCTCATTGCACAATACTAGATCTAAAATAGCCTGTTCCCTAGTCGATTCCTCAACATACTGATCTATGTAAAACCTGAGGGCTAGAAATCCTCCTGTGCTGAATAAATGGAGCTCTGGCACCACCCTGTGGCCATGCAATGTTCTACATGCGAATTGATCTGCCTGCAGCTCTCTGTCGTGGAGGGGAGAGGAGGCCCATTACATTTAGAGTCACAGGCCTAGAAATTCGGTGGGCTGCGCCACCAGTTAGCGCCCAAAGAGGGCACTCAGTGGCTTTAGCGCCACTGGCCACGCCTCCCACGATATTTAGCGGGGCGCTAATGGCGGCATTAGCCTGTAGCGCTGCGCCGCCACTGATGACGTCATCGGTGTGCGCAGCGCCCCGCTCCCGCCCCGATCACCATATTTGGTCGCGCCCGCCTCTTTAACGCCGGTCGCAAATCGCGCCCGGTTCACAGGGCCTACCAGTGGCGGTAGTGGCGCTAGTTAAGGTGGAGGTGCGGGGCGGCCGCTTTTTCGGCGGCCGCCTGCCAGCACCTCCGTCCCCGGCCTCCTAAACCCCCCCCCGCGGCATTGCCGGCTGTTTCCCGAGAGCCCGGCACTTCTCCTTGGTGCCGGGCTCATTTGCCGGCACTCGCGAGCGGGGATCGCGCTGTTGCAGGCACCTCCCCCTTAACAGTGTGAGGAAGAGTACCGCAGCGTGCCGTGCCGCAGCGTGTGGCGCTGTGGCCCTTAGCGCGGCGATATTCAGGGTGAGCGCCCCAAGCGGGGCGCGGGGAGCCTCGAGTAGCGGCCCGCTTCCGTTTGGGGCGCAGAAACTGAATATCGGGATGGCGCAAGTGGCTCCACTCGCAGCGGTAATTCCAGCGTCCAGGTGAGCTTGGCGCCCCAAACGGCGCCCAACTGAATTTCTAGGCCATAGAGCCATAGATTTATACAGCACAGAAAGAGGCCCTTCGGCCCATCGCGTCCGCGCCGGCCATCAAGCCCTGTCCAGTCTAATCCCATTTTCCAGCATTTGGGCCGTAGCCTTGTATGCTATGGCATTTCAAGTGCTCATCTAAATGCTTCTTGAATGTTGTGAGGGTTCCTGCCTCTACCACCCTTTCAGGCAGTGAGTTCCAGATTCCAACCATCCTCTGGGTGAAAAAGTTTTTCCTCAAATCCCCTCTAAACCTCCTGCCTCTTACCTTGAATCTATGCCCCCTTGTTATTGACCCCCCTACTAAGGGGAAAAGTTCCTTTCTATCCACCCTATCTATGCCCCTCATAATTTTGTACACCTCAATCAGGTCCCCCCTCAGCCTTCTCTGCTCCAAGGAAAACAACCCCAGCCTGTCCAGTCTTTCTTCATAGCTGAGGCGCTCCATCCCAGGTAACATCCTGGTGAATCTTCTCTGCACCCTCTCCAAAGCAATCACATCCTTCCTATAGTGAGGCGACCAGAACTGCACACAGTATTCCAGCTGTGGCCTCACCAGCGTTTTGTACAGCTCCATCATAACCTCCCTGCTCTTATATTCTATGCCTCGGCTAATGAAGGCAAGTATCCCATATGCCTTTTTAACCACCTTATCCACCTGTTCTGCTGCCTTCAGGGATCTATGTACATGTACACCAAGGTCCCTCTGATCCTCTGTCTTTCCTAGGGTCTTACCATTCATTGTGTATTCCCTTGCCTTGTTAGTCCGTCCAAAATGCATCACCTCACACTTTTCAGGGTTAAATTCCATTTGCCACTGTTCCGCCCATCTGACCAACTCATCTATATCGTCCTGTAGCCTGAGGCTTCCCTCCTCGCTATTTACCACCCCACCAATTTTCGTGTCATCTGCGAACTTACTGATCATACCTTTTACATTCACATCCAAATCATTAATGTAGACCACAAACAGCAAGGGACCCAGCACCGATCCCTGCGGTACCCCACTGGACACAGGCTTCCAGTCACAAAAACAACCTTCCACCATCACCCTCTGCCTTCTGCCACTAAGCCAGTTTTGGATCCAATGTGCCAAGGCACCCTGGATCCCATGGGCTCTTACCTTCCTGACCAGTCTCCTATGTGGGACTTTATCAAAAGCCTTACTGAAATCCATGTAAACCACATCCACTGCACTACCCTCATCCACACACCTAGTCACCCCCTCGAAAAATTCAATCAAATTGGTCAGACATGATCTTCCCCTAACAAAGCCATGCTGGCTATCCCTAATTAATCCTTGCCTCTCCAAGTGGAGACTAATTCTGTCCCTCAGAATTTTTTCCAATAATTTCCCTACCACTGATGTTAGGCTCACTGGCCTGTAATTCCCTGGTTTATCCCTACTGCCCTTCTTGAATAATGGTACTACGTTAGCTGTTCTCCAGTCCTCTGGCACATCCCCTATGGCCAGAGAGGTTCTGAAAATTTGTGTCAGAGCCCCTGCAATCTCTTCCTTTGCCTCACATAGTAGCCTGGGATACATCTCATCCGAGCCTGGGGATTTATCCACTTTTAAGCCTGCTAAAACCGCTAGTACCTCCTCCCTCTCGATGCTAATATGTTCAAGTATATCACAGTCCCCCTGCCCGATTTCTATGTCCACATCGTCCTTCTCCATAGTGAACACAGATGCAAAAAATTCATTTAAAACCCCACCTACATCTTCTGGCTCCACACACAGATTGCCACTTTGGTACCTAATAGGCCCTGCTTTTCCCTAGTTATCCTCTTGCCCTTAATATACTTATAAAACACCTTAGGATTTTCCTTTATTTTGCTCGCCAGTGTTATTTCATGGCCCCTCCTCGCTCTCCTAACTTCTTTTTTAAGTATCCCCCTGCACTTTTTATACTCCTCTCGGGCTTCCTCTGTCTTTAGTCCTTTGTGTTAGATCCGTGGTTCAGTGGATAAAGAATTACACGGATGCTGTACATAAACAAACAACAGGTCTTTACTGCAGGAGGGTCATCTCTAGACTGGGGGTACAGAGGCATGCGCACAGCTTATATACCGGTGTGGTTACTGCCGGTACTACAGTATACAGGAGCTGTAAAAAGTAGTTCTGACTTAAAGCACATACACTACAATTCCTCCCTTTTTACATTAATAATACCCCTTTAATATTCAAATAACAATTACATTTTTACATGTACATTCAATAACAAAAAGTCCATTTATAGATTCAGTTTTTGGGGCGGCTTCCTGACCCTTTCGGGATAGCGCCTTTCCGAAGGTTCTTGTTCTTGGTGCAGAGGCGATTCTGACCCCTTTTCATCGGGTAGTTCATCGGGTTCCACTGCTACTGGGTCTGAAGTAGATGCTACCGGTATGTCGGGTTCATCCCCAGGTACTCGAGACATGGGGTTGACGCCTTCCTGTGACGCTAAGATCTGATCGACGTGGCATCTCACAATGTTCTCCCCAACATCCACTGTGTACATTAATGGCCCCTGCCTTGTACATATCGTTCCGGGTTGCCACTTCTCTGTTCGATAGTCACGGGCCAAGACTGGTTGCCCTACATTGAAGCTCCTTGTCGGCTTCTCGTTGATGTGCTGGAATTGTTTGTCCTCAACATTTCTTCGCACATTTGGTCTGAGCAAGTCCAGACGAGATCTCAACCTTCGGTTAAAGAACATCATGGCCGGGGTCTGGTTGGTAACTGCATGTGTCGCATTTCGGTAGGCGAATAAGAAATTGTCCATCTTATGCTGTAGTGGAATTTCATCATCGCACATGGCCTTTATCGCCTCTTAAAGGTTTGTACGAACCTCTCAGCCAATCCATTGGTGGCTGGATGATACGGGGCGGATGTGTAATGCCTTACCCCATTCCTTTTCATGAATTTTTGGAACTCGTCGGACACAAACTGTGGTCCATTATCAGAGCAGATCTGCTCTGGCAAACCGTTTCTGGCAAATATGGTCCGTAGGACTGCAATCATTTTTTCTGTAGTGGTTGAAGACATCTTTATCACCTCAGGCCACTTTGAATGAGCATCCACTGCTATTAAGAACATTGAGTCCATGAATGGACCAGCGAAATCAATGTGCACCCGTTGCCATGGAGAGGAGGGCCACTCCCATGAGTGTAGAGGGGCATGTGGTGGTGCATTTTGGACCTTCTGGTATCCTAAGCAGCTCTTAGTTAGGTCTTCGATTTGTTGATCGATTCCCGGCCACCACACATAAGCCCTAGCAAGGCTTTTCATTTTCACTCCCCCCAGATGACCTTCATGTAGCTCCTTTAGCACTCTCTCCCTTAACTTGGGTGGAATCACCACTCTGGATCCACACATCACTGTCCCCTGGCATACTGACAGCTGTTCTCTTCTGGATGAGAATGCTGGCAACAGTGAGTCGCCATGTGTTGGCCATCCCCTCACCATCAATTCATATACCCGTGACAGCGTCGGATCATTGCGGGTCTCCTTCTCTATATCCGCGTTTGTTACTGGCAATCGTTCAATTATCAACGAATAAAATATCTCGATAGGGTCCACTGCTGGTGCTTCCTCCACAGTAGGCAGTGGCAGGCGCGATAGCCCATCAGCGTTCCCATGCTGTTTCGTGCCTTTATATTCTATTTCATATTGATTTGCCCCTAGAAACAGAGACCATCTTTGTAACCGCTGTGCAGTCATTACTGGCACGCCCTTCTTAGGATTAAAGATGGAGACAAGTGGTTGGTGGTCAGTCAGCAAGGTGAACTTCTGCCCATGCAGATAATGGTTGAATTTTTTTACTCCCCATACTAGGCTGAGGGCCTCCCTGTCAATCTGGGCGTAGTTGCGCTCGGCTGAGGTTAGTGACCGAGACGCAAAGGCCACTGGCCTCTCCAACCCGCCTGGGAATTTGTGCGACAGCACTGCTCCAATGCCGTAGGGTGATGCATCACATGCCAAACGAATTGGTAGTGCTGGGTTGAAATGGGCCAACACCTCCTTTGATGTGATCAATTCTTTACACTTCTGGAAAGCTCATCTACGTTCGTCATCCCACTTCCATGGTACCCCTGTTTGCAGTAGGGTGTTCAGTGGGTGTAGTACCGTAGACAAATTTGGTAAGAACTTGTGGTAATAGTTTACCAGCCCGAGGAACGACCTCAGTTGTGAAACATTTTCCGGTGCTGGAGCCTTGACTACTGCCTCAATCTTGTCAGGGGAATTATGTAACCCCTCTTCATTGATGACGTGGCCGCAATACGAGATCTGTTTCTGGAAAAACTCGCAGTTGTGGCGATTAGCTCGTAGCCCATATTCCTTTCATCTGGCGAGCACCTTCTCCAAGTTAGCGAGGTGATCACCGTCATTTTCGCCCGTGACCAAGATGTCGTCCAAATAACACTGGGTCCCTGGAATCCCTTGCAGGACCTGATCCATCGCCCTTTGCCAGATAGCTGGAGCCGAGGCTACTCCAAACACCAGCCGGTTGTATTGATAGAGACCTTTATGGGTGTTGATCGTAAGGTAATGTTTCGAAGCTTCTTCTACCTCCATTTGCAAGTACGCCTGGGCTAGATCAATTTTGGTGAAGCGTTTACCACCAGATAACGAGGCGAAAATATCCTCAATTCGTGGAAGCGGATATTGTACCGTGTGAAGGACTGGGTTCACTGTCACCTTAAAATCCCCACAGATGCGGATCTTCTTTGGTTCCCCAGGCGTATTACTCAACGACCTCTTCATTACAGGGACGATGGGTGTAGCCCACTCGCTCCAGTCCACTTTGGACAGTACTCCTGAACATAAGAACATAAGAAATAGGAGCAGGAGTAGGCCAATCGGCCCCTCGAGCCTGCTCCGCCATTCAATAAGATCATGGCTGATCTGATCCTAACCGCCAATCCACTATCACAGAACCATCTCCTGAATCTAACAGAATTAGACACACGAAATAGGAGCAGGATCAGGCTACATGGCCCCTGGGCCCGCTCCGCTACCCACCGGGCCATGACCGATCCGAACCTAGTCTCATGTCCAAATTCCTGCCCACTCCCCGTAACCCTTAATTCCCTTTACTTCTAGGAAACTGTCTATTTCTGTTTTAAATTTATGTAATGATGTAGCTTCTACAGCTTTTTGGGGCAGCATATTCCATGGACCTACCACCCTCTGAGTGAAGTAGTTCCTCCTCATCTCAGTTTTGAAAGAGCAGCTCCTTATTCTAAGACTATGCCCCCTAGTTCTAGTTTCACCCATCATCGGGAACATCCTCCCCCGCATCCACCCGATCAAGCCCCTTCACAATCTTATATGTTTCAATAAGATCACCTCTCATTCTTCTGAACTCCAATGAGTAGAGTCCCAATCTACTCAACCTCTCCTCATATGTCCATCCCCTCATCCCCGGGATTAACCGAGTGAATCTTCTTTGTACTGACTCGAGAGCAAGTATGTCCTTTCTTAAGTATGGACACCAAAACTGTACGCAGTATTCCAGGTGCGGTCTCACCAATACCTTGTACAACTGAAGCAATACCTCCCTATTTTTATATTGTATCCCCCTAGCAATGAAAGCCAACATTACATTGGCCTTCTTAATCACTTGCTGCAACTGCATACTAACCTTTTGAGTTTCGTGCACCAGGACCCCCAGATCCCTTTGTACTTCAGTACTTTCCAGTTTCTTGCCATTAAGATAATAACTTGCTCTACGATTTTTCCTGCCAAAGTGCATAACCTCACACTTTCCAGTATTGTATTCCATCTGCCAAATCTCTGCCCACTTACTTAGCCTGTCTATGTCCCCTTACAGGTTTTTTTATGTCCTCCTCACTCACTACTTTCCCTCCCATCTTAGTATCATCTGCAAACTTTGATATGTTACACTCGGTCCCCTCCTCCAAATCGTTAATATAGATTGTAAAGAGTTGGGGACCCAGCACTGACCCCTGCGGAACACCACTAGTTACTGATTGCCAGTCTGAGAATGAACCATTTATCCCAACTCTCTGCCTTCTGTTAGATAGCCAATCCTCTATCCATGCCAGAATATTACCCCCAATCCCGTGATTTTTTATCTTAAGCAATAATCTTTTGTGTGGCACCTTGTCAAATGCCTTTTGGAAGTCTAAATACACTACGTCCACTGGTTCCCCTTTATCCACCCTATATGTTACTTCCTCAAAGAACTCCAGCAAATTTGTCAAACATGACTTCCCCTTCATAAAACCATGCTGACTTTGTCCTATTAAATTATGATTATCCAAATGTCCTGTTACTGTCTCCTTAATAATGGACTCCAAAATTTTACCTACCACAGATGTTAGGCTAACCGGTCTATAGTTTCCAGCCTTCTGTCTACTGCCCTTTTTAAATAAGGGTGTTACATTAGCAGTTTTCCAGTCTGCCGGGACCTTTGCCGAGTCCAGGGAGTTTTGGAAAATTATTACCAATGCATCCACAATCCCTACCGCCATTTCCCTCAAGACCCTAGGATGTAAGCCATCAGGTCCAGGTGATTTATCCGCCTTGAGTCCCATTATTTTACTGAGTACCACTTCCTTCGTGATTTTGATCGTGTTTAGCTCCTCCCCCCCTTTAGCCCCCTGTTTGTCCAGTGTTGGGATATTCTTAGTGTCTTCTACTGTAAAGACTGATATAAAATATTCATTCAGTGTTTTTGCCATCTCCATGTTCCCCACCATTAATTTCCCGGTCTCATCCTCTAAGGGACCAACATTTACTTTAGCCACCCTTTTTCTTTTCATATAACTATAAAAACTCTTACTATCTGTTTTTATATTTTTTGCTAATTTACTTTCATAATTTATCTTCCCTTTCTTAATCAATCTTTTTGTTATTTTTTGCTGTCTTTTAAAGTTTCCCCAATCCTCTATCTTCCTACTAGATTTGGCTACCTTATATGCCCTTGTTTTTAGTCGAATACTATCCTTAATTTCTTTACTTAGCCACGGATGGCTGTCTTTTCTTTTACACCCTTTTCTTCTCAGTGGAATATATATTTTTTGGAAGTTGTAAAATAACTCCTTAAATGTACACCACTGATCATGTATCGTCTTACCCTTTAATCTATTTTCCCAATCCACTCTACTCAATTCCACTCTCATACCTTCATAGTCTCCTTTATTCAAGCTTAGCACGCTTGTTTGAGATCCAACCTTCTCACCCTCTAATTGAATATGGAATTCAACCATGTTATGGTCACTCATTCCCAGGGGATCCTTTACTAGGACATTTTTAATTAATCCTGTCTCGTTACACAGGACCAGATCTAAGGTTGCTTGCCCCCTGGTCGGTTCAGTTACATACTGCTCAAGAAACCCATCCCTAATACACTCAATGAACTCATCCTCAAGGCAGCCCTGCCCAATTTGATTTGTCCAATTAATATGATAGTTAAAATCCCCCATAATTATAGATGTTCCCTTATTACAAGCCTCAACTATTTCCTGATTGATACTCCGTCCAACAGAGTTGCCACTGTTCGGAGGCCTATAGAGTACGCCCACTAGTGTTTTTTTCCCCTTATTATTCCTTACCTCCACCCAAATTGTTTCATTATCCTGATCTTTTGACCCAATATCATTTCTCTGTATTACAGTGATTCCTTCCTTTATTAACATAGCCACCCCACCTCCACTTCCTTCCTGCCTGTCCTTCCTGATCGTTAAATAACCTGGTATGTTTAATTCCCAGGCATTGTCACCCTGCAGCCATGTTTCTGTAATGGCCACAAGATCATACCCATATGTAGTTATTTGTGCCATTAACTCGTCTATTTTGTTACGAATGCTACGTGCATTCAGATAGAGAACTTTTAAAGATGTTTTGTGACACTTAGTTCCTGCTTTTGCCCTTATTACTTTACCTTTTACTCCATACCTTCTGCCCCTTCCTGACACGCTCTGGTTTTTAATTTCCCCACTGGTACCTAAGTCTATGACCTTCTCTGTTGTCATTTTTATTATTTGCTCTCTAGGAACATTCCAACCCTTCCAGCTCTGCTTCAACCGCTGGTCTGATCGCATAAGGCACTGGTCTTCAGAAACTTTTGGCTTGCATTATCCTCTATTTTAATTGTTGCTGTTATTCCTTTTAGTGTTCCTAGTCCCTTCTGGAACACTTCTTTTGCGTCAGTTAGCATTTTTGACAGTCGTCCAGGTGTGACGTCGTCATCCTTTTTGGCCTCAACCTTCAGTGCCTGTATGGAATGCCAATCTAAATGTATCTTCCGGATCCACTCACATCCTAGCAGTGGTGGTCCTCCATTTGGCAATACATATATATCCATTTTAGGTATTTCCTGACCTTTATATGTCACTTTCACCCTTATTTTTCCTTTGGGGTAGACTTTTTGCCCCGTATACGTCTTCAAGACAATCTCTGTAGCTTTCAAGGGTATGTGTGAAAATAGCCGCTTGTAGTCTCTTTGATTTATGACTGTTAGAGCTGACCCTGTGTCCAATTCCATTTCCACTTGGACTCCATCTATCTTGAGTGTAACCCAGATAGTCTGGTGATCCTCTATTTCGGTTACATTATGTAGTTTCAGACAACCCAGCTCCTTGCTTCCGGAGTCTGTGTCACTTTTCTGTTAGTCTGAACCACTGTCCATCACCTGGTGTACCTTTTTGTACTTCTCCTGTGGAGATTTCTTACTGTTGGTTTTCTTCCCAGACCTGCAAACTCTTGCTATGTGTCCTGCTTTCCCACACTGTCTGCACACTTGGTCCTTGAACCAACATTCTTTCAGGTCATGTGTTGTTCTGCTGCAGCGATAGCACTTCCCTGTTCCATAGGTCATTTCGTTGGCGCCATATTCTTGCGGTCTCCGTTGTATCTCTGCAGCGCCCCTTGTGGCTGCTTCGTGTGATACTGCCATATTGAAAGCTTTGTCCAGCGTAAGGCCCTTTTCTGATAGAAGCCGTTTCTGGGTTCCTTCACTTTGTAGCCCACACACAAACTTGTCCCTTAACGTGTCTGCTAGTCCTGCTCCAAACTGGCAGTATTTCGATAGCTTGCGCAGTTCCGTTAGGTACTCAGCATTGCTTTTGTCTTTGTGTTGGTTCCTTTTATGGAACTTTAAATCCTTCTGCTATCAGCAGCGGTGTGGGGCTTAAGTGGTCCTGTAGGATTTCTACTATGCTTCCAAAATCCTTGTTTACCGGCTTCTCTGGGGTTATTAGATTTCGCAGTAACCCATAAGTTTTTGCACCTATGGAATTTAACAGAACCAGTGCTTTATTAGCATCTGGCACTTCATTCGCCCTGCAGTACACCTCAATACGTTCCACATATGTCGCCCAATCTTCGACTTCATTGTCGAACGTAGAGATACTGCCACCCTTCGGCATCCTTGGTTGTGCGTTAACTATCCCCAATGGCGCCTCCCGCGCTTCCCCTTCTTCTCCGCTGGCACAAAATGGCGTCTCCCGCGCTTTCCTTCCTTCCCGCGCTCGCCCATCTTCTCCGCTGCGACTTCACAAAATGGCGTCTCCCGCGCTCTTCCTTCTTCTCCGCGGCTCAATGGCGCCTCCCGCGCTCTCCCTGCTTCTCCGCGGATCAATGGCGCCTCCCGCGCTCTCCCTGCTTCTCCGTGGCTCAATGGCGTGATCCCTGGCTGTGCTCTGCGCGTTCTTCTCTTGATATTTGTCGACGCCGCTCGGTCTAGAACCCGGCTGTTTCTTACCCTCTCTCTCTCCGGTTTGCAGTATTTTTCCTGCTCTCTTCACCCTCTTACTTACCCCGTCGACGCTGCCCGGCTCTCTCTCTCTGCCGTCGGTCGGCTCCAGCCGCCGCTGCTCGGGAAGGGTCTGCTCTGGACCTGTCGTCGGTCTCTTACTGCTCGTTGTGGCTGGGGAACCAAGCCCGGCTCTCCACAGCCTCCCCAGCGAAGTTGGATCTCTGTCTGACTGCTGGGCGGTTGCTTGCGGTCGACGCCCGTGTTCCTGGACTCGACTATTTAAAAAAAAAATTTTTTTGTTTAATGTTGCAGGTAGATTTGCATCAACACTCGTCGCCACTGTTAGATCCGTGGTTTAGTGGATAAAGAATTACACGGACGCTGTACATAAACAAACAACAGGTCTTTACTGCAGGAGAGTCATCTCTAGACTGGAGTACAGAGGCATGCGCACAGCTTATACACCAGTGTGGTTACTGCCGGTACTACAGTATACAGGAGCTGTAAAAAGTAGTTCTGACTCAAAGCACATACACTACACTTTGTATCTGCCAAAAGCCCCCCTTTTTTTCCTAATCCATTCTCGTATATCCCTTGACATCCAAGGTTCCCTGGGCTTGTTGGTCCCACCCTTGACCTTTACGGCAACATGTTGCCATTGTACTCTCTCAATTTCCTTTCTGAAAGACTCCCATTGCTCCGATGTGGATTTTCCTTCAAGTAGCTAATCCGAGTCCACATTGGCCAGATCCTGCCTTATCATATTAAAATCGACCTTCCCCCAATTTAGAACCTTTATTTCCGGTCCATCCTTGTCCTTTTCCATGACTACCTTAAATCTCACCGAATTATGGTCACTGTCACCAAAGTGCTCACCTACTAACACTTCTACCACTTGCCCGGCCACATTCCCTAGAATTAGGTCCAGTACCGCCCCCTCTCTTGTAGGACTTTCTACATGCTGGCTCAAAAAGCTCTCCTGGATGCACTTTAAGAATTCTGCACCCTCTAATCCCCCACTATAATTACCCTATTATTTGCACACTTCTCTGAGATTTGCCTACATATCTGTTCCTCTATCTCCCCCTGGCTGTTTGGGGGCCTATAGTACACTCCCAGCAAAGTGCTAGCCCCCTTTTTGTTTTTAAGTTCAACCCATATGGCCTCATTAGAGGAACCTGTTAATATATCACCCCTCCTTACAGCAGTAATTGTCTCCTTAATTAATATTGCGACACCCCATCCTCTTTTACCCCCCCTCTGTCTCACCTGAAGATTCTATACCCCGGAATATTGAGCTGCCAGTCTTGCCCCTCCCTCAACCATGTCTCCGTGATAGCAACAATATCATACTCCCATGTGTTCATCAACAACTTCAGTTCATCCACCTTATTTGTAAGACTCCTTGCATTAAAATAAATGCCATTTAGACTTGCCCTACTCCCTTGTGCCGTTACATATTTGCTCTGCCTTCCAGTCTGACTTATTTTTTCCTCTATATTTGGCTGTGCATCACCCCCTATTATAACTCCACTCTGTATCCCATCCCCCTGCCAAGTTAGTTTAAACCCCCCCGAACAGTGCTAGCAAACCTCCCCGCAAGGATATTTGTCCCGTTCTGGTTCAGGTGCAACCCGTCCGACTTGTGCAAGTCCCACCTTCCCCAGAAGCAGGCCCAGTGATCCAGGAAACTAAAGCCCTCCCTCCTGCACCAACTCTTTAGCCACGCACTCATCTGCTCTATCCTCCTATTTCTATGCTCACTAGCACGTGGCACCGAGAGTAATCCAGAGATTACAACCTTTGAGGTCCTGCTCTTTAATCTGCTACCTAGCTCCCTAAATTCTTGCTGCAGGACCTCATCCCTCTTCCTACCCATGTCGTTGGTCCCAATGTGAACCACGACCTCTGACTATTCACCCTCCACCTTCAGAATGCCCTGCAGCTGTTCAGTGATATCCTTGACCCTGGCACCAGGGAGGCAACAAACCATCCTGGAGTCACGTCTACGGCCACAGAAACGCCTATCTGTTCCCCTTACAATAGAATCCCCTACCACTATTGCTCTCCCACTCTTTTTCCACCCTTCCTGAGCAGCAGAAGCACCCCTGGTGCCAGGAAGTTGGCTGCTGCTGCCTTCCCCTGGTGAGTCATCCCCCTCAACAGTATCCAAATCGGTATACCTGTTTGAGAGGGGGATGGCCACAGGGGTCCCCTGCACTACCTGCCTGCTTCTACTGCTCCGCCTGATGGTCACCCATTTCCCTTCTGCCTGTGCAGCCCATACCTGCGGTGTGACTGCTGTATCCGTGTGTTAATGAAGACACGGAATGCAGGAGTTGGTTTACAGGTGTTTACTGGACAAAGTCTGGAGGTGAACTAACAGATAAAAGACACTATACAGGCTTATATAGCCCGAGTGGCCACTACCGGCATTACAGTACACAGGGGCTCTTAAAGGCACATACACCACAGTGACCAACTCACTAAACGTGTTATTCACGACCCTCTCAGCATCGTGAATGCTCCAAAACTCATCCATCTGCAGCTCCAGCGCCGCAATGCGGTCTATTAGTAGCTGCAGCTGGATACATTTCTGGCACACATGGTCATCAGGGACACAGGCAGCGTCCCTGAATTCCCACATAGAGCTAGAGGAGCATAACATAGGGCTGGGCTGTCCTGACATGACTTACCCTTTAATTAATTTAAATTAATTCAATACCACCAATTAAAGATATACACTAGGGCGCTTGTATGGTTTACCAACAGTTCCCGCTACACCAGAAAGACTTTAGCAACTATAAACCACAGAGTTTCATGGTACCTTTTGTCCTATGGGGTTGCAGGGGAGAGGGGAGGTTAGGGTTAGAGGGGGATGGGTGCAAATGGCTCTTTTAACAGCAATCAGAGCCCCCCAGACCCTGATACAGTGCAATCAGAGTGGGTACCGTGGTGTGGGAGCAGAAATAAATGGAGGGAGAGTTGGGAATCAAGTGTTTGGGAATGGGGAGAGAGAGGGAATCTGGAGAATAGGAGAGGGGGTGGAGACTGGGGAAATGGGGCACAGTGTGGGAGGAGGACTGGGGAAAGGGGGTTGGGGAGATGGTGAAACTTGGGAATGGGGGTCGGGGAGAGGGAGACTGGGGAATGGGTATCGGGGGAGAAGGAGACTGGGGAATGGGGTCGGGGGAGAAAGAGACTGGGGAATGGGGGTCGGGGAGAGGGAGACTGGGGAATGGGGGTCGGGGGAGAGGGAGACTGGGGAATGGGGGTCGGGGGAGAGAGAGACTGGGGAATGGGGGTCGGGGAACAGGGAGACTGGGGAATGGGGTCGGGGAACAGGGAGACTGGGGAATGGGGGTCGGGGGGAGAGAGACTGGGGAATGTGGGTCGGGGGGAGAGAGACTGGGGAATGGGGGTCGGGGGAGAGGGAGACTGGGGAATGGGGGTCGGGGGAGAGGGAGACTGGGGAATGGGAGCTTGGGAGAGAGGGAGACTGGGTAATGGGGGTCGGGGGGAGAGGGAGACTGAGGAATGGGGGTCAGGGGAGAGAGAGACTCGGGAATGGGGTTCGGGGGAGACTGGGGAATGGGGGTTGGGGGAGGGAGAGACTGCGAATGGTGGTCGGGGGAGAGGGAGACTGGGGAATGGGGGTCGGGGGAGAGGGAGACTGGGGAATGGGGGTCGGGGAGAGGGAGACTCGGGAATGGGGGTCGGGGGAGAGAGAGACTGGGGAATGGGGGGTCGGGGGAGAGAGAGACTGGGGAATGGGGGTCGGGGGAGAGGGAGACTGGGGAATGAGGGTCAGGGGAGAGGGAGACTGGGGAATGGGGGTCGGGGGAGAGAGAGACTGGGGAATGGGGGTCGGGGGAGAGGGAGACTCTGGAATGGGGGTCGGGGGAGAGAGAGACTGGGGAATGGGGGTCGGGGAGAGGGAGACTGGGGAATGGGGGTTGGGGAGAGAGAGACTGGGGAATGGGGGTCAGGGCAGAGAGAGACTCGGGAATGGGGGTCAGGGGAGAGGGAGACTGGGGAATGGGGGTTGGGGGAGAGGGAGACTGGGGGTCGGGGAAGGAGAGACTTGGGAATGGGGTTCGGGGGAGAGGGAGACTGGGGAATGGGGGTCGACGAGAGAGGGAGACTTGGGAATGGGGTCGGGGAGAAGGAGACTGGGGAATGGGGTTCGGGGGAGAGGGAGACTGGGGATCGACGAGAGAGGGAGACTTGGGAATGGGGTCGGGGAGAAGGAGACTGGGGAATGGGGGTCGGGGAGAGGGAGACTGGGGAATGGGGGTCGGGGGAGCGAGATACTGGGGAATGGGGGTCGGGGGAGAGAGATACTGGGGAATGGGGGTTGGGGGAGAGGGAGACTGGGGAATGGGGGTCGGGGTTCGGGAGACTGGGCAATGGGAGAGAGAGAGGCTCGGGAATGGGTGTCGGGGGAGAGGGAGACTGGGGAATGGGTGTCGGGGGGAGAGGGAGACTGAGGAATGGGGGTCGGGGAGAGAGAGACTGAGGAATGGGGGTCGAGGGAGAGGGAGACTTGGGAATGGCGTCGGGGAGAAGGAGACTGGGGAATGGGAGCTTGGGAGAGAGGGAGACTGGGGAATGGGGGTCGGGGAGAGAGAGACTGGGGAATGGGGTCGGGGGGGAGAGAGAATGCACCATCCTGAGCAGACACTTCCTACTCCTCCCCTCCTCCCTGCTCGCCGCTGTATAATCTCCTGTGAGAGTCGAAAAAACAGAAACAGCCCCGGGCCAATAATGGAAAATAGAAATCTGGAAAATTCGTCTCCGACCCCCTCAGGCATTCGAAACTAGCCCACGGGCCAAGTGTCGGTGAAATGCTAATCCATTTACCTTCCCGCTGATGCGATCTCTGCCCCAGGCAAGAACGGGTCCAGCTGCCTCCCGAAGGTAGCGAGAGAGTCAGTGTCCATCGCACCAGCCGGCAACTCATTCCAGCGGCTTGTGCACAAACTCAGCCTCTGACACACACACACGAGCAGGACTGGAGACGGGAACGGAATACAGTTAGCAGGGCTTTGGGTGATGGTGTGGGGGCAGCAAGGAGAGCTCCGGCGCAACAGCGTGTAAAAAGTTATTTTATGTTAAGATGCTGTAATTAAGCTAAATTCAATTTGCACAGGGGTTAAACGCAGAAGTTATTCTGTAATAAAAACAGAAAATGCTGGAAACACTCAGCAGGTCAGGCAGCATCTGTGGAGAGAGAAACAGAGTTAACGTTTCAGGTCGATGACCTTTCGTCAGAACTGGAAAAAGTTGGAGATGTAACTGGTTTTAAGCAAGTGTCGGGGCAGGGAAAGGGGGGAGGGGAGGAAAGAACCAAAAGGGGAGGTCTGTGATAGGGTGGAAGGCAGGAGAGATTAAATGACAAAAGGGATGATGGTGCGAGGCGAAAGGAGGTGGTAATGGGACAAGTAAAGAAACAAAAGATTAATCTAGAGGAAGTGTAAATGGGAATAGCAGGATCATCAGCAACAGCTGCTGTTATCGGATTGGGAGCCAATGTAAATCAGCAAGTACAGGGGGTGATGGGTGAACAGGACTTGGTGCGTAAGCAAGGGTGTTATGCTAAACCTTTATAAATCACTGGTTTGGCCTCAGCTGGAGTATTGTGTCCATCTCATTTAGGACAGAGATGAGGAGGAATTTCTTCACCCATAGAGTGGTGAACCTGTGGAATTCTCTACCACAGAAGGCAGTAGAGGCCAATTCATTAAATATATTCAAGAAGGAGTTGGATATATTTCTTAAGGCTAAAGGGATCAAGGGATATGGGGAGAAAGCAGGGGCAGGGTACTGAATTTGGATGGTCAGCCATGATCTCATTGAATGGCGGAGCAGGCTCGAGGGGCCGAATGGCCTACTCCTGCTCCTATCTTCTATGTTTCTATGTAACTCTGGGCACCACGCTTTAGGAATGATGTCAAGGCCTTAGAGTGGGTGCAGAGGACATTTACTAGAATGGTGCCAGGGATGGGGGACTTCAGTTATGTGGAGAAACTGGAGAGGCTGGGATTGTTCTCCTTAGAGCAGAGAAGAAGAACATAAGAAATAGGAGCTGGAGTCAGCCATTCGGCCCCTCGAGCCTGCTCCGCCATTCAACAAGTTCATGGCTGATTTTCTACCTAATCTCCACTTTCTTGCACTATCCCAGAAGGCTAAGGGGAGATTTAATAGAGGTGTTCAAAATCATGAAGGGTTTTGAGAGAGTAAATAAAGAGAAAGTGTTTCCAGTGGCAGAAGGGTCAGTAACCAGAGGACACAGATTATGATGGACCGAATGGCCTCCTTCTATGGTATACATTTCTATGATTCTATACTGCAATTAAAATAAACTAGTGTGTTGGTTGACATTTGGCCTCGTCTCACTAGAGTGCTGATCAGGTGCCTTCCAGGAAATTGCACACGGTATCATGTGAAATTCATAGAATGATACTGTTGTATCCGTGTGTTAATGGAGACACGGAATGCAGGAGTTGGTTTAACAGGCGTTTACTGAACAAAGTCTGGAGGTGAACTAAAAGATACAAGACACGGGGTCATCCTTACGGACTGAACGGAGGTGTTCCGCAAAGCGGTCAACCAATCGGCGTTTGGTCTCTCCAGTGTAGAGGAGACCACATCGTGAGCAGCGAATACAGTATACTAGATTGCAAGAAGTACAAATAAATCGCTGTTTCGCCTGGAAGGGGTGTTTGGGGCCCTGGACAGTGGGAAGGGGAGTGGTATAAGGGCAGGTGTTGCATCTCCTGCGCTTGCACGGGAAGGTGCCGGGCGAAGGGGAAGGGGTGCTGGGGGTGATAGAGGAGGAGTGGACTAGGGCGTCTCGGAGGGAGCGGTCCCTACGGAATGCTGAAAGGGGAGGGGAAGATGCGTTTGGTGGTCGGATCACGCTGGAGGTGGCGGAAATGGCAGAGGATGATCCGTTGAATGTGGAGGCTGGTGGGGTGAAAGGTGAGGACAAGGGGAACCCTATTGTTTGGCAAGGGTATTAAGGGTTCCAAAACCAAGGTGGGTAGATGATAAACAGGGTATATAGGTCAGCCCTGATCTAATTGAATGGCAGAACAGGCTAGAGGGGCTGAATGGCCTACTCATAGAGTCATAGAAATTGGAGAGTGCCGGCAACCTGCCAGTAACATTGACGACCAAGGGTAACGGCCGCCGGCCGAGAGAGGGCAGGCAGTACCGGCATTTTGGTGCTGCCTGCTCATTAACATCAGCGTGGCGGTGATTTGCTAGCGCCACGCGCTCTTTGCAGCGCTAATGTCAGAAGGAGGCCGAAAGTCACCTCGCTCTCCCGCTCACAGCGTTGGGGAGCGGGGAAGAAAGGAGCGACCCGAACAGTTGCCCTACCCGCTCCCAAAAATATTAGCTGCCACCCCGATGTTTGTCGATTTGCTGTTTGTTTATGACATAAATGCAGATAAAAGAGATCTTATCAGCGATCATTTTCAACCGCTGCAACGGAGATCACCCCTTGATTCACCGGCCCACAAACACTGTCGGCCTCCCAGAAAGCTGCCGGAAAATGCAAGCCCCCTCCGCCCCCACCCGCTCCCCCCCCCCACCTCCCACCGCCACTGGTGAGCAAAAAATGAAAGTTTCAGCGAAGAACCTTGGCAAAGGGGGCGTTGGAAGTTCCGGCGCCCATCCTCATAAGTCCTGCCAGATTCCTCATGGCCGTTAACGCTGCTGAGAGACCAGTTAGCGGCAGAAAATACCGGCGAGATATAGCGCAGGCGGCGACGCGAGCGGAGAACTCTGAGATGGATGAGCTGCCATAAACTCGCCACTGCACACCGATTGACGTCACGCTCCACGCTCATTGAACTACTCTCGCTGGTATCAGTTCACGTCAGCGCTGTCGACCTGCCGAAAATGGTGGCTGCCGCGGTACCCGCCACCGGCTGGCGGAAGAGCGCTGCCCGCCGTTTTTTCAGAATTTCACCACCCGAATTTCTAGGCCTATATAGAATCTTACAGCATAGAAGGGGGCCATACGGCCCATCGTACCTGTGCCGGCTCCTTGAAATAGCTATCCAATGAGTCCCACTCCCCCCTGCTCTTTCCCCAATAGCCCTGCAACTTTCTCCCCTTCAAATATTCATTCAATTCCTTTCAGAAAGTTACTCCTGTTCATTTGTTTCTAAGTGGTCAAATGTTGGCTGTCTCCACTGCTTAAGTAGCAACAAGACCGTGTCCCTCTGAACCTCTTTCTGAAGCTGCTGGTTGGTTTCTGTTCGTTTTTGAGGTCGGAAAAACATAAGAACATAAGAATTAGGAGCAGGAGTCGGCCATTTGGCCCCTCGAGCCTGCTCCGCCATTCAATAAGATCATGGCTGATCTTCGCCCTCAACTCCACTTCTCCGCCCGATCTCCATATCCCTTGATTCCCCTAGAGTCCAAAAATCTATCGATCTCAGCCTTGAATATACTCATCGACTGAGCATCCACAGCCCTCTGGGGCAGAGAATTCCAAAGATTCAACACCCTCTGAGTGAAGAAATCTCCTCATCTCAGTCCTAAATGGTCGACCCAGTGCTACCCATTGAGTCACAGTGTCAGCGGTGGCTCAGTTGGTAGCACTCTCGCTTCTGAGTCAGATGGTTGTGGGTTCAAGTCCCACTCCATAGAACTTGAGCACAGAAGTCTAGGCTGACACTCCAGTGCAGTGCTGGGGGAGTGCTGCACTGTCGGAGGTGCAGTTTTTCGGATGAGATGTTAAACCAAAGCCCCGTCTCTTCTCTCAGGTGGAAGTAAAAGATCCCATGGCACTGTTTCGAAGACGAGCAGGGGAGTTATCCCTGGTGCCCTGGCCAATATTTATCCCTTGTGGTAAACCACTTTTATCGTTACACTATAGTTATCACTGTTGTATTGTTATCACCGTTATCACTGTTGTATCACGATACGAGGTCGCCTCTTGTCGCGCTGTTATACCTGGGCTGACCACCTCCGACTCCGCCCATGGCTCCACCTACCTGCCCAGGTATAAAGGTAGTCGACTGGCTGGTATTCCTCCTTGTTGGACCCGATCACCCACGAGGGTGGGCTCTGTTATTTAGTCAATAAAAACCTTTAGTTACGTTCCTAACTCGTCGCTTTTTATTGGACGAATTGATAGGTATATCAATTTTATTGACTAAATTTTAAAGATGTCTACTACTGGCCAGCCAGAAGCCCTCCCAGAAGCACAGCCACACCAGCCGGCTTGGCTGCAAGCCCTCAAACCACCGTACCTGGATCTAAACCCACAGGCAGCAAACGCAGCCCTCAACTTCAAACACTGGCTGGACTGCTTCGAATCCTACCTGGAAGAATCCGGCGCCCCGCAGAGATCCAAACTAAGACTTCTGAACGCCCAAGCGAGCCCGAGAGTATACGCACTCATACAGGACACGACTACGTACGAGGCCGCTATCAACCTACTGAAACAGCAGTACCGCAGCCCGGTAAATTACATGTACACCAGGCACCTCCTAAGATCCCGCCCGCAACAGCCAGGAGAGTCTGTAGCTGAATTTTTACGGGCGCTAAGAGCACTCGGCAGGAACTGTGACTTTAAAGCGGTGACGGCTGTTGAAAATACGGAAGATAATATCCGCGATGCCTTTGTGAAAGGCCTACGGTCCGACTACTCACGGCAAAGACTGCTTGAAGCTAAAGACCTCGACCTGGACAAAGCTGAAGCCCTCGCTCTCTCCCTGGAGGTGGCCCATCAGGACCAGGAGGCGTTTTCCAGGTACTGCTCGCGACCCTGGGACTCGGGCCCGACCCCTACCGCAATACCCTTCGCAGCGCCGCCCCCGGGACCTACCTCAGCGTCGGCGTCCCGGACCCGACCGGGCCCGCCACCCCCGGTACCGGCTCCGACATCGGGCACCCGCGATCGGGCCGCCGGCTGCTTCTTTTGCGGCCAGGAGAAGCACCCGAGGTCGCGCTGCCCAGCCAGGAACTCTACCTGCACAACCTGCAGGAAGAAAGGCCACTTCTCTAAGGCCTGCAGGAGCGGATCTTCAGAGGCCAGCAGTGCCTCATGCGAACTGTGGGGGCGGCCATCTTCTTTCACGGCAACTGAGGCCAGTATCCCCACACGTGAGTCATGGGGGCGGCCATCTTTGATCAAGGCAACCGACCCCAATAGTGCCTCATGTGAGTTATGGGGGCAGCCATCTTCTCTGCCATTTTGTCCTACCTCGTGGGAGACGCCATTTTACCCACCACGCCCGACTGCCACCGGGCCCCCGGACCCGACGACCGCCTCGCCCGCAGACGACAACGACTCGCTTACCTACATGCTAGCCTCCGTCACTCTGGATCAAGCCCGCCCACACCACCTGTCCAAGTCGATGATGGACATCAAAGTAAACGGCCACGCCACGACCTGCCTGTTCGACAGCGGAAGCACGGAGAGCTTCATCCACCCAGACACGGTGAGCCACTACTCCCTCCCTGTCCTGCCAACGCGCAACCGAATCTCGATGGCATCGAGGTCCCACGCCACGGACATTAGCGGCTACTGTGCTGTGACCTTGTCGGTTAAGGGTACAGAGTATAAAAACTTTAAACTCCTCGTCCTCCCCCAGCTCTGCGCTGCCGTCCTACTAGGGCTGGACTTCCAATCCCACCTCCAAAGTGTAACCCTAGCATACGGTGGACCCCTCCCCCCACTCACAGTCGACAACCAGCGAAGGTTAAACCGCCCACCGCGTAACACCTGCAGCCTATCCACCCTCAAGGTGCCGCCACCTTCCCTGTTCGCTAACCTCACCCCCGACTGCAAACCCGTCGCTACCAAGAGCAGGCGGTACAGCGCTGGGGACAGAGCTTTCATTAGCTCTGAGGTGCAGCGTCTCCTGAAGGAGGGCATCATCGAGGGGAGCAACAGCCCCTGGCGTGCCCAGGTCGTGGTCGTTAAGACCGGCGATAAAAATCGCCTGGTCATCGACTACAGCCCGACCATAAACAGATACACCCAGCTGGACGCATACCCCCTTCCCCGCATATCTGACATGGTCAATCAGATTGCACAATACCGCGTATTCTCGACCATCGACCTTAAGTCGGCCTACCACCAACTCCCTATCCACCCCGAGGACCGCCAGTACACCGCCTTCGAGGCGAATGGGCGCCTATACCACTTCCTTAGGGTCCCCTTCGGTGTCACCAACGGGGTCTCGGTCTTCCAAAGGGAGATGGACCGGATGGTTGACCAGAACGGACTGCAGGCCACATTCCCCTACCTAGATAACGTCACCATCTGCGGCCGCGACCGGCAGGACCACGACGTGAATCTGGAGAAATTCCTCCGTACAGCCCAACGGCTGAACCTCACCTACAATAAGGAGAAATGTGTGTTTAACACCTCGCGCCTTGCCATCCTTGGCTGTGTAGTAGAGAACGGACTCATCGGCCCCGACCCCGAAAGAATGCGCCCCCTCATGGAGCTACCCCTCCCCCACTGCCCTAAGGCACTTAAGAGAACCCTGGGGCTCTTCGCCTACTATGCCCAATGGGTGCCCAATTATGCGGACAAAGCCAGACCCCTCATGAAGTCCACATCCTTCCCCCTTACGGAGGAAGCGTGCGCAGCCTTCTCCCTCATTAAGGGAGACATTGCCAAGGCCACTATGCACGCAGTGGATGAGTCCATCCCCTTCCAAGTCGAGAGCGATGCATCCGACTTCGCCCTAGCCGCCACCCTTAACCAGGAGGGGAGACCGGTGGCCTTCTTCTCAAGGACCCTACAGGGCCCTGAGATCCGACACTCGTCGGTCGAGAAGGAGGCCCAGGCGATTGTGGAGGCGGTACGACGCTGGAGGCACTACCTGGCAGGCAAACGATTTACCCTCCTTACCGACCAACGTTCGGTCGCTTTTATGTTTAATAACAAGCTGAGGGGCAAAATCAAGAATGACAAGATCTTGAGGTGGAGAATCGAGCTCTCCACCTACGATTATGATATCTTGTACCGGCCAGGTAAGCTGAACGAACCCCCCGATGCTCTGTCACGAATTACATGCGCCAGCGCGCAAAGTGATAGACTTCAGACCCTCCACAACGACCTCTGCCACCCCGGGGTCACCAGACTTTACCACTTCATTAAGGCCCGCAACCTGCCCTACTCCATCGAGGAGGTCAGGACCATAACCAGGAACTGCCAGACCTGCGCCGAGTGCAAACCGCACTTCTTTAGGCCGGACAGAGCAAGCCTGATCAAGGCCACCCGCCCCTTCGAGCGCCTGAGCATCGACTTTAAGGGGCCCCTCCCGTCCTCTGACCGTAATGTGTACTTCCTCAACATTGTTGATGAGTACTCCCGTTTCCCCTTTGCCTTCCCCTGCCCAGACATGACCAGTACCACGGTCATTAAATGCCTGAACGACCTCTTCGCCTTGTTCGGGTTCCCAAACTATATACACCGGGGCTCCTCTTTCATGAGCGAGGAACTCCGTCAGTTCCTACTAGCGAGAGGTATTGCAGCAAGTAGGACCACCAGCTACAACCCCCAAGGGAACGGCCAGGTGGAAAGAGAGAACGCGACGGTATGGAAGGCCGTCCTCTTAGCCTTAAAGTCTAAGGGCCTCCCAACCTCCCGCTGGCAGGAAGTCCTCCCGACAGCGCTGCACTCCATCCGGTCACTACTTTGCACTGCCGTTAACGCCACCCCCCATGAACGAATGTTTGTTTTCCCCAGGAAGTCGACTATGGGAACCACTCTACCAACCTGGCTGACCTCTCCGGGGCCCGTCTTGCTGCGAAAGCACGTGAGGGCCCATAAAACAGACCCCCTGGTCGAAAGGGTGAACCTCCTGCACGCCAACCCCCAGTACGCCTACGTGGCTTACCCAGACGGGCGGGAGGACACTGTCTCCTTACGAGACCTCGCACCCTCGGGCACTCCGGAGACACCACCTTTACCCCCCCCCACCACCCCCCCAATTCCAGCCCAGGTAGACGGCATGCCGGAACCCCACGAGCCTTCGCCGACCACGCAGACACCAGCACTAACACCGGATAATGCAGCACCGCCGCTGCGACGATCGGAGAGGCTTACGAGGCCTCCGGACAGACTGACATACCAGAACTGGTAGTACACTTCACCCCGCCGGACTCAAATCTAAACAAGGGGTGAATGTGGTAAACCACTTTTATCGTTACACTATAGTTATCACTGTTGTATTGTTATCACCGTTATCACTGTTGTATCACGATACGAGGTCGCCTCTTGTCGCGCTGTTATACCTGGGCTGACCACCTCCGACTCCGCCCATGGCTCCACCTACCTGCCCAGGTATAAAGGTAGTCGACTGGCTGGTATTCCTCCTTGTTGGACCCGATCACCCACGAGGGTGGGCTCTGTTATTTAGTCAATAAAAACCTTTAGTTACGTTCCTAACTCGTCGCTTTTTATTGGACGAATTGATAGGTATATCATCCCTCAATCAACATAACTGTTGTATCCGTGTGTTAATGGAGACACGGAATGCAGGAGCTGGTTTAACAGGTGTTTACTGAACAAAGTCTGGAGGTGAACTAACAGATACAAGACACTATACAGGCTTATATAGCCCGAGTGGCCACTGCCGGCATTACAGTACACAGGGGCTCTTAAAGGCACATACACCACAATTCCTCCCCTTTTAGACAACCAGTACATAACATTTTAAGTAATCATTAATTAACATGTTTACAAGAACAATAATCTACACATTTGCTGCAGTTAATCAATTATAAGTCAGTCTCTCTGGAGGCTTCCTGACTCGGTCCGGATAACGCCTCGGTGGTGTAGTAGTTTTCGGTGGTGTAGTAGGTTCTTTTGGCAAGGTCGATTCGGCTTGAATGCCAGTGTCGGGTTCATCGGGTTCCAGTATCACCGGATCGGAGGTAGATACTATGGGTATCTCTACTTCATCATTAGGCGTATAGAGTTGTGGGGTAGGTTGTCCCTTTTCGGATGACTCTATGATCTGGTCAGCATGGCGCCTTATTATGCTTTCTCCAATGTCCACGGTATACATCAACGGTCCTAGTCGTGTGCAAATAGTTCCAGGCTGCCATTTCTCGGTACGGTAGTCCCGGGCCAAAACTTGTTGACCTATCTGGAAGGTTCTAGTTGGCCTTTCATTCATGCCTTGAAATTGCCGGTTCTCTACGTCCCTTCTGATGTTTGGCTTGATCAAATCCAGCCGGCATCTTAGTCTTCTATTGAAAAACATCATGGCGGGAGTTTGGTTTGTAACCACATGTGTTGCATTCCTGTATGCAAACAAGAAGTTATCTACCTTATGCTGCAGATTTATGTCTTCATTACCCATGGCCTTTATGGCCTTCTTGAAGGTCTGGACAAACCTTTCAGCCAATCCATTGGTGGCGGGATGGTATGGGGCGGACGTGTAATGCTTAACCCCATTGTTTTTTAAGAACTTCCTGAATTCTTCGGACACAAATTGCGGTCCATTATCAGAACAGATCTGTTCAGGCAGCCCATTCCTGGCAAATATGGTCCTTAATACTGTGATTTTTTTTCCGTGGTGGTGGAGGACATCTTTATTACCTCTGGCCACTTGGAGTGTGCATCAACCGCGATTAAGAACATTGGGTCCATAAATGGACCAGCAAAGTCGATGTGTACCCTTTGCAATGGAGATGAGGGCCACTCCCATGGATGCAGAGGGGCTTGTGGTGGGGCGTTTTGGACCTTCTGGCATCCTAGACAGCCCTTGGTCATTTCTTCGATGTCTCCATCGATACCTGGCCACCACACAAATGCTCTGGCTAGGTTCTTCATTTTCACTCCACCCAGATGCCCCTCGTGAAGCTCCTTTAGCGCTTTATCCTGGAGTTTGGGTGGAATCACCACTCTGGATCCACACATCAAGGTTCCTTGGCACACTGACAGCTGTTCTCTTCTTTGCGAGAATGCTGGCAACAGTGGTTCGCCATGTGCTGGCCATCCCTTCACTGTTAAATCGTAGACTCGTGAGAGAGTCGGGTCATTTCTCGTTTCCTTTTCAATGGTAGAATTTGTTATTGGTAGACATTCCACTATGGTTGAGTGGAACATCTCCACTGGGTCCACTGTAGGTGCCTCTTCTACCGTTGGCAACGGTAGGCGCGATAAACCGTCAGCATTTCCATGCTGTTTTGATCCTTTGTATTCTATGTCATATTGGTGTGCCCCTAGGAAAAGGGACCATCTCTGTAGCCTTTGCGCTGTCATAATGGGAACGCCCTTTTTAGGGTTGAATATGGAGACGAGGGGTTGATGGTCAGTCAACAAGGTAAATTTTTGTCCATGTAGGTAATGGTTGAATTTCTTCACTCCCCATACCAGGCTGAGTGCTTCCCTGTCGATCTGGGCATAGTTACGCTCAGCTGAGTTCAATGAGCGTGACGCAAAAGCTATCGGCCGCTCCGAGCCATCAGGGAATCTATGCGATAATACCGCTCCTACGCCGTAAGGGGATGCATCGCACGCCAGTCTGATTGGCAGTGATGGGTTGTAATGAGCCAAAACTTCCTTGGACGTGATCAAGCTTTTGCATTTATGGAAGGCACGTTTACAGTCTTTGCTCCATTTCCAAATTACTCCCGTTTGTAGCAGAACAGTTGACAAGTTCGGTAAAAATTTATGATAGTAATTTATCAATCCCAGGAACGACCTTAATTGTGAGACATTTTCAGGTGCTGGGGCTTTTATGACCGCTTCAATTTTTTCAGGTGACTTATGCAACCCTTCTTCGTTAATTATATGGCCACAATATGATATTTGTTTCTGGAAAAATTCGCACTTGGGGCGATTTGCTCGTAGGCCCCGTTCTCTCAGCCTAGTGAGCACCTGCTCCAAATTGGCAAGGTGCTCGTTGTCGTTTTCTCCTGTTACAAGGATGTCGTCTAGGTAGCATTGAGTCCCCGGAATCCCTTGCAGGACTTGCTCCATAGCTCTTTGCCAGATAGCTGGAGCTGATGCTACTCCGAAAACCAGTCGATTGTACTGGCACAGGCCTTTGTGTGTGTTTATCGTGAGATACTTTTTAGAGGCCTCCTCAACCTCCATCTGTAGATATGCCTGTGCCAAGTCAATTTTGGTGAAACGTTTCCCTCCGGATAGTGAGGCGAAAATATCTTCTATCCTCGGAAGAGGATACTGTACCGTGTGAAGGACCGGGTTTACAGTCACCTTGAAGTCCCCACAGATGCGAATTTTTCTCTGTTCTTCAGATTTATCATTATTCAACGTTTTCTTCATGACCGGGACGATGGGTGTTGCCCACTCGCTCCAATCTATCTTGGATAACACGCCTGCCTTTTCCAAATTCTCCAGCTCTGCCTCGACTGCTGGACGAATTGCGTATGGCACCGGCCTTGCCTTAAAAAACTTGGGAATTGCCGCATCTTCCACTTTTATTGAGGCGGTGACGCCTTTCAAGGTTCCTAGTTCCTGTTGAAACACTTCTTTGGCGTTGGCCAAGATGTATTTTAATCGTTCAGGCATGACGTCATCATCATTTTTTTTTCTTACTGGTCACCGTCAGTCCCTGAATGGAGTGCCAGTCTAAACGTATCTTCCTAATCCATTCACGTCCCAACAGCGGTGGACCACCATCTTGCAGAACGTATAAATACAACTTCTGTATTTCCTTGCCGTTGTATACAACAGGGACCCTTATTTTCCCTTGGGGGTATACTTTCTGCCCCGTATATGTTACAGTGCTGGATGACTGGGCGGTTGCCCATGGTTGACACCCGAGTCTCTGGCCTTGACCTCCAATCCACTGATCTCCAGGAACGAATCCCCGGGAGGTGATGCAGAGTTGCAGGTAGGTTCGAACTTGCCTCGTCGCCAATGTTGTGTCTGTGTATAATAAGACACAGACTGCAGGAGAACAGTACAACAGGTGTTTACTCAACGTGGCTCACACGGGAACTGATCTGTACAGATTACTACTCAGTGCTATATATAGGTGTGGTCACTGCCGGTACTGCAGTATACATGAGCTGTAAAAGATAGTTCCCCCCTTAAAGGGGGACATTACACTTGTCCTTCTAGGTGGTAGAGGTCGCGGGTTTGGGAGGTGCTGCCGAAGACGCCTTGGCAAGTTGCTGCAGTGCATCATGTAGATGGTACACACTGCAGCCACGGTACGCCGGTGGTGGAGGGAGTGAATGTTTAAGGTGGTGGATGGGGTGCCAATCAAGCGGGCTGCTTTGTCGAGCTTCTTGAGTGTTGTTGGAGCTGCACTCATCCAGGTAAATGGCGAGTATTCCATCACACTCCTGACTTGTGCCTTGTAGATGGTAGAAAGGCTTTGGGGAGTCAGGAGGTGAGACACTTGCCACAGAATAACCAGCCTCTGACCTGCTCTTGTTGCCACAGTATTTATACGCTGGTCCAGATAAGTTTCTGGTCAATGGTGACCCCCAGGAATTTGATGGTGGGGGAGGTTGTCACCCCGCAGATAAAGAGTGTGCAGGCAGAAAGGGAATGGGTGACCACCAGACAGAAGAGTAGGACCAGGCAGGTAGTGCAGGAGTCACCTGAGTGCACCTCGCTCTCCAACCAGTATTCTGTTCTGAGTACTGGTGAGTGCAATGGTTCCTCTGGGGAGTACCGCCAGAGCCAAGTCTTCAGCACCATGGGTGGCTCAGCTGTACAGTGGGGAGGAAGAAGAGTGGGAAAGCAATTGTGGTAGGGGATTCGATAGTTAGGGGAGCAGACAGGCGTTTCTACAGGACGGTATGTTGCCTCCCTGGTGCCACGATCAAGGATGTCACCGAGCGGCTGCAGAACATTCTGAGGTGGGAGGATGAACGGCCAGAGGTCATGGTCCATATCGGTGCCAACGACATAGGTAGAAAGAGGGATGAGGTCCTGCAGGCAAATTTCAGGGAGCTAGGAAAGGGATTAAATAGCAGGATGTCAAAGGTAGTAATCTCCGGATAACTCCCGGTGCCACGCGTTAGTGATTATAGAAATAGGAGGATAGAGCAGATGAATGCATGGCTGGAGAGATGGTGCAGGAGGGAGGGCTTCAGATTTATGTGGCATTGGGGCCGGTTCTGGGGGAGATGGGACCTGTACAGGCCGGACGGTTCGCACCTCAACAGGGCTGGAGCCAATATCCTCATGGGGAGGTTTGCTCGTGCTGTTGGGGAGGGTTTAAATTAATTTGGCAGGGGAATGGGCACCAGGATGTAACATTAGAAAGGGGAAATAAAGTGCTCAAAGGATTGGGAGAGGCAGAGAGCACTAAAGTAAGGAATAGTAAGGTATTAGGTGGGGTCAGACTAAGAGAGAGCACAGGATGGTCTAAGATGGGTTTACAGTGTATGTATGTGAACACACGAAGCGTAGTAAACAAGGTAAGTGAGCTGCAGGCACAAATAGCCACATGGGAATATGATGTTGTGGCAATAACTGAGAACTGGCTCAAAAAAGGGCAGGATTGGGTATTAAATATTTCTGGTTATAAAGTGTTCAGGAAAGATAGAGAAGGAAAGAAAGGAGGTGGGGTGGCAGTATTGATCAAGGAGAATGTTACAGTGCTGGAGAGGGAGGATGTCCTGGAGGGGTCAAGGACAGAATCTATATGGCTGGAGTTAAGAAATAATAGAGGTGCCATTACACTACTAGGTGTATTTTATAGACCACCAAATAGTGGGAAAGATATGGAGGAGCAAATTTGCAGAGAAATGAATGAGAGGTGCAAGAACTATAGAGTAGTAATAATGGGGGACTTCAATTATCCTAATATAGACTGGGATAGTAATCGTGTAAAGGGCAGAGAAGGGGAAGAATTTCTGAAGTGTGTTCAGGAGAACTTTCTTGATCAGTGTGTTTCTGGCCCCACGAGGGAGGAGGCATTGCTGGATCTGGTTCTGGGGAATGAGTTGGGTCAAGTGGAGCAAGTGTCAGTAGGTGAACATTTAGGGAACAGTGATCATGGTATCATAAGGTTTAGATTAGTTATGGAAAAGGACAGGGAGCAATCTAGAGTAAAAATGTTTAACTGGGGGAAGGCCAATTTCAATGGGTTGAGAATGGATCTGGCCCGGGTAAACTGGAATCAAAGGTTGGCAGGCAAAACTGTAATGGAACAATGGGCTGCCTTTAAAGGGGAAATAGTTCAGGTACAGTTGAGGTACATTCCCACTAGGGGGAAAGGCAGGGCAACTAAAGTCAGGGCTCCCTGGATGACGAAAGAGAGAGAATATGGTGAAACAGAAAAAGAGCGCGTATGACAGATGTCAGGTTGCAAATACATCTGAGAATCAGGCTAAATATAGAAAGGTCAGAGAAGTGAAAAAGAAAATAAGAGGGGCAAAGAGAGGGTATGAGAATAGAATGGTCGCCAACATAAAAGGTAATCCAAAAGTCTTCTATAGACATTACTGTAAATAGTAAAAGGGTAGTAAGAGGAGGGGTGGGGCCGATTAGGGATCAAGAAGGAGACCTATGCATGGAGGCAGAGGGTATGGCTGAGGTACTAAACGAATACTTTGCATCTGTCTTCACCAAGGAAGTGGATGCTGCCATAGACATAGTGAAGGAGGAGGTAGTGGAGACACTTGATAGGATAAAAATTGATAAAGAAGAGCTATTAGAAAGGCTGGCTGTACTTAAAGTAGATAAATCACCAGGAGCGGATGGGATGCATCCTAGGATGCTGAGGGAATTGAGGGAGGAAATCGTGGAGGTACTGGCCATAATATTCCAATCCTCCTTAGATACAGGGGTGGTGCCAGAGGACTGGAGAATTGCAAATGTTACACCATTGTTCAAAAAAGGGTGTAAAGATAAACCCAGCAAGTACAGGCCAGTCAGTTTAACCTCGGTAGTGGGGAAGCTTTTAGAAACAGTAATCAGGGAAAAAAATAACAGTCACTTGGGCAAGTGTGGATTAATTAAGGAAAGCCAGCATGGATTTGTTAAAGGCAAATCGTGTTTAACTAACTTGATCGAATTTTTTGATGAGGTAACAGAGGGTTGATGAGGGTAATGCGGTTGACATGTTGTACAGTACATGGATTTCCAAAAGGCATTCGACAAAATGCCACATAATAGGCTTGCCAGCAAAGCTGAAACCCATGGAATAAAAGGGACAGTGGCAGCATGGACTCGGAATTGGCTAAGTGACAGGAAACAGAGAGTAGTGGTGAACAATTGTTTTTCAGACTGGAGGAAGATATACAGTGGTGTTCCCCAGGGGTCGGTTCTAGGACTACTGTTTTTCTTGATATATATTAATGACTTGGACATGGGTGTACAGGGCACAATTTCAAAATTTGCAGATGACACTAAAAACTTGAAAGTATAGTGAACAGTGAGGAGGATAGTGATAGACTTCAAGAGGACAGACAGGCTGCTGGATGGGCGGATACGTGGCAGAAAAGTGTGAAGTGATACATTTTGGTAGAAAGAATGAGGAGAGGACATATAAACTAAATGGTACAATTCTGAAGTGGGTGCACGAACAGAGAGATCTGGGGGTATGTGTGCACAAATCGTTGAAGATGGTAGGGCAGGTTGAGAAAGCAGTTAAAAAGGCTTACGGGATGCTGGGCTTCATGAATATAGAGTACAGAAGTTTGGAAATTATGATGAACCTTTATAAAACATTGGTTTGGCCCCAACTGGAGCGTTGTGTCCAATTCTGGGCACCACATTTTAGGAAGGATGTGAAGGTCTCAGAGAGGGTACAGAAAAGATTTACGAGAATGATTCCAGGAATGAGGGACTTCAATTACGTTGATAGACTGGAGAAGCTGGGGTTGTTCTCCTTGGAGCAGAGACGATTGAGAGGAGATTTGATAGAGTTGTTCAAAATCATAAGGGGTCTGGACAGAGTAGATAGAGGGAAACGGTTCCCATTGGCGGAAGGGTCAAGAACCAGAGGACACAGATTTAAGGTGATTGGCAAAAGGACCAAAGGCGATGTAAGAAAAAATTTCTTTATGCAGCGAGTGGTTATGATCTGGAATGCACTGCCTGAAAGGGTGGTGGAGGCAGACTCAATCACGGCTTTCAAAATGGAGTTGGATAAGTATCTGAAAGAAAGAAATTTGCAGGGCTATGGGGAAAGGGCGTTGGAGTGGGTGTTGAGATTGGCCAATTTGTTGATATTAGCTTATCTCTGGTCTTTCAAATAATGAGGATCGACGGCAAACCAATATGGTGGGAATATTGGCCTAGAAATTCACTTGGGCGCGGGCAGCTCGCTCGCGCCCAAAAGTTAGCGCTGGGCGGGGAGGCATTAGCGCACGCCGTATATTCGTCTTCTGCACCCCAATTCGGAAGCGGGCGCTATACCAGGGTGTGCCCGCCTCCGTTTGGGGCGCTGCAACTGAATATCGGCGCGCTAGTTGCCGCAGCGCCACCCGATGCGGTGCAGCAGGCTGCGGTACTGCAGGCCTCCTCCTTCTCTTAAGGGGGAGGTGCCTGCAACGGCCGGAGCCCCGATCGCGAGTGCCGGCAAAAGAGCCCGGCACAACGGAGAAGTGCCGGGCTCCACGGAAACCAGCAGGCAATGCCGCGGGGGGAGGGGGGGGGTGGAGGAGGCCGGGGAAGGAGGTGCGGGCAGGTGGCCGCCGAAAAAGCGGCCGGCCGCACCTTCCGCTTTAAAGCGCCCCACTATGGCAGCAGGACGGCCCCGTTTTCTGGTCGCTGTTTGCGCCCGCTTCGGAGGAGGCGGCCGCAAATAAATATGGGGATCGGCGCGGTTTCAGGGCATTACGGGCCACCGCGCACACCAATGACGTCATCGGTCCCGGCGCAGCGCTAACGGCTACCGCCGCCAATACCGCTGCACTCAATTTCCGCGCTACCACCCCGCCGGCGCAAAAGACCACTTTAGGCGCTAAGTGGGCGCAAGGCCCACTGAATTTCTAGGCCATTGTGTTTAATCAGAGTTTAAGACGGAATATAGCACGCTAGTTATACAGAAAAAACATACGACCGTAACAAACAGCTGGTACCAGTCCCGATCGGACAGATGGCTGGCGTGCGCAAACAGTTCTCCGGCTTGCGGTCTTTCTCCCTCCCGTCTAGAACCTCCAAGAATGAGTTGAGTGTTAGACCAGTCTCACTCTTGTATGGCTCTCCCCTCCACTGTCTTGCTTTTATTCCCTTTATAGGGGGTGGGCCTGATGCACAATATGGACAGGACTATCTGACCTGTGCGGGTTCTTCCTAAACCAAGGTGCCCAATGGCACGGCGAGTTCTTTGTCTCAACTCTCAGAGTAAAACCTCCCCAAGTTTGGAGTCAGACGTGCCATTCTTGGCCTTCAGATGTTTTGATGTGCCGTCGCTGCTTGTTATCAGTTATTCATGTTCAAGCTGTTCGTGTAACTTTAGCTGTGCAAAACTAACGATGTCATTCCATTATCAAACTATTGTACCATGGAATGAATCATTAAATTCCCAAAGATATCTTCTATTCTATTCTCACACACTGGTTAACTTACGCATTTTAAAGCAGTTTTATTAAACAAAGCCAAAATCCTAACTTACAAACAGCAGGTAGCTAGCCTGGAAACAAGATTATATATAATATCTGTCTCAGTGCGGAATGCTATAACATCCGCAGGGAACCAAAACACAAGCAGATTCTAAGCATCTATCCAGTTATCCTAATACTAACCTGAAGAGACCTTTTTTTGTCTCCGGTTCTAATACAGTCATGTAAGCTCAGTCTTATTCGCATCACAGTTTCATTTGCATAACGCCATATATTTTGGCTACCCTAATTTCTAACATGGGACTTGCTGAAGTGCTCTTGCAGAGAGCCGGCATGGGCTCGACGGGCCGAATGGTCTTCTTCCGTGCTGTAACCATTCTATGATCCCAACTTGGAAATATATCGGCCGATCCTTCATCGTCGTTGGGTCAAAATCCTGGAACTCCCTCCCTAACAGCACTGTGGGAGCACCTTCACCACGCGGACTGCAGCGGTTCAAGAAGGCGGCTCACCACCACCTTCTCAAAGGGCAATTAGGGATGGGCAATAAATGCCGGCCTTGCCAGCGACGCCCACATCCCGAGAATGAATAAATTAAAAACAATTCAAGTGTCTATCCAATTCCCTTTTGAAAGTTAGTATTGAATCTGCTTCACCGCCCTTTCAGACAGCGCATTCCAGATCACAACTAACGGCGTAAAAAAATTCTCCACAATGTTCCCTCTTTCTTTTTGGGTACAAGGACCGTTTAACGGGCTGTGCGGCAAATTCAGATTTCCGCGCTAGTGTAGGTTTTCCATTCAAAAGCCGGTGACCGGCCTGTGCGGGATCTCCAGACCACTATGCGGCTGCGCAGCTTAAAGGGAACATTGCTCATAGGAGATCGAGCAAAATTGAAGTCGATGTGGGTCAAAGGGAAACCCTCCAATGCTGAGAGTCATAACTGACATATAGGAAGATGGTCGTCGTTGTTGAAGGCCAAGGACATCACTGCAAGAGTTCCTCAGGGAAGAGTCAGGCCAACCAGATTCAGCTGCTTCATCAATGAACTTCCCTCCAGAACAGAAACTAGGAGCAGGAGTGGGCCATTCGGCCCCTCGAGCCTGCTCCACCATTCAATAAGATCATGGCTGATCTTCGACCTGAACTCCACCTTCCTGCCCAATCCCCATATCCCTTGATTCCCTTAGTGCCAAAAAATCTATCGATCTCTGTCTTGAATATACTCAATGACTGAACATCCACAGCCCTCTGGGGTAGCGAATTCCAAAGATTCACCACCCTCTGAGTGAAGACATTTCTCCTCATCTCAGTCCTAAATGGCCGACCCCTTATCCTGAGACTATACCCCCTCCTTCAGGAGTGTTCTACCCAGTCTCTCTTTCTCTTAGGCAGTCCCTCGGAACTGAGGATGACTTGCTTCCACATTAAAAATGAGTTCGCAGGTGACTGGTGAGTCCAATGCGGGACCTACAGTCTCTGTCACAGGTGGGGCAGACGGTGGTTGAAGGGGTGGGTGGGTGGGGTGCTTGGGTTGATGTGCGCTCCTTCCGTTGTTTCCGTTTGGCTTCCGCTTGCTCCCGGCGAAGAGACTCAAGGTGTTCGGTGCCTTCCCGGATGCTTCTCCCCTAGTTCTATACCCCCTAGTTCTATGTTCACCAGTCAAGGGAAACAACCTCTCAGCATCTACCCTGTCGAGCCCTGTAGGAATTTTATACGTTCCAGTGAGATCACCTCTCATTCCTCTCAACTTCAGAGAATAAAGGCCCTTGATCTTAGGGTCAAGAGTGGGGCTGTTCACTGACAATTCCAGCGCTTAGCTCTACTCAACACTCCTCATAATAAACAGCCCATACCAGCCTACAAATGGACTTAGGCAAACAATCCCCATGTGAGCATAATTCAGTTAGATTTAGCACAGTTATAGAAAAGGACAAAGATAGACCAGGTGTAAAAGTTCTCGATTGGGGAAAAGCCAATTTTGCTAAGCTGAGATGTGATTTAGCAAAAGTGGACTGGAAACAGCTACTTGAAGGTAAATCAGTGTCAGAGCAGTGGGCGGCATTCAAGGAGGAGATAGTGAGGGTTCAGAGTAAATATGTTCCCACAAAGAAAATGGGTGGGATTCCCAAATCTAGAGCCCCCTGGATGTCAAGGAGCATACAGGGTAAGATAAAGAAAACAAGGGAGGCTTGTTGTGTATGTACCTTTAAGGGAAGAACTGGTTTTAGACTGCAGTACCGGCAGTGACCACCCCTGTATAAAAGGCCCTAGCAGGCTTCTGTATTTCAGTCTGACGTTACCCTCCTGTTCAGTAAAGTACCTGTTAAACTGTTCTCCCGAAGTCCGTGTATTATTGAGGCGCAGACTTTACAGTGGCGACGAGTAAGTTCGAACTCACCTGCAGTGTTGCATCATCGCACGGGGATCTCACCCCGAGAGGAGGTTTCTTGGAGGTCGTAGTCTGAGCAACGGGCGTCGACCGCGGGCAACCGCCCAAAGGATTCATCGGTGTTCGGAGAATTGCGGGAGAGGCTGTGGAGAGCTGAGCTTGGCTCCCCAGTTAAGGTGTTCCAGCAAATCGTGCTGGTAGCAGGTAGTGCGCTGACCCTTCCGGACTGCGGCGGGCTCAAGCTCGATCGAGCGGCTCTACAAAATGGGCAGCGCAGCGTCGCCGGGAAAAGAAAACAAGAGAGAGAGAGAGGGTGGAGCGCACAGGGCGCGGTCGGTGCTCAAGAACCGGGCAACGGAGAGAAAATAAACGGGGGGAAGGAAAGCGAGACGCGCCGAAGCCGCGGGTCACCGCCATTACCCTGTAGAACGCTAGGAGTAGCGTGGCAGCAAGGGGAAGAAGGAAAGGCGCCATTTTATTCTATTGGGGAAGAAGAAAAAGCGCGGGAGGTGCCATTTTAAATCACCCAAGATGCCGAAAAGTGGCAGTATCACTGCTTTCGACAACGAGGTAGAAGACTGGACCACGTATGTGGAAAGAATTGAAGTGTACTGCAAGGCAAATGAGGTGGCCGATGGGAAGAGGGCGTCGGTATTATTGAATTTGATGGGCGCGAGTACGTACGGCCTATTGCGGAATTTAATTACCCCAGCTAAACCAATGGAGAAAAGTTTTGAGGAGATTGGTAATATCTTACAGGAACACCTAAACCCTACACCGCTGCTGATAGCAGAAAGATTCAAGTTCCATAGGAGAAGCCAGCACAAAGATGAGAGCAATGCTGACTATCTTACGGAACTACGCAAGTTATCGAAGCACTGCCAGTTCGGAGCAGGACTGGCAGACACCTTACGGGATAAGTTTGTCTGCAGGCTCCAGAGTGAAGGAAGCCAGAAACGACTACTTTCGAAAAAGGATCTGACGCTAGAACAGGCTTTCAGCGTGGCAGTATCCTATGAAGCAGCAGCACGGGGAGCAGCGGAAATACAACAGAAACCACAAGAATACAGCGCCATCGAAATGGCGTATGGAGCAGAAAAGTGCTATCGCTGCGGCAGAACAACCCATGAGCAGAAGGACATAAGAACATAAGAACATAAGAAATAGGAGCAGGAGTAGGCCAATCGGCCCCTCGAGCCTGCTCCGCCATTCAATAAGATCATGGCTGATCTGATCCTAACTGCCAATCCACTATCACAGAACCATCTCCTGAATCTAACAGAATTAGACACACGAAATAGGAGCAGGATCAGGCTACATGGCCCCTGGGCCCGCTCCGCTACCCACAGGGCCATGACCGATCCGAACCTAGACTCATGTCCAAATTCCTGCCTGCTCCCCGTAACCCTTAATTCCCTTTACTTCTAGGAAACTGTCTATTTCTGTTTTAAATTTATGTAATGATGTAGCTTCTACAGCTTTTTGGGGCAGCATGTTCCATGGACCTACCACCCTCTGAGTGAAGTAGTTCCTCCTCATCTCAGTTTTGAAAGAGCAGCCCCTTATTCTAAGACTATGCCCCTAGTTCTAGTTTCACCCATCATCGGGAACATCTTCCCCACATCCACCCGATCCAACCCCTTCACAATCTTATATGTTTCAATAAGATCGCCTCTCATTCTTCTGAACTCCAATGAGTAGAGTCCCAATCTGCTCAACCTCTCCTCATATGTCCATCCCCTCATCCCCGGGATTAACCGAGTGAATCTTCTTTGTACTGACTCGAGAGCAAGTATGTCCTTTCTTAAGTATGGACACCAAAACTGTACGCAGTATTCCAGGTGCGGTCTCACCAATACCTTGTACAACTGAAGCAATACCTCCCTATTTTTATATTCTATCCCCCTAGCAATGAAAGCCAACATTCCATTGGCCTTCTTAATCACTTGCTGCACCTGCATACTAACCTTTTCAGTTTCGTGCACCAGGACCCCCAGATCCCTTTGTACTTCAGTACTTTCCAGTTTCTTGCCATTAAGATAATAACTTGCTCTACGATTTTTCCTGCCAAAGTGCATAACCTTACACTTTCCAGTATTGTATTCCATCTGCCAAATCTCTGCCCACTTACTTAGCCTGCCTATGTCCCCTTGCAGGTTTTTTATGTCCTCCTCACTCACTACTTTCCCTCCCATCTTAGTATCATCTGCAAACTTTGATATGTTACACTCGGTCCCCTCCTCCAAATCGTTAATATAGATTGTAAAGAGTTGGGGACCCAGCACTGACCCCTGCGGAACACCACTAGTTACTGATTGCCAGTCTGAGAATGAACCATTTATCCCAACTCTCTGCTTTCTGTTAGATAGCCAATCCTCTATCCATGCCAGAATATTACCCCCAATCCCATGATTTTTTATCTTAAGCAATAATCTTTTGTGTGGCACCTTGTCAAATGCCTTTTGGAAGTCTAAATACACTACGTCCACTGGTTCCCCTTTATCCACCCTATATGTTACTTCCTCAAAAAACTCCAGCAAATTTGTCAAACATGACTTCCCCTTCATAAAACCATGCTGACTTTGTCCTATTAAATTATGATTATCCAAATGTCCTGTTACTGTTTCCTTAATAATGGACTCCAAAATTTTACCTACCACAGATGTTAGGCTAACCAGTCTATAGTTTCCAGCCTTCTGTCTACTGCTCTTTTTAAATAAGGGTGTTACATTAGCAGTTTTCCAGTCTGCCGGGACCATTGCCGAGTCCAGGGAGTTTTGGAAAATTATTATCAATGCATCCACAATCCCTACCGCCACTTCCCTCAAGACCCTAGGATGTAAGCCATCAGGTCCAGGTGATTTATTCGCCTTGAGTCCCATTATTTTACCGAGTACCACTTCCTTAGTGATTTTGATTGTGTTTAGCTCCTCCCCCCCTTTAGCCCCCTGTTTGTCCAGTGTTGGGATAGTCTTAGTGTCTTCTACTGTAAAGACTGATATAAAATATTCATTCAGTGTTTTTGCCATCTCCATATTTCCCACCATTAATTTCCCGATCTCATCCTCTAAGGGACCAACATCTACTTTAGCCACCCTTTTTCTTTTTATATAACTATAAAAATTCTTACTATCTGTTTTTATATTTTTTGCTAATTTACTTTCATAATCTATCTTCCCTTTCTTAATCAATCTTTTTGTTATTTTTTGCTGTCTTTTAAAGTTTTCCCAATCCTCTATCCTCCCACTAGATTTGGCTACCTTATATGCCCTTGTTTTTAGTCGAATACTATCCTTAATTTCTTTACTTAGCCACGGATGGCTGTCTTTTCTTTTACACCCTTTTCTTCTCAGTGGAATATATATTTTTTGGAAGTTGTAAAATAACTCCTAAAATGTACAGCACTGATCATGTATCGTCTTACCCTTTAATCTATTTTCCCAATCCACTCTACTCAATTCCGCTCTCATACCTTCATAGTCTCCTTTATTCAAGCTTAGCATGCTTGTTTGCGATCCAACCTTCTCACCCTCTAATTGAATATGGAATTCAACCATGTTATGGTCACTCATTCCAAGGGGATCCTTTACTAGGACATTTTTAATTAATCCTGTCTCATTACACAGGATCAAATCTAAGGTTGCTTGCCCCCTGGTCGGTTCAGTTACATACTGCTCAAGAAACCCATCCCTAATACACTCAATGAACTCATCCTCAAGGCAGCCCTGCCCAATTTGATTTGTCCAATTAATATGATAGTTAAAATCCCCCATAATTATACATACCCTTATTACAAGCCTCAACTACTTCCTGATTGATACTCCGTCCAACAGAGTTGCCACTGTTCGGAGGCCTATAGACTACGCCCACTACTGTTTTTTTCCCCGTATTATTCCTTACCTCCACCCAAACTGTTTCATTATCCTGGTCTTTTGACCCAATATCATTTCTCTGTATTACTACTGGTTTAAGGACAAAGTATGCAGGCAATGCGGAAAAATGGGACATATAGCAAGAGTCTGCAGGTCGGGAAAGAAAACCAATATGACAAGAACTACTAAGGAACAGCATAAGAAAGTAAAGAAACTGACAGACAGTAGTTCGGAAGATCAGGAGAGTGATAAGGACTCCGGGAGCAGGAGACTAAGTTGTCTAAAGTTACACAATGTGATCGCAAAGGAGGATCACCGAACCATTTGGGTCACCCTCATGATAGCAGGGTCCCCAGTAAAGGTGGAATTGGACACAGGATCAGCCCTAACTGTCATGAATCGACGAGACTATGAGCGGTTATTCTCACACATACCCTTAAAGGACACATCCATTGTATTGAAGACATACACGGGGCAAAAGGTCTACCCCAGAGGCAAAATAAGGGTGCCAGTTAAATATAACGGCAACGAAACACAGAAACTATATATGTATATACCAAGAGATGGAGGACTACCATTATTGGGACGTGAATGGATCCGAAAAATACAATTGGATTGGCATTCCATTCAGGCGCCAACTGTGACTGACAAAAAGAATGATGACGTCGCACCTGGACGCCTGTCACAAATTCTATCTGACGCGGAAGAGGTGTTCCAACAAGGACTTGGGACTCTAAAAGGAGTAAAGGCAACCATAAAGATTGAAGATAACGCAAACCCAAAATTTTTTAAGGCCAGACCGGTGCCATACATGATCCGCCCAGCCGTTGAAGCTGAACTGGAAAGTCTGGAGCGTTCGGGTGTGCTGTCCAAGGTGGACTGGAGCGAGTGGGCCACACCCATCATTCCTGTAATGAAGAAAGCATTGAGCAGCACGCCTGGGGAGCCGAAGAAGGTTCGCATCTGTGGGGGCTTCAAGGTGACAGTGAACCCAGTCCTGCACACAGTACAATATCCACTTCCGCGGATAGAAGATATTTTTGCCTCACTATCTGGAGGGAAATGTTTTACAAAGATTGATCTGGCCCAAGCGTATCTACAAATGGAGGTGGAAGAAGCATCTAGGAAATACCTCATGATAAACACTCACAAAGGCCTTTACCAGTACAATCGACTGGTATTCGGGGTAGCATCAGCCCCGGCTATTTGGCAGAGGGCGATGGAACAAGTCCTGCAAGGGATCCCGGGGACCCAGTGTTATTTGGACGACATCCTGGTTACGGGCGAAAATGACAGTGAACACCTTGCCAACCTGGAGCAGGTGCTCACGAGATTACAGGAATATGGGCTACGAGCCAACCGCCCCAAATGCGAGTTCTTCAGGAGAAAAATCTCGTTTTGTGGCCACATGATTGATGAGGAAGGGTTGCATAAGTCGCCGGTCAAGATTGAGGCTGTAGTCAAGGCTCCAGCACCGGAAAATGTGTCGCAACTGAGGTCGTTCCTCGGGTTGGTGAACTACTACCATAAGGTCTTGCCGAATTTATCTACAATTCTGCACCCACTGAACGCCCTGCTGCAAACTGGAGTAACATGGAAATGGAGTGATGAGTGTAAGCGTGCCTTTCAGGAATGTAAATGCCTAATCACTTCAAAAGAAGTATTGGCCCACTACAACCCAACACTACCGATTCGGTTGGCATGTGATGTGTCACCCTACGGCATTGGAGCAGTGCTGTCACACAAATTCCTTGACGGTTCAGAGAGGCCAATAGCCTTTGCGTCACGCTCGCTAACGTCAGCCGAGCGTAACTACGTCCAGATTGACAGGGAAGCCCTCAGCCTGCTGTGGGGGGTGAAGAAGTTCAATCACTATCTGCACGGGCAGAAATTCACCCTACTGACTGATCATCAGCCCCTGGTCTCCATTTTTAACCCAAAGAAGGGCGTTCCAGTGATGACGGCGCAACGGCTGCAAAGATGGTCACTTTTTCTAGGGGCACATCAGTACGACATAGAGTACAAGGGTACGAAACAGCATGGAAACGCTGATGGGCTGTCATGCCTACCGTTGCCTACGGTAGAAGAAGCACCTGCAGTGGACCCTGTTGAGATATTCCATGCAACCATAGTCAAATGTTTGCCTGTTACAAACTCAAGTATAGAGAAGGAAACCCGAAATGACCCGACACTCTCTCGGGTCTATGATTTCACGGTGAAGGGATGGCCAGCATATGGCGACTCACTGTTGCCAGCATTCTCGCCAAGGAGAGAACAGCTGTCAGTGTGCCGGGGGACCTTGATGTGTGGATCCCGAGTGGTAATTCCACCTAAGTTGAGAGATAGAGTGCTCAATGAGCTTCATGAGGTTCATCTGGGAGGGGTAAAAATGAAGAGCCTAGCCAGGGCGTTTGTGTGGTGGCCGGGAATCGATAAAGAAATCTAGGATATGACCATGAGATGCACAGGATGCCAGAAGGTCCAAAATGCTCCACCACAGGCCCCGCTACATCCATGGGAGTGGCCCTCATCTCCATGGCAACGGGTACACATTGATTTTGCTGGTCCATTTATGGACACAATGTTTCTAATCGCTGTGGACGCCCATTCAAAATGGCCAGAGGTCATTAAAATGTCATCCACCACCACGGAGAAAACTATTGCAGTCCTAAGGACCATCTTCGCCAGGAATGGGTTGCCAGAACAGATTTGCTCCGACAATGGGCCACAGTTTGTGTCTGAGGATTTCCGGAGATTTCTGAGGAATAATGGGGTGAAACATTACACATCTGCCCCATATCATCCAGCCACAAATGGATTGGCTGAGAGGTTTGTTCAGACCTTTAAAAAGGCCATAAAGGCAATGTATAATGACAACATACCACTACAACACAAGGTGGATAATTTCTTGTTTGCTTACCGGAATGCGACACATGCAGTCACCAACCAAGCTCCAGCCGTACTGTTTTTCAACCGAAGGATAAGATGTCGCCTGGATTTGCTAAAACCAAACATAAGACGAGATGTTGAGGATAAGCAATTCCAGCACATAAATGAGAAGCCAACCAGGAGCTTCAAGATAGGGCAACCAATCTTGGCCCGCGACTACCGAACAGATAAATGGCAGCCAGGAACGATATGCACACAACAGGGACCACTAATGTACACAGTGGACGTTGGAGAGAGCATTGTGAGACGCCATGCTGACCATATTCTAGAGTCACAGGAACAAGCCAAACCCATACCACGAACAGGTGCACCTGGTAATCAACCCGAAGTACAGATTGCGTCTACCTCAGAAGCAGTGGTATTGGAAGCTGACGAACCAACCAATGACAATGAACCAGAATCAACTCCGCCGCAAGAACAGGATACTCGAGAAAGGCGCTATCCAGTCAGGATCAGGAAGCCTCCTCAAAGACTGAACTTATAAATGATTATTTCAGTTGATGTATATGGTACCCAGAAAATTGTAATTAGTTATTATTTAGTTGTTAAATGAATGTTATGTACTGTTTATCTAAAAGGGGAGGAATTGTTGTGTATGTACCTTTAAGGGAAGAACTGGTTTTAGACTGCAGTACCGGCAGTGACCATCCCTGTATAAAAGGCCCTAGCAGGCTTCTGTATTTCAGTCTGATGTTACCCTCCTGTTCAGTAAAGTACCTGTTAAACTGTTCTCCCGAAGTCCGTGTATTATTGAGGCGCGGACTTTACAAGGCTTATGACAGATACCGAGGGCTCAATACTGCAGAAACCCTAGAGGAGTATAGAAAGTGCAGGGGTGAAATTGAAAAGGAAATTTGGAAAGCAAAGAGAGGCATGAAAAAATACTGGCAAGTAAAATCAAGGAAAAACCAAAGATGTTCTATAAATACATAAAGAGCAAGAGAATAACTAAAGAAAAAGTAGGGCCTATTAGAGACCAAAAAGGTAACCTGTGTGTGGAGGCGGAAGACGTGGGTATGGTTCTTAATGAATACTTTACGTCTGTCTTCACAGAAGAGAGGGACGATGCAGGCATTTTAGTTAAGGAGGAGGAGTGTGAAATATTAAATGGGATAAATAGAGAGAGAGGATGCATTATGAGGTTTAGCATCTTAAGAGAGGTAAGGGAGGAAATAGTGGAGGCTCTGACGATCATTTTTCAATCCTCTCTGGCTACAGGTGTGGTGTCGGAGGACTGGAGGACTGCTAATGTGGTACCCTTGTTTAAAAAGGGAGAAAAGGATAGACCGAGTAATTACAGGCCAGTCAGCCTAACCTCGGTGGTGGGAAAATTATCAGAAAAAATTCTGAGGGACAGGATAAATCTTCATTTAGAAAGACTCGGATTAATCAAGGATAGTCAGCATGGATTTGTTAAGGGAAGGTTGTGTCTAACTAACTTGATTGAATTTTTTGAAGGAGGTAACAAGGAGGGTTGATGAGGGTAGCACGTTTGATGTAGTCTACATGGATTTTAGCAAGGCTTTTGACAAGGTCCCACATTGCAGGTTGGTCAAAAAAGTAAAAGCCCATGGGATCCAAGGGAAAGTGACAAGTTGGATCCAAAATTGGCTCAGTGGCAGGAAGCAAAGGGTAATGATCGACGGATGATTTTGTGACTGGAAGGCTTTTTCCAGTGGGGTTCCACAGGGCTCAGTACTGGGTCCCTTGCTTTTTGTGGTGTACATCAATGATTTAGACTTCAATGTAGGAGCCATGATTAAGAAGTTTGCAGATAATACAAAAATTGGCTGTGTGGTTGATAGTGAGGAAGAAAGCTGTAGACTGCAGGAAGATATCAATGGACTGGTCAGGTGGGCAGAACAGTGGTGAATGGAATTCAATCTGGAGAAGTGTGAGGGCCTTGGTGGGACCACATCTTGAGTATTGTGTACAGTTTTGGTCACCTTATCTGAGGAAGGATGTTCTTGCCATGGAAGGAGTTCATCGAAGATTCACCAGGCTGATACCTGGGATGGCAGGAATGACGTATGAGGAGAGATTGGGTCGATTGGGCTTGTACTCGCTGGAGTTTAGAAGAATGAGAGGGGATCTTATTGAAACTTATAAAATTCTGACAGGACTGGACAGACTAGATGCACGAAGAATGTTCCCGATGGTCGGGGAGTCTAGAACCAGGGGTCACAGTCTAAGGATAAGGGGTAAGCCATTTAGGACAGAAATGAGGAGGAATTTCTTCACCCAGAGAGTGGTGAACCTGTGGAATTCTTTACCACAGAAGGCAGTAGAGGCCAATACATTAAATATATTCAAGAAGGAGTTAGGTATATTTCTTAAGGCTAAAGGGATCAAGGGATATGGGGAGAAGGCAGGGACCGGGTACTGAACTTGGATGATCAGCCATGATCACATTGAATGGCGGAGCAGGCTCGAGGGGCCAAATAGCCTACTCCTGCTCCTATCTTCTATGTTTCTAAACCCTCATCACATTTAAAAAGTACTTGGATATGCACTTGAAGTACCGTAACCTACAGGGCTACGGACCAAGAGACAGAAAATGAGATTAGGCTGGTTGGCTCTTTCTCGGCCAGCACAGTCACAATGAGCCGAATGGCCTCTTCTGTGTTGTAAATTTCTATGATTCTAACAAGTGGCAGGTAACATTCACACCACCTTGAACAAGAAAAAGTCCAGCTGCCCGCCCCTTCACCTTCACTGGAACTAGCATTGCCTAGTCCGACACCATCAACATCCTGGGTGTCATCAGAATAAAAGTGGAATACGACCAGCCAAATCAACAGTGCAACTACAAAAGCAGGATAGACACCAAATACTCTGCAATAAATGTAGAGGGAGCTTTACTCTGTATCTATACTGTGCTGCACCTGCCCTGGGAGTGTTTGATGGGACAGTGCAGAGGGAGTTTTACTCTGTATCTAACCTGTGCCCTGCCCTGGGAGTGTTTGATGGGACAGAATAGAGGGAGATTTACTCTGTATCTAACCCGCGCTGTACCTGCCCTGGGAGTGTTTGGTACGACAGTGTAGAGGGAGCTTTACTATGTATCTAACCTATGCGGTACCTGCCCTGGGAGTGTTTGATGGGACAGTGTAGAGGGAGCTTTACTCTGTATCTAACCCGCGCTGTACCTGCCCTGGGAGTGTTTGGTACGAAAGTGTAGAGGGAGCTTTACTATGTATCTAACCTATGCGGTACCTGCCCTGGGAGTGTTTGATGGGACAGTGTAGAGGGAGCTTTACTCTGTATCTAACCCGTGCTGTACCTGCTCTGGGAGTGTTTGATGGGACAGTGCAGAGGGAGCATGACTCTATATCTAACCTGTGCTGTACCTGCCCTGGGAGTGTTTGATGGGGCAGTGTAGATGGAGCTTTACTCTGTGTCTATCCTGTGCTTTACCTGCCCTGGGAGTGTTTGATGGGACAGTGTAGAGGGAGCTTTACTCTGTATCTAACCTGTGCTGTACCTGCCCTGGGGGTGTTTGATGGGACAGTGTAGAGGGAACTTTACTCTGTATCTAACCCGTGCTGTACCAGCCCTGGGAGTGTTTGATGCGACAGTGTAGAGGGAGCTTTACTCTGTATCTAACCTGTGTTGTACCTGCCCTGGGAGTGTTTGATGGGACAGTGTAGAGGGAGCTTTACTTTGTATCTAACCTGTGCTGTACCTGCCCTGGGGGTGTTTGATGGGACAGTGTAGAGGACGCTTTACTCTGTATCTAACCCGTGCTGTACCTACCCTGGGAGTGTTTGATGCGGCAGTGTAGAGGGAGCTTTACTCTGTGTCTAACCTGTGCTTTAGCTGCCCTGGGAGTGTTTGATGGGACAGTGTAGAGGGAGCTTTACTCTGTATCTAACCCGTGCTGTACCTGCCCTGGGAGTGTTTGATGGGACAGTGTAGAGGGAGGTTTACTTTGTATCTAACCCGTGCTGTGCCTGCCCTGGGAGTGTTTGATGGGACAGTGTAGAGAGAGCTTTACTCTGTATCTAACCCGTGCTGTACCTGCCCTGGGAATGTTTGATGGGACAGTGTAGAGGGAGCTTTACTCTGTATCTAACCTGTGTTGTACCTGCCCTGGGAGTGTTTGATGGGACAGTGTAGAGGTAGCTTTACTTTGTATCTAACCTGTGCTGTACCTGCCCTGGGGGTGTTTGATGGGACAGTGTAGAGGACGCTTTACTCTGTATCTAACCCGTGCTGTACCTACCCTGGGAGTGTTTGATGCGGCAGTGTAGAGGGAGCTTTACTCTGTGTCTAACCTGTGCTTTAGCTGCCCTGGGAGTGTTTGATGGGACAGTGTAGAGGGAGCTTTACTCTGTATCTAACCCGTGCTGTACCTGCCCTGGGAGTGTTTGATGGGACAGTGTAGAGGGAGGTTTACTTTGTATCTAACCCGTGCTGTACCTGCCCTGGGGGTGTTTGATGGGACAGTGTAGAGGGAACTTTACTTTGTATCTAACCCATGCTGTTCCTGCCCTTGGAGTGTTTGATGGGACAGTGTAGAGGGGGCTTTACTCTGTATCTAACCCGTGCTGTAGCTACCCTGGGAGTGTTTGATGGACAGTTTAGAGGGAGCTTTACTCTGTATCTAACCCGTGATGTACCTGCCCTGGGAATGTTTGATGGGACAGTGTAGAGGGAGCTTTACTCAGTATCTAACCCGTGATGTACCTGCCCTGGGAGTGTTTGATTTGACAGTGTAGAGGGAGCTTTACTCTGTATCTAACCCGTGCTGTACCTGCCCTGAGGGTGTTTGATGGGTCAGTGTAGAGGGAGCTTTACTCTGTATCTAACCCGTGATGTACCTGCCCTGGGAGTGTTTGATGTGACAGTGTAGAGGGAGCTTTACTCTGTATCTAACCCGTGCTGTACCTGCCCTGGGAGTGTTTGATGGGTCAGTGTAGAGAGAGCTTTACTCTGTATCTAACCCGTGCTGTACCTACCCTGGGAGTGTTTGATGGACAGTGTAGAGGGAGCTTTACTCTGTATCTAACCAGTGATGTACCTGGCCAATGTAGCAGAGCCTGGTCTCCAATCGTCTTGGATCCCCTTGCCATTGGACCAAGACCTTGCTCTGTCAAGCCCGTGCGGTAGCTGGTGTGCAACGGCCACCCCACGTTAAAAGATTTAATGCACAGGCATCTTCCACCCTTTAAAATGAAGTTCAGGACCTGGTAATCCAGGATTAGTATGAGAGCCCTTGTCACCTTTTGCACCCTTGAACAAAAAACTTTGATGTAATCAGCCCAGCATCCTCTTTTAGCTAGCCTGCCCTAGCTAGCGAGGCTGGGACCCAGGAGCGAGGACGAGGCCCAGGAGCGAGGCCGAGGCCCAGGAGCGAGGACAAGGCCCAGGAGCAAGGTCGAGGCCCAGGAGCGAGTCTGGGACCCAGGAGCGAGGTCGAGGCCCAGGAGCGAGGACGAGGCCCAGGGGCGAGGACAAGGCCCAGGGGCGAGGATGAGGCCCACGACCGAGGACGAAGCCCAGGGGCGAGGTCGAGGCCCAGGGGCGAGGACAGGTGCCAGGGGCGAGGACGAGGCCCAGGGGCGAGGAGAAGGCTCAGGGGCGAGGATGAGGCCCACGACCGAGGACGAGGCCCAGGGGTGAGGACAAGGCCCAGGGGCGAGGACGGGACCCAGGAACGAGGACGAGGCCCAGGAGCGAGGACGAGGCCGAGGGGCGAGGTCGAGTCCCAGGGGCGAGGACGAGGCCCAGGGGCGAGGACAAGGCCCAGGGGCGAGGATGAGGCCCACGACCGAGGACGAGGCCCAGGGGCGAGGACAAGGCCCAGGGGCGAGGATGAGGCCCACGACCGAGGACGAGGCCAGCAGCAAGGTCGAGGCCCAGGGGCGAGGACAGGTGCCAGGGGCGAGGATGAGGCCCAGGGGCGAGGACGGGGCACAGGGGTGAGGACGGGACCCAGGAGCGAGGACGAGACCCAGGAGCGAGGACGAGACCCAGGAACGAGGATGAGGCCCAGGAGTGAGGATGAGGCGCAGTGTGGACCAACAGCGAGGTCGGGAGGACCACACTGCAGCCTATGAAACCCAGGCAGAGAGGACCTGCGGGAAGCAGGGAGGAGGACAGTAGCTGTATGTCTGTGTGTATGTCCGATGTAACAGAACCTGGTCTTGAATCGTCTTGGATCTCCTTGCCATTGGACCAAGACCTTGCTCTGTCAAGCCCGTGTGGTAGCTGGTGTGCAACGGCCACCCCACGATAAAAGAATTCACGCACAGGCATCTTCCACCCTTTAAAATGAAGTTCGGGACCTGGAACATCAGGACCCTCATGGACAACCCAAACAGTGGCAGACCGGAATGCCGTACTGCTATCGTTGCCCAGGAGCTCAGACGTTTCGACATAGACATCGCCGCCCTAAGGGAGACCCGGCGGGTAGCGCAAGGCCAGCTCAAGGAGCAAGGCGGTGGTTACACCTTCTCCTGGAAAGGCAAACCTGAAGAAGAACGCCATCTCCATGGGGTAGGCTTCACCATAAAAAATGAGCTAGTTGAACGCCTCAGAGAGTCCCCTAGCGGTATAAACAAACGCCTCATGACTCTATGGCTCACCCTAGCCCGGAACCAGTGCACTACGATCATCAGTTCGTACACCCCAACAATGGAAGCCACAGACGAGACTGTCTTGTTTTGCACACTTTGTACAAAAACAATAATTGCAGGACAACGGAGTATTACAGTTTAAAGTCTTTTATGAAGCATCAGGTCTGTAAGCTTTCTCAATCATCCAGCACCGTGTGGACAAGATGGAGTCAGGACCCTGGGTCCTCCAAAACAATAGCAGTCCTTACACATGCCTGCAGGCCAATGACAACTCAGCATGTGATCACATGTGAATATAATAGGTATTCCTTACAGATGCCTGCGGGCGAATGATAATTTGATATGCAAATGTTACATCCCCTTTCTTTTAAAAGGAAAATGTTATGCAGAACCTTTCTTCTACATAATGTTCTCAGTAGCATCAACATATAAGTAAACTCAACATTTAACTAGCACTAAAAACATTCATTTCAATAACGATGTACAGTTTTTTTTTAGGGCAGCGATCCGCCTACACCCTTTGACAGTTCACAAGTCAAGGATAACTCTAGGCTTGACCTCTCGTCGGAATGACGGTGTTGTTCCTTGGTGTTCAGGAGGTGCCTGTGATTGCGGTGGTACACCTGTCCTTCTGGGGTGCGGACGTGATACGATCGCTCAATGTCAGCTGGCTGGATGATGACTGCTGGCTTCCAGTAGTCATGCTCCTGGATCCTGACAGATTCTCCATTGTGCAGCGGTGGCAGTAGTCTAGCTGACCTGTCATAGTATCTCTTTTGGTGTTGCTGTCTCTGTACACATTTTGCATGCACTTGCTTGCAGCTGATGACCTGCCAGGGCCTGTCTGGGATACGGTGAGGTATCATGGGCTCTTTGACATTTGATGGGCGGCGTTCTAGACAAATGGAACATTTTCCGACAATGTCCTCAATGTGTTTGCACATTCCGGGCCAAAACATAATGTCACGTGCTCTTTGTTTGCATTTTTCCATGCCCATATGTCCAGCATGAATTTTTGTCAACATCTCTTCTCTGAGACTGGTAGGAATGATGATTTTCTCCCCTTTGAAGACGATTCCATTGATTTGTGACAGTTCGTCTCTGTGGTTCCAGAATTCAGATATGCTCTGAGGGCATTTCCTCCTTTCCTCAGGCCATCCTTCATGTATGACTTTGCTCAGCAGTGTGAGTTGTGCATCTTTCTCTGTTCCTGCTCGGATCTCCTTCAGTTTTGAGTCACTCACAGGTAAGCTGTTGTACACCATGTGCACCTGCACATCCATGCCTTCACTGAGGCTGCTGTCCTGGTAGCTAAGAGACTTTCTGGAGAGCGTGTCTGCGACAGGAATGTCTTTGCCTGGACGGTGAATGATTGTGAAGTCATACTTCTGTAGCTGAAGGATCATTCTCTGTAGCCTTGGTGGGGCTGCGGCTAGTGGTTTCCTCATGATTGACTCGAGGGGCTTGTGGTCGGATTCCACAATGACTTGTCGGCCATAGATGTACTGGTGGTAACGCTTACATCTGAACAGAATTGCATATAGCTCTTTCTCGATTTGAGCATAGTTGATTTCACTGTCTGAGAGAGATCTGGAAGCATAGCCGATGGGCTTTCCTTCTTGCAGTAATACTGCACCTAGTCCGTACTTTGATGCGTCCACTTGTAGTCTGACCTCTTTGTTGGGGTTGAAGTCGGCAAGAACCGGTCCTGGTTCTCTGGTGATTAGGTCTTTCATTTTCTGAAATGCTGTGTCATGTTGTTTGTCCCACAAGAACTCATTGGATTGTTTGAGCAACTGATGCATGGGTGCGTTGATTTCGGAGAGGCTCGGGGCAAACTTGGCTAAGCAGTTAACCATGCCTAGTACTGTCTCTAGCTTTGCGTGGTTCTTCAGCGGCTCCATCTTCTTGATGGCGGAGATTTTCTCTGGATCCGGCTTAATGCCATCAGGTGAGAGGCGATGCCCGAAATAACTGATCTCGGTGGATCCGATTATGCTTTTCTCGGGGATGAGCTGGATACCTTTCTTCCGTGATCTTTGTAGCATCGCACAGAGGCTCCTGTCATGTTCCTCTCTATTTCTGCCATAGATGAGGATGTCGTCTATGATTGCGACTACTCCGTCGAGGCCTTCATATGTTTCGTTGATCTTCCGCTGGAATTCATCCTGAGCTGAGATAAGACCAAATGGTAAATGCAGAAATCGGTAGCGTCCAAATGGTGTGTTGAATGTTGTTAGCTTAGATGACTCTTCCGTGAGCTTGATAGTCCAGTATCCTGATCGTGCGTCCATTACACTGAAGTAACGTGCTCCCACTAGCTTGGGTGTGATGTCATCTAGCGTTGGTAGAGGGTAGTGAGGGCGTTTGATAGCCTTGTTCAAATCTCTGGGGTCAAGACAGAATCTGAGCTTGCCTGTACGTGGTTTCTCAACCACTACTAACACGTTGACCCACTCTGTCGGTTCTGTTTCCCAGACGATAATTTCTGTATTCTCCATGCTCTGCAGCTCCTCCTTCAGGCGACTACATAGAGCAAGGGGTATCCTTCTCGGTGGGCAAACCACAGGGGTTGCTGCTGGGTCAAGGTTATGGTAAACCTCATGAGCAAATGTTCGTTTTCCCCAGGAAGTCGACTACGGGAACCTCGCTACCAACATGGCTGACTTCTCCGGGGCCCGTCCTGCTGCGGAAGCACGTGAGGACCCATAAAATGGACCCCCTGGTCGAGAGGGTGAACCTCCTGCACGCCAACCCCCAGTATGCCTATGTGGAGTACCCAGACGGGCGGGAGGACACAGTCTCCTTGCGAGACCTCGCACCCTCGGGCACCCCTGAGACACCACTGTTATCCCCCACCACTCCCCCAAATCCAGCTCCTGTAGGCGGCATGCCGGAACCCCAGGGGCCTTCGTCGACCACGCAGACACCAGCATTAACATCGGATACTGCATCACCGCCGCCGCTGCTGCGCCAGTCAGAAAGGCTTACGAGGCCTCCTGATAGACTGACATACATGAACTAGTAGTACACTTCACCCCGCCGGACTCAATTTTAAACAAGGGGTGAATGTGGTAAACCACTGTTATTGTTACACTGTTGTTATCACCTACACAAGGTTACCTCTTGCCTCGCATGCTGTTATACCTAGGCATACCTCAGCTGACTCCGCCCATGGCTCCGCCTGCTTGCCCAGGTATAAAGGTGATTGCTTGGCTAGTATTCTTCCTTGCTGGAACCAATCACCCACGAGGGTGGGCTCTGTTATTTAGCCAATAAAAACCTATAGTTACTATCTTAACTCGTCGCTTTTCATGGAATGAATTGATAGGTATATCAAAGGTGAATAGTGCATTCACCTGGGAATAGTCCGATTCCTTGAAAATGTCAGCAAACTCCTCCATGACTGTCTGCTTCTCAACTGGTGCTGTCAATGATAGCACTAGCTTGACGAGGTCCATGTCTAAACATGCCTTTAGACCTAGCACTGGCGGTGCTCGAGTGTCAATAATGTAAAAGTCCAGCATCATGTCGCTTTCTTTGTACTTGCATTTCATCACGCATGTGCCTTTTACAATGAGCTGCTCACCCCCATAGCCAGTCAGTCTGCGTGAGGTGGGCTGTAGCTCACACTCATCCTTCAAGCTGTGATACTCACTCAGAGGAATTACATTAACCTGAGATCCAGTGTCTAGTTTAAACTTAAGCTCTTTGCCCTGTTTTCCTATCTCAATATCGGCATAAGCTTGCTCAGTCTCTGAAATCTGTTTTTTCTGTGACACAGAATCAATCAACAGTTCCTCTGCATTTGGCTCTCTATCTGGGTTTTGGCTGTCACTCACTGTGTGTACTGCTTTTCCGTAAACAGTCTTGCAAACTTTAGCAAAGTGCTTCCGTTTACCACATTTAGTACATTGCCTTCCTTTGGCAAGGCAATACTCCTTTTCTCCATGCCAGTTATTTCCACAATATCCACAGTTTTTGAAGCGTTTTATGTCTGTGTCGCCCATTTTCAGAACTCTCGTTGTTCTTTCTGTTCTGAAACACGCTCTCTGGGCAGTGTTCTTTGGTGTGTGTCTATTAACTGCATGCACTGTCTGTTCACTCGAGCTGCTCGTGGCGCCGGTTATGGTTTTCAACTGTGCTTGGGCTATCTCGTGCGATCTAGCTATGTCCATAGCTTTGTCCAGCATCAGCCCGGACCCAACATTCAAAAGTTTTTCTCTCACTTTAGCTGAATGTATTCCAAACACGATGTGGTCTCTGACCATCTCATCTTTATCTGCATATACACAGCCTTTTTCCAACAGTTTTAACTCAGTCATGAACTGTTCAAACGACTCAATAGCTCCTTGAACTTTCTCCTGAAACTTGTACCTAGCAAATATCGTATTTGTCTTGGGCATCACATATGCTTCAAAACGGTCAAAATAACTTTTCAGTACCTTTGCTTCATCTGCGGTGAGAGACCGTGGCCTAGAAATTGGGTATAGCCCCGCTTGAGGCGTTAGAACTGGCGCTGCGCAAAGTTTATAGCCAGACAAAACTTATCGCTGCCTGGCGAGATATTGGGTTGCATCACCCCCAAAGGGGATTGAGGTGCGAAATCAGACGTTGCACGGGGCTCCTAAGGCGCAAAAGTTCAGGCGCTACCCAATATCGGCGCGGACGGACGCAGCGCAGGTGATCTCAATTACCGGAAACCACGAGACTTCCAGGCGCCGGCCGGCTCTTAAAGGGGTGGGTCAGTCAGCCTGAGCTGCCACACTCAACGCCCTGTAGGCCTCAGAATCGGCGCTCGCCCTTCTCTGGCGCAAGAAACTTGGTCAGGATGGAGAAGGTGAGACAGAGAGCAGAGCGCTTCAGCACTGAGGCTTTGGACCAGCTGGTGTCTGCAGTTGAGCGCCGTCGAGATGTTTTGTATCCTGACGATGGCAAGAGGCCAAATCAAAAGGCTTACCGGCGATCTTGGAGGGAGGTTTCTCTGAGGGTCAACTCCAGCAGCATGGCGACCAGGACCCCTGTTCAGTGCAGGAAGAAATTCAACGACCTCAGTCGGGTCGTTAGGGTTATGCAAACTTCTGATTCCCTCCATCTGCACCTGACTTCGAGCACCCTGTTGCCATGATGCCCCAATGGCCATCTGTCAGCAAGCACCCATGGCCCTTTCTGGGCACACACATGGACATTTCACTCAAGGCCACATGTAAGGGCCCTTGCACCATGGGGGACATGCGATGATCTCTCAAGGCCTCATGTAAGGGCTCTTGCATCATGGGGGGCATGAGATGATCTTTCAAGGCCTCATGTAAGGGCTCTTGCACCATGGGGGGCATGAGATGATCTCTCAAGGCATCATGTTACAGAACTTCCCCTCCTTTCCCCTGCAGTCCAAGCTGGCGGCGAGGCGAAAGAAGCAGCGTCGAACCGGTGGCGGGCCTCCACAAGTCGTCACTCTGACGGATCTCGAGGAGAGAGTGCACCAGATTCTTGGAGGACATCTGTCTGGTCCTGTTACCACTGCAGCTGCTGACCCCATTCTCGACAGCGAGGGTAAGGCTCTCACCTTTTGCAGCTGTTTCCTTCCACTTGGTCCCCCCGCCAGCATGCTTCCTCAGTGTGCAGCCATGTCAGAGCCTTGCCGCAATCTGGCATGCCTTTCCGCCAACCTGTCCTTTTGCTAAAGCCACTCTTCCACCTCCCTGCTTTCAGATGATGCATCACCAACTCGGGCTCAACGCCCTGAAGCTGCCAGTGCCAGTGCCTCCGGAGGCAAGGATCAGGAGGAAGCCGGAGCATCCGCTCCAATCTCAGGGGAGCATACACATCTACAGACTGGGGATAGTAGTTCCCTGGAGGGGAGTGGGGGGGGCTCTGAGGATCAGCCAGTTGCCGGAACAAGCGGCATGCAGCAACGCAAGGTGGGTAGGCAAGTTCGGCCACCGTCTCCCCGGAGGGCAAGGCAGGTAGGGATGACTGCTGCACAGAGTGCAGAGGAGGTGCGTCGCCTGGCTGAAATGAGCACCCAGGCCCGGCTCAGGCACACTGAGCTGATGGCTGCAGTGGGGAGGATGCCTCAGTCAATTGATACACTGGCAAAGAGTGTGTTGGACTTCGGGGCAACAATGGAGAGGACTCTCCAGGGCTTCGGGGCAACAATGGACAGGACTCTCCAGGGCTTCAGGGCAACAATGGACAGGACTCTCCAGGGCTCCGGGGCAACAATGGAGAGGATTGTCCAGGGCTTCGGGCCAACAATGGAGAGGACTGTTCAGGGCTTCGAGGCCGCTATGGAAAGGACTGTTCAGGGCTTCGGACAATCCCTGGAAAGGTCTGTCCAGGGCTTGTCCGAGGCAGTGGAGTGGTCGGCACCGGCTTTGTCCGAAGCAATGGAAAGAACTGTCCAGGGCTTCTCCGAAGCACTGGCACCTGGCTCACAGGTCCTCACTGCTGCCACGCAGTCACTTGCTGGCCTCGTCCACACCCAGATTGAGGCAACGCGAACTCTCACTGCAGCCACCCTCTCTGCATCAGTTAGGATCACCCCGGGCCCTTCCAGTACCACACGAGGCCAGGAATCAGTGGAGCATGCGATTGTGGCAGATGAGCCGAGCCGGTCCCCTCAGAGAGCCAGTGTGCCGTCCGACCATGGTGCAGGTGTCCTCTCTCGGCAGGTGACCATTGCACATGCCAGCGCTGGTACGTCTGCAATGCAGCTGCCACCACCTGCAGGGCACACTGCTTCCAGCCATGCTCAGATCAAGCATCCTGCGTCCGCACCCTCCAAGCCCAGAGGTCGGCCAGGCCGTCCCTCAGGGGCTTCTGCGCTTCCACACAGTCAGCAGGCGTCCCCCAGCCTTTACCCCGCCACTGGGGTTCAATTACGTAGGAGCAGCAGGGAGGGAAGGGGCCGACCGCGAAAGAGAAGTCGTTCTCCATCAAGGGGCCAGCAGTAGAGGGAGGTGCTGAGACGTTTCTTTGGCCAAATTCAAGGACACCCTCACCTGTTGTAAATGGTTTGTTTAGTTTTGCGGCTTTGCCGAAGAGTTAACTGTTATTTTGTTAGTTATGGTTTCTGTTGACATGACGTTGTTTTGCTGTAATGAAAGACTTTTGTGACAATAAAGAGAAGTTTTAATGTGCTATGGTGCACGTGACTAATTACAGTGATGCTGGCCTTCAGAGGCTTTCAAACATCCAAAGTGCGCAGGAGTAAAGACACTCATCATTCCGCCAGAGGGGCCTCGAAACGAGTCCTCATGAGCCTCTGACGGATGGCCCTTCCACTTTCAGGAGCCCTTCCATCTTCCTCCTCCTCCTCCTCCTCCTCGTCCGCATGCTCCTCCTCCTCCTCCTCCTCCGCCTGCTCTTCCTCCTCCTCCTCCTCCTCCTCCTCGACCGCCTGCTCTGCTGGTCGTTGAGGGACAGCTGGAATTGGCTGGGTGCGTCGAATCGCCAAGTTGTGGAGCATGCAGCAGACGACGACGATGTGACCCACTTGCTCCGGCGAGTACTGCAGGGTTCCCCCCGAATGGTCAAGACATCAGAAACGCTTTTTGAGCACACCAATAGTGTGCTCTACAATGTTCCTGGTCGCCTGATGGCTGCTGTTGAACAGCTCTTCTGCTGGGGTGGCGGCCACACGGAGTGGTGTCATCAGCCATGGGCAGAGAGGATAGCCCTTGTCCCCAATAAGCCAGCCTCGTGGTCGAGCCGGCCCCTCAAAAAGGTCACAAACTGAGGTCTACCGCAGGATAAAGGCATCGTGGCTGCTCCCTGGGAATTGGGCGTTGACTGCCATGATGATTTTGCGGTGGTCACAGACCAGCTGCACGTTGAGGGAGTGGAACCCCTTGCGGCTGCGGAAGTCCTCAGGATTCTGGAATGGCGCCCTCAAAGCCACGTGTGTACAGTGAATCGCCCCCTGCACCATGGGGAAGTCCGCAATAGCAGCGAAGCCCTGCGCGCGCTCCGCCTGCTTCTCCAGGGTCAGAGGGAAGGTGATGAATTGACGCCTTTGCCTATAAAGGGCAGCTGTAACTTGCCGGATGCAACAGTGGATTGCAACCTGAGAGATATTCGCAATGTCCCCAATGGCTGACTGAAAGGATCCGTTGCCATAAAAATTGAGTGCAATAGTCAGTTTAACGGCCACCGACAGAGAGGTCCTGCACCGTAGACGCGGCTGCAGATCCTCAGCAAGCAGGTGGCACAGCTCAGTAACAACGTCCCTCTCGATTCGGAGCCTTCGCACACACTGCTCCTCCAACATGTCAAGGTATGACACCTGCTGCCTAAAGACCCTCGCAGCATACCCTTGGATTGGCCGACCTCCATTGCCCCTCCTCCCTCTGGCCAATCCCGGCCCTCTCTCCCGCCGTCTCTCTGCCCCTTCATAGTGTTCGGCCATGAGGCCGTCGCCCTCCAAAGCATCTCCCATTCCGATGCCAGTTGGTCAAAAGGCTGTTAGGTCTAGTGCTCCAACTGCTCCGGACAGGTTTGAAGGTCCCAAGTACTCTAATGCTAAATTCCAAAAACTCTGCTCCACAGTAGCTCACCAACTCTCTCCACCAACGATCGCAATGAACAGGCCAAGTGGCTGAAGCTTCTATACTAGAGCTGTCCCCTTTAAATAGCGCCCCCCCGACTCCGAGAAGGGCCTGCTAACGCTCCTTCGAACTGTCACTAATAGCGCTAGGCGTAAAGGCTCCGGGCACCACCCAATACCCGCTCAGGCGCCCCTAAAAGTCGTTGCACACTGAACTGACGTCATGATCTGCTTGCGCTCGCGGGCGCGCGCAAACACTTAGCGCAGGCGTTAAATGTATAGTCAATATGGGAGTTGTCACTATCTTCATTGCGCCCGCCCCAACATTGGGTAACGCCCCAATTCTCGGTCTCTTTAGGCGCTAACCGCTGGCGCAAACAACCGAATTTCTAGGCCCATGTGTTAAAAATGTCTCTCCCTTTTTCTCCGATCCACAGGAGTAGGTAGCTGCATCTTTTTTCCTCCCCTTTACTTTTCAGTGGACCCGAGAACATCAACTCCACATGTTGCTTGAACTTGCTCCATTCTCTATGTAAGTTCAAAAATTCCCAATTCATTCGAGGTAAGGGAGCTCCAACGATGTCCATTTCAAATCCCTGTTCTGACACCATGTCTTGTTTTGCACACTTTGTACAAAAACAATAATTGCAGGACAACGGAGTATTACAGTTTAAACTCTTTAATGAAGCATCAGGTCTGTGAACTCAAACATACATACAGCACCGTGTGGACAAGATGGAGTCAGGACCCTGGGTCCTCCAAAACAATAGCAGTCCTTACAGATGCCTGCAGGCCAATGACAACTCAGCATGTGATCACATGTGAATATAATAGGTATTCCTTACAGATGCCTGCGGGCCAATGATAATTCGATATGCAAATGTTACAGAGACCAAAGAGGAATTCTACTCCAGCCTCGAACAATCCCTGTCCCGAGTTCCAACAGGCAACAAGCTGATCCTCCTTGGCGGTTTTAACACCAGAGTTGGAAAGGACACAGACCTCTGGGGAGGTGTGATTGGCAGAGAGGGGGTAGGGAAAGCCAACTCCAATGGTACCCTCCTCCTGATGAAATGCTTAGAACATGGCCTTGTTATAACCAAGGTGTGGAGATGCCGGAGTTGGACTGGGGTGGACAAATGTAAGAAATCACACAACACCAGGTTATAGTCCAACAGCTTTATTTGAAATCACAAGCTTTCGGAGCGCTGCTCCTTCTTCAGGTGAAGTGGAGAAATGCATAAAGACACAGCTTATATAGTCAGAGAATCATGTCAGATGTTTACAGGTAATCTTTCCAACTGCCATTTATCACACCTCGGCAGAGAGATAATCACAGCAATCAAAGGTGTGAATGGTGTCCAAACAGGTCAGTCAGGGAAACATTACATCAAAGGTGACCTGTTTGGACACCATTCACACCTTTGATTGCTGTGATTATCTCTCTGCCGAGGTGTGATAAATGGCAGTTGGAAAGGTTACCTGTAAACATCTGACATGATTCTCTGACTATATAAGCTGTGTATTTATGCATTTCTCCACTTCACCTGAAGAAGGAGCAGCGCTCCGAAAGCTTGTGATTTCAAATAAAGCTGTTGGACTATAACCTGGTGTTGTGTGACTTCTTACATTGGTTATAACCAACACCTTGTTCCGTCAGAGAGACAAGTACAAGGCTTCATAGCAACACCCTCGCTCCAAGCACTGGCATCTGCTGGACTACGTCATCGTCCGAGCGAGGGACCGCAAGGACGTCCGCATCACCCGCGCCATGACAGGAGCTGACGACTGCTGGACAGACCACCGCCTAATCCGTTCTGTCATCTCCATCAACGTAGCCCCAAAACAGCGGAGGCAACAGAAGCAATGCCGCAGGAAAATCAACGCTGGAGCACTCAAAGACCCCGTTAAGAAAGACCTATTCAGCCTGCGCCTCACAACCAACCTGACAACTCCCAGTGATTCAGAGACACAGGGCTCGATTTTGCCATTGGGGTCGGGCTGGGGCTTGTCAGGTGTTTTTCGTGTCAGGACCCCGACTCCGATGTGAAGTGGGAAATAAGTGCGATTTTCCTCTAATTGGGCACTTGTTTCCAGCGTGTGGGAACCCCTGGCCCAATTAGTCTTTCCATCCTGAAAGTCGCCTCCGATGACGTCATCAGTGCTGCTGGATTTAAGGCCTGCAAGCAGCCTTGCTTCTTCTGGAGACTGGAAACGCTTTGGAAATTGTATGAAGGACTTCATTTACCGACCATGTCCACCAGCAAGCAAAAGTGTGCACCTCGCTTTGATGAGCCCTCCCTCCAAGCTCTGGTGTAGGGAGCAAGATCTAATAAGGAGGTGCTCTTCCCTTCCTCAGGGAGAAAAAAGCCACCACAACAAACTAAAGCTGTGTGGCTGCAAGTGGCCCAGGAGGTCAATGCCATCGCTATGTGCCGCAGAACCTGGCTGCAGTTCAGGAAGCGGTTTCATGACCTTCTCTGCACAGGAAAAGTGAGTATAACTTTCCCATCACCCTCAATCTCATCCCCATCGCCTCTCCTCACCAGCACTCTGCTTTGCCAACCTCTTCCTCCACATCCCACTTGACACTTACATCCCTGCACCCTTACCCATTCCCTCCCTCTCTATGGTCACATTCACTTAACTATTCGACCATGCAGCCCTCACACTCCCTATCACTGTGATGCAATGACAACAACTTACAACACACAGGGAGGGCCCCTTGTCTCCTTCTAAGCATCTATGCTATGGATTCTCTACACTCACTCCTTCATTCTCACTCAAACTCCACTTGTCTCCCTCATTGCAGGAAAAGAGAGCCCACAATAAGAGGGAAAGAGCGAGGACAGGAGGAGGGCCACCCTCAGTAGACCAGCTCACCACCTCGGAGGAGGTGGCATTGGAAATTGCCGGGATCGAGGAGGATTCCCAAGTCGGGGACGGACAGGCGGGCGCATCACAGCAAACTGGTGACAGAATAGTTTGGCATCTCTCTCATTGACATTGCATGAGTGACTGATAATGATTCTGATGCTCTAACAGATTGCCTTATGATCATCTGCACAATTCAATGTGCATGTAACCTTGACCTCACACCTCTAACTCTTTCCTTTACTCCCCCACAGGACCATCGAGCGCCCCCGTCCCCACTGTCCAGGAGGAAGAGCCTGAGCTTCCAGACTCCTCAGAGGAAGCTGCAACCTCTGAGGGCGCAGCGTCAGCAGAATTCAGTGCACCCAGCACCAGCGCAGACACTCACACCTCGGTGGGACCTTCGCGAGATAGAGTAGTGTTATCACCTGGTGTATCACAGCTCACAAGTGAGCATTAGCAGATGGTGGAGACGGGGACAGCAGTGGAGAGTCCTCATTGCAGTGGAGAGGATGCTCCCAGCTTGGCTCCGCTGCATGTCGACCCTGTGCCTCCGGGTCCATCCAGAAGGAGAGCGGTGCTGGAACTCCAGGAACAGGTGCAGGAGTCTCTGGCAGGTTTTGTCTCCAGGGTCCCTGCGAGTGTGGAGCGAATGGAGGAGTCCCTAGCTAACATGAGCAGAGCCTTTGTGGAGGCGTTGGCGCATGAACGCATCACCACGGAAAGGATGGCAACCTCCTTGGAAAGGATGGCTACCTCCATGGTAAGGCTGGCTACGGTAGAGGAGAGGATGGCTACGGTAGAGGAGAGGATGGCTACGTCCATGGAGGAGCTTAGTTGCCAGGGTATGGAAAACATGGTAATTGTTCAGAATAGACAGGCATCTCTTGAGGAGCGATGGTCAGCTATTGAGCAAACAAACCAGACCTTCATGCAAGTCCTCTGGAGTAGGACTTCCAGTGCAGAAATGGGTCCTCATGGGCCCCTGCAGTGCAGCAAGGTGCTGTTCAGCCACTTGCTAGCTCTGAAGTGGGGCTGACCCATGAGAGGGATGTTGGTGGCAGACAACAAGGAAGTGGGGGCTCCTCTACAAGCGCTCACATGACCATGCCACTGCAGAGCCCTCGGTCAGAGCCCCACCAGAGTCCCCATCCAACTGAGATCGGCGTCTCAACCTCTGCACAGCCGCAGGAGCAGCAGACTGTTGCCGAGACCTCACAGGCTCGCAATCCCAGAGGACGCCCACCAAAGGTGTCGAGGCAGGAGCAGCAAGAAAGTGAGCAAGGGGCCTCCACATCTGCTGAAGCCACAGGGGAAGCACCACGTAGGAGCACACGTAAGAGGAAGATAATGCACAAGTAGTCACAAGGGTAGTCACTTGGGTGTAACGTTGTGTTTAATTTTGAAAAGCCATCAGTTGCTTATTGTCATAAAAATTCTGATGGCAAATTGTTGAAGTTGTGGCCTGTGTCATTTCACAAATGGGACTTCCACATTGAGGGCTTAGAGCGACTTGCAGTTGTCAGTATGGTGGCCAGAGTGATAGGAATCCGCAGGTTCTTGGCCATTGTCGATGGTCTGATAAGAAGGTGCGAGGCAAAAGTGTTTGATTGTGCAGGCTAAGCAAATCTGGCCAAGATGAGTGCGTTCCTTGCATCCCGGGCAGCAGTGTGGTCGCGCGCTGGCGCCTTCTGGCCTGTGCAGGTTCAGGTGGGTGAGCAGCAGCTTGGCACTCCTGTTGTTGCTGCTGCTGTTGGTGGTGCTGTTGTTCATGGTTCTGCTGCTGCTGCGGCTGGTCTTCGTCCGAATCTTATGTCCAGGAGGAAAGGAATGAAATGGTCGCCATGCTTCTGGTAGATGCCTCAGTTGAGGAAGCGCTCAGTCAAGGTGGCGAGAGGGGTTTCCCAGGAGGTCACACTGGAAATGGGTGTCAGGCTCCAAACTTCCACAACAATGGGTATGCCTGCTATAAGTTCCCCCAGACCTGAGACAACAAAGTTCTACCACCTGCAAATGATGATTGGTGAAAACTCCTTTTTAATGGTGGAGCTGCAGCTGTTAGTAAGCAATCCACTTGTGAGGCCGCCAGGATTCACTGGCGTGTTCCAGAGGAGACGTGCAGGATGTGGGAAAAGTGGTAAAATCAGAAAGGTCTCTCAAAGTGGGATTATAGAGGAAATTAACTGATTGTTAAGGGCCTTAAGGGTCTATTGGAAACGGGGTCAGAAAACACGCATTTGGGAAAATTGCTCGGAGGCGGGATGGAGGCGGGATCGGACCCGCCCGCCATTTTTTGCGATTTTACCACCTCACACGCCTCCAATCCCGCCTCCTCGGGCCTGGCAAAATCGAGCTCACAGAATGCCCACAGCGTCTGGTCTGCACTCAAGGCCTCCATAATCAGCACCTGTGAAGAGACGCTCGGTCACTCGAACAGGAAACACCAAGACTGGTTCGACGAGAACGACCAGGAGATCCAGAAGCTAATAAGCCGCAAGCGCAAAGCATTCCTGATCTGGAAAGAGCAACAGAACTCGAGAGCAAGAAAGTGTAGTGTCCGAGTATAAATAATACACGGACTGCAGGAGAACAATAATAACAGGTATTTACTGAACAGAGGGTAACTTAAGACTGAAGTACAGAAGCCTGCTATGGCTTTATATACAGGGGTGGTCACTGCCAGTACTGCAGTATAGAATCAGTTCTTCTCTTAAAGGTACATACACAACAATTCCTCCCCTTTTAGATAAACAGTACATAACATTCATTTAACAACTAAATAATAACTAATTACAATTACAATTTTCTCTGTACTATATACATCAACTGAAATAATCATTTATAAGTTCAGTCTTTGAGGAGGCTTCCTGATCCTGACTGGATAGCGCCTTTCTCAAGTATCCTGGTCTTGCGGCGGAGTTGATTCTGGCTCATTGTCATTGGTTGGTTCATCAGCTTCCAATACCACTGCTTCTGAGGTAGATGCAATCTGTACTTCGGGTTGATTACCAGGTGCACCTGCTCGTGGTATGGGTTTGGCTTGTTCCTGTGACTCTAGAATCTGGTCAGCATGGCGTCTCACGATGCTCTCTCCAACGTCCACTGTGTACATTAGTGGTCCCTGCTGTGTGCATATCGTTCCTGGCTGCCATTTTTCTGTTCGGTAGTTGCGGGCCAAGACTGGTTGCCCTATCTTGAAGCTCCTGGTTGGCTTCTCATTTATGTGCTGGAATTGCTTATCCTCAACATCTCGTCTTATGTTTGGTTTGAGCAAATCCAGGCGACATCTCAGCCTTCGGTTGAAGAACATTATGGCTGGAGCTTGGTTGGTGACTGCATGTGTCGCATTCCGGTAAGCAAACAAGAAATTATCCACCTTGTGTTGTAGTGGTATGTCGTCATTATACATTGCCTTTATTGCCTTTTTAAAGGTCTGAACAAACCTCTCAGCCAATCCATTTGTGGCTGGATGATATGGGGCAGATGTGTAATGTTTCACCCCATTATTCCTCAGAAATCTCCGGAAATCCTCGGACACAAACTGTGGCCCATTGTCGGAGCAAATCTGTTCTGGCAAGCCATTCCTGGCGAAGATGGTCCGTAGGACTGCAATAGTTTTCTCCATGGTGGTGGAGGACATTTTGATGACCTCTGGCCATTTCGAATGGGTGTCCACAGCGATTAGGAACATTGGCCTAGAAATTCATTGACGCCACTTTTGGGGCGCTAAAGTGGGGCGTCCGCTAAAGTTTGCGGCCGCCGCCAAATCTATGCCACTTCTCCGATATTCATTAGCTTCGCCCTACTAGTTCGGGCGAGCGCTAAAACTGCTGCTGGACGCCTCTCTTTGGGCGCTAAGCCGGAGGTGGTGATCGATAGCGCCGAGGCCGGGCGCAGCGCAGGTGCGGCCATCTCGTGATCGACAGCAGACACCCTGGCGCCGGCCAGCTCTTCAGGGGGAAGGGTCGACTGTGTCTGCTGCCACGCCCTGGATAGTGGAGCCCTCTAGCTAGGCCTGAACACTGCTGCTGGACCCAAATAGCGCCTGAAGACATGGAGAAGGCCCGTGAACGTGCGCAGCGCTTCTCAGAGCGTGATCTGAGTGTGCTGCTTGCTGCTGTGGCGAAGAGGCGCCATGTTTTGTACCCGGACAATGGCAAGAAGGCGATGGTCCGCGTCTACAGGAGAGCCTGGAGGCATGTCGCCACCAAGCTGTCAGCCAACAGCGACGTCCCCAGGAGCGGTGCCCAATGCCGCAAAAAGTTAAATGACCTCACACGCATTGTCAGGGTGAGTACCCTTTCCAGTGACCTCCTCATCCTTGCATGTGCACCTCACATTATGGGCAAAGGGACCTGAAAGCTCTAATGGCCAGCCTTCATCCAGCAGCTATGTGACAGGCATGAGCATCAATTGCACATTCTGCACTTAACACACTGGCCAAGCTATTCCACCATGGGAGGCATTGCACACCAGATCATGGCGACACACTGGCCAGGCTGTTCTACCATGGGAGGCATTGCACACCAGATCATGGCGACACACTGGCCAGGCTATTCCACCATGGGAGGCAGTGCACACCAGATCATGGCGACACACTGGCCAGGCTATTCCACCATGGGAGGCAGTGCACACAAGATCACGGCGACACACTGTACTTAGAGGCCGTCCTTTCTCTTGCAGGCCAAGCTGGCGAATAATCGCAAGAGCCGGACTGCAACCGGGGGAGGCCGACCCCATATCCAGCCACTCACCGACCTGCAACATCGCGTGGAGCGCCTCATGGGTGGCCGGGTGATTGGGCCCGTTGCATGTGGAGATGCCGACCCTGTTCTGGGCAGCAATGGTAAGGACATCAGCTTTTGCACCTCTCTCGTCCCACTTGCGCATCAGATCTACATCCTTTGCCACTGTCCGACCAATGCGCTGAATGCCACCACTCATGCATCCCGCACTGACGCCCTCTCCTCACTCTAAAGCTACTCTTGTGCCTTCCTGCTTTCAGATGGTCAAGAGGAGGTCCCTCAACTTGCCAGTGACAGACCCTCCGAGGAGGAGCAGGAGGAGGAGCAAGAGGAAGGCGGCCCATCAGGGGAACCCTCAGCCGCGGCCACCCAGGCCAATGTAGGGGACACGTCTTCCCTGGAGGGCAGCGTGGCGGAAGTGTCGAAGGGGAGGGGAGCTCCTGGGACCTGCGTGCTGCAGAAAGGCGGGTGGGGGGTGGAAGCTCGGCGGCCTTCTCCCCAGAGGGGGGATGCTTCGGAGGGGAGTCCAATTGCTGGGCCCAGCGGCCTCCAGCAACGCAGGAAGGGTCGGCCAGCTCGGCGGCCTTCTCCCCAGAGGGAGAGTCCGGCCTCCAGTCAGGAGATGCTCTTCGCCGAGGAGATGGAAGGCCTCGAAGACTTGTCCGCGGACTCGGAGCGCCGGCACACGGAGCTCATGGCGGCAGTGTCACGGTTGCCTGAGTCCATCGATTCCCTCTCTCGGAGTGTGGCCGAGTTCGGGCCCTTAGAGGCCACCAGTTGGGCGGAATACCGGGCAGATCTGTCAGCGACTGGCCAGGTGATCAGTGGTGCCGTCCAGTCACTGGCTGCTCTGCTGCGGTCAGTGAACAGGTCAACACGGGCACTCACTGCTGCCACACTCGCTGTGTCAGCCAGGCATCGCCAGGGCACCCGGCGCGCTGCAGCAGCACAGCGGTCTGTCCCTCGGCTGATTGGTGCACATGCTGCAGTGCTGGCCCGGGCGAGTGCCAGTGTCTCAGGCGACCAGCGAGCGCCTGCCATCCGCCAGCTTGCCGCCATTCCTCCAGCCGCCACTGCCACTCCCCCAGTGGAGCTGCCAGGAGCTGCTGCAGCGACTGATGCTGGCCAGCCACAGCTGCAGCAATCAACAGCCGCCCGCTCGACGGCCAGACCTCGACTAGGCCGACCCCCAAGGGCATCTGCCGTCACGACATGTGCCCCTCAGGAGCCTGCCCCCAGCCTTGCAGCAGCCAATGGCCTTACTTTGAGGCGGAGCAGCAGGGCGGGCAGGGGCCACCCAAAGATGGCCAAGGCATCGCCCTAGCGGGCCAAATAGTCGAATGTGTGGCCATTTGTGTTTGTTTCTTGAGGCCGAGAATTGGATGTTTGTTTTTTGAAGGCCGATGATGTGATGTTTGTTTTTGACGAAGGCCGAGAATGACGGCCATTTTAGTTGCCCTCTTTTGTTAATCCTCTCCAGGTTGTGGGAGCGAGTAATGTGTTTGAGTGTTTTTTGGGGGTTTCGTCTGTTTTTGGTTTTCATGTGGGAAGGGCCCAGAGTTTGTACAATAAAGCATTTTATTTATTCACATTGTCCATGTTTGATCTTTGAAGTGTTTGTTGCCTTAACCGGCTGAGGGCTTGCGGAGCGGCTGCAATCATGTTCTATCATTGGCACAAGCCATTCCCTGACAGGGGGCCTAGAAGTGACGTTCAATAAGCCGCCGACGGGCGGCCCTTGGACCTTGTGCGTCCCTCCTGGGCTGGTACTCCTCGTCCTCATCGTCCTCATGCTCCTCCTGCTCCTCCTCCTGAGGTGGTGGTCCAACGTGAGGTGGCAGTGCCTGAGTCCTGCGGATAGCCAGGTTGTGCAGCATGCAGCAAACGACGACGAATTGGGAGACTCGATTCTGCGAATACTGGAGGGCTCCCCCGGAGCGATCGAGACAGCGGAACCGTTGCTTGAGCACGCTGATTGTTTGTTCTATGAGGTTCCTTGTCGCTTGATGGCTCTCGTTGTATGCCTCTTCAGCAGGGGTCGTGGGCGCGCGGAGCGGGGTCATGAGCCAGGTACACAAAGGATAGCCTTTGTCCCCGATAAGCCATCCTCTTGGGGGAGGCTGTGCCTGGAACATGTCAGCCACAGTTGTCTGTCGCAGGATAAAGGCATCGTGGCTGCTGCCTGGAAAGCGGGCATTGACAGCTAGGATGCGCTGCCTGTGATCACACACCAGCTGTACATTGAGGGAATGGTAGCCCTTCCGGTTGCGGCACTCCTCGGCATGCTCAAGAGGTGCCCGCAAAGCCACATGCGTGCAGTCAATGGCGCCCTGCACCATGGGGAAGCCCGCTATTCTTGCAAACCCCACTGCACGCTGCTGCTGCTTGTCCAGGGTCATGGGGAAGGAGATGAATTGATGTCTCCTTCTGAAAAGGGCTTCGGTCACCTGGCGGATGCAGCAATGCACGGCGAACTGGGAGATGTTAGCGATGTCCCCAGTAGCGGATTGGAAGGAGCCGGAGGCATAGAAGTTGAGAGCCGCCGTCACCTTCACTGCCACCGACAGAGACGTCCTGCGCATCAGCTGTGGCTGCAGATCTCTCTGAAGCAGTCGGCAGATGTCTGCAACCACCTCCCTTCGGAATCGCAGCCTCCTAACACACATCGCGGCAGACATGGTCAGATAGGAGGTCTGCTGGCGGTATACCCTGCGTGGGTAAGGCCTCAGTTGGCGACGCCTGTTGCCCCCTCTGCGTCTAGCCAGGGCTGCCACTCTCTCACGGCGTCTGTAAGCCCTTCTGGCATAAGGCTGAAATTCAGCGTTGCCACCCAATGCAGCCCCCATTATATGCTGGCAAACACTGAGCTCTGAATGAAGGCAAAGATAGTTGGTAAGCTCTGGCCTGAGCCAAAAATACCTGTCCAAGTGTTGGTCCAAACCAGTAAACTCTCCTCCTTGGTCTCTGTCCAAAAAACCGTTGCACAAGAGTGAATGCTGCAAAATGGCTGGCCTTTATACTGCTGGGTAAGTGCCCTTTAATTAGCGCTCCCCGCGGCCCGGCTGGCCTGTGTACCGTCCCACTTCACAGTCGCTCGGGCCACCCGGCGCACAATGGGCCGGCGTGAGTGAAGTTCCGGTTTGGGGCGCACAAAGGGCGTTGCACTATTAAATGACGTCATGATCTGCGCGCGCAGCAGGGCGTGCGCTAAGACTTTGCGCCGGCGCTAAATGTGTCCTGAAGTTGGGGAGAGGCGCAGATCGCGCTGCGCCCGGGTGATAAGCGCCTAGCGCTTGAGATCTACTCCTCCTAAGGCGCTAACGGCTGGCGCGCCCAACTGAATTTCTAGGCCGTTGAGTCCATAAATGGACCAGCAAAATCAATGTGTACCCGTTGCCATGGAGATGAGGGCCACTCCCATGGATGTAGCGGGGCCTGTGGTGGAGCGTTTTGGACCTTCTGGCATCCTGTGCATCTCTTGGTCATATCCTCGATTACTTTATCGATTCCCGGCCACCACACAAACGCCCTGGCTAGGCTCTTCATTTTTACCCCTCCCAGATGACCCTCATGAAGCTCATTGAGCACTCTATCTCTCAACCTGGGTGGAATTACCACTCGGGATCCACACATCAAGGTCCCCCGGCACACTGACAGCTGTTCTCTCCTTGGCGAGAATGCTGGCAACAGTGAGTCGCCATGTGCTGGCCATCCCCTCGCCGTCAAATCATAGACCCGAGAGAGTGTCAGGTCATTTTGGGTTTCCTTCTCTATACTTGAGTTTGTAACAGGTAGACATTCGACGATGGTCCCATGGAATATCTCAACAAGGTCCACTGCAGGTGCTTCCTCTACCGTAGGCAACGGTAGGCGCGACAGCCCATCAGCGTTTCCATGCTGTTTCGTACCCTTGTACTCTATGTCGTACTGATGTGCCCCTAGAAAAAGTGACCATCTTTGCAGCCGTTGCGCCGTCATCACTGGAACACCCTTCTTTGGGTTAAAAATGGAGACCAGGGGCTGATGATCAGTCAGTAGGGTGAATTTCAGCCCGTGCAGATAGTGATTGAACTTCTTCATCCCCTACACCAGGCTGAGGGCCTCCCTGTCAATCTGGGCATAGTTATGCTCGGCTGAGGTTAATGAGCACGACGCAAAGGCTATTGGCCTCTCTGAACCGTCAAGGAATTTGTGTGACAGCACCGCTCCGATGCCGTAGGGAGACGCATCACATGCTAACCGAATCGGTAGTGTTGGATTGTAGTGGGCCAATACTTCTTTTGAAGTGATTAGGCATTTACATTTCTGAAAGGCACGCTTACACTCATCACTCCATTTCCATGTTACTCCAGTTTGCAGCAGGGCGTTCAGTGGGTGCAGAATTGTAGATAAATTCGGCAAGACCTTATGGTAGTAGTTCACCAACCCGAGGAACGACCTCAGTTGCGACACATTTCCCGGTGCTGGAGCCTTGACTACAGCCTCAATCTTGTCCGGCGACTTATGCAACCCTTCCTCATCAATCATGTGGCCACAATACGAGATTTGTCTCCTGTAGAACTCGCATTTGGGGCGGTTGGCTCGTAGCCCATATTCCTGTAATCTCGTGAGCACCTGCTCCAGGTTGGCAAGGTGTTCACTGTCATTTTCGCCCGTAACCAGGATGTCGTCTAAATAACACTGGGTCCCCGGGATCCCTTGCAGGACTTGTTCCATCACCCTCTGCCAAATAGCCGGGGCTGATGCTACCCCGAATACCAGTCGATTGTACTGGTAAATGCCTTTGTGAGTGTTTATCGTGAGGTATTTCCTAGATGCTTCTTCCACCTCCATTTGTAGATACGCTTGGGCCAGATCAATCTTTGTAAAGCGTTTCCCTCCAGATAGTGAGGCGAAAATATCTTCTATCCATGGAAGTGGATATTGTAATGTGTGCAGGACTGGGTTCACAGTTACCTTGAAGTCCCCACAGATGCGAACCTTCTTCGGTTCCCCAGGCGTGCTGTTCAATGATTTCTTCATTACAAGAACGATGGGTGTGGCCCACTCGCTCCAGTCCACCTTGGACAGCACACCCGAACGCTCCAGACTCTCCAGCTCTGCTTCAACGGCTGGGCGGATCGCGTAAAAATTTTGGGTTTGCGTTATCTTCGATTTTTATCGTTGCCGTTACTCCTTTTAGAGTCCCAAGTCCTTGTTGGAACACCTCTTTCGCGTCAGTTAGAATTTTTGACAGTCGTCCAGGTGTGACATCATCATCCTTTTTATCAGTCACAGTTAGCGCCTGAATGGAATGCCAATCCAATTGTATTTTTCAGATCCATTCACATCCCAATAATGGTGGTCCTCCATCTTGTAGTATATATAGATACAGTTTCTGTGTTTCCTTGCCGTTGTATTCAACTGGCACCCTTATTTTTCCTCTGGGGTAGACTTTTTGCCCCGTGTATGTCTTCAATACAATGGACGTGTCCTTCAAGGGTATGTGTGATAATAGCCGCTCATAGTCTCGTCGATTCGTGACAGTTAGGGCTGATCCTGTGTCCAATTCCATCTTTACTGGGGACCCTGCTATCATGAGGGTGACCCAAATGGTTCGGTGATCCTCCTTTGCGATCACGTTGTGTAACTTTAGACAACCGAGTCTCCTGCTCCCGGAGTCCTTATCACTCTCCTGATCTTCCGAACTACTGTCTGTCAATTTCTTTACTATCTTGTACTTTTCCTTAGTAGTTCTTGTAGTGTTGGTTTTCTTTCCCGACCTGCAGACTCTTGCTATGTGTCCCATTTTCCCACATTGCCTGCATACTTTGTCCTTAAACCAGCAGTCCTTCTGATCATGGGTTGTTCTGCCGCAGCGATAGCAGTTTTCTGCTCCATACGCCATTTCGTTGGCGCTGTATTCCTGTGGTTTCTGTTGTATTTCCGCAGCTCCCCGTGCTGCTGCTTCGTAGGATACTGCCACGCTGAAAGCCTGTTCTAGTGTCAGGTCCTTTTCCGAAAGTAGTCGTTTCTGGGTTCCTTCACTCTGGAGCCCGCAGACAAACTTATCCCGTAAGGTGTCTGCCAGTCCTGCTCCAAACTGGCAGTGTTTCGATAACTTGCGTAGTTCCGTAAGATAGTCAGTAATACTCTCATCTTTGTGCTGGTTTCTTTTATGGAACTTGAATCTTTCTGCTTTCAGCAGTGGTGTAGGGTTTAGGTGTTCCTGTAAGATATTAACAATCTCTTCAAAACTTTTCTCCATTGGTTTAGCTGGGGTAATTAAATTCCGCAATAGGCCGTACGTTCTCGCGCCCATCAAATTTAATAATACCGACGCTTTCTTTCCATCGGCCACCTCATTTGCCTTGCAGTACACTTCAATTCTTTCCACATACGTGGTCCAGTCTTCTACCTCGTTGTCGAAAGCAGTGATACTGCCACTTTTTGGCATCTTGGGTGATTTTAAATGGCGCCTCCCGCGCTTTTTCTTCTTCACCAATGGATTAAAATGGCGCCTCCCGTGCTTTTCCTTCTTCCCCAATGGAATAAAATGGCGCCTCCCGCGCTTTCCCTTCTTCCCCTTGCTGCCATGCTGCTCCTAGCGTTCTGCAGGGTAATGGCGGCGATCCGCAGCTTCAGCGCGTCTCACTTTTCCTTCCCCTTGTTTTATTTTCGCTACGCTGCCCGGTTCTTGAGCACCGACCGCGCCCTGTGCGCTCCACCCTCTCTCTCTCTCTCTTTTCCTCCCGACGACGCTGCACGGCCCCTTTGCAGAGCTGCTCGATCGAGCTTGAGCCCGCCGCAGTCCGGAAGGGTCAGCGCACTACCTGCTACCAGCACGATTTGCTGGAACACCTTGACTGGGGAGCCAAGCCCAGCTCTCCACAGCCTCTCCTGCAACTCTCCGAACTCCGATGGATCCTTGGGCGGTTGCTCACGGTCAACGCCTGTTGTTCTGACTTCGACCTCCAAGAAGCTTCTTCTCAGGGAAAGATCCCCGTGAGGTGATGCAGTACTGCAGGTGAGTGTGAACCTGTTCGTCGCCAATGTAGTGTCCGAGTATAAATAATACACGGACTGCAGGAGAACAATAATAACAGGTATTTACTGAACAGAGGGTAACTTAAGACTGAAGTACAGAAGCTTGCTATGGCTTTATATACAGGGGTGGTCACTGCCGGTACTGCAGTATAGAATCAGTTCTTCGCTTAAAGGTACATACACAACAGAAAGCAGCTCTACAGACGCCTGAAGGCCGAGGTCCAACAAAAAACCCGCAACCTAAAGAACAGATGGTGGGTGGAGAAAGCGCAGGAGATCCAGCAGCTAGCCGACAACCACGACGTGCGTGGATTCTTTAGCGCAGTCAAGACCATCCATGGCCCAAGCACCCAAGGTCCTACCCCACTGCGGGCCAAGAACGGAGAGGTACTCATCAAGGACAGAGAGGCAGTCAGTGCCCGCTGGAAGGAGCACTTCAAAGATCTCCTTAACCGAGACTCTGTCTTTGACGCGAGTGTCCTCAACTCCATCCCGCAGCATGCTACCCACCACCACCTCAGCACAACCCCAGTCCGGCATGAGGTTGAAAAGGCCATCCGACAACTGAAGAACAACAAGGCCTCAGGATCAGATGGAATCCCCACCGAGGCACTAAAGCATGGCGGAGAAGCACTACTGGGGCGAATTCATGAACTCATTTCTCTTATCTGGAAGGAGGAAAGCATGCCAGGGGATCTCAGAGACGCCGTAATCGTGACCATCTTCAGGAAAGGTGACAAGTCCGATTGCGGTAATTACAGAGGAGTTTCCCTGCTGTCTGCCACGGGGAAATTCATCGCAAGAATCCTCCTCAATCGACTTCTCCCAGTGGCTGAAGAGCTCCTCCCAGAGTTGCAATGCGGATTCCGCCCACTAAGGGGCACAATGTGTAATGTATATACCTTTAAGGGGGGAACTACTTTTTACAGCTCATGTATACTGTAGTACCGGCAGTGACCACACCTGTATATAGCACTGAGTAGTAATCTGTACAGTTCAGTTCCAGAGTGAGCCACGTTGAGTAAACACCTGTTGTACCGTCCTCCTGCAGTCTGTGTCTTACTACTGATGGACACAACATTGGCGACGAGGCAAATTCGATCCTACCTGCAACTCTGCATCACCTCCCAGGGATTCGTTCCTGGAGACCAGTAGATTGGAGGTCAAGGCCAGAGACACGGGCGTCGACCACGGGCAACCGCCCAGTCATCCAGCAGAGACTCGAGAATTGCGGGGAAGGCTGTTGAGAGCCAGGCTTGGCTTTCCAGTCGCGGTGGTCCAGTGGCGGGCTAGAGCCCGACTGAGCGGCATAGCAAAGGGCCGAGCAGCGTCGACGGGAGAGAGAGAGAGAGAGGGCAGAGCGCACAGGGCGCAGCTGGTGTTCAGGGGTCGAGCAGCGTCGAGGAGAGGGAGAGAGATGCGCAGAAACCCGCGAGGTGCCGCCATTGCCACGAGGACCGCCGAGAGCGGTGTTGGCAGCAGCGCAGGAGAAGTGCGCGAAACCTACAGGGCGCTGCCATTGCCATGAGGACTGCTGAGAGCGGCGTTGGCAGCAGCGGGGGAGGAAGGAAAGCGCGGGAGACGCCATTTTAAGCCATTTTAAACCACACCCAAAATGCCGAAGAGTGGCAGTATCACCGCATTTGACAATGAAGTTGAAGATTGGACTACATATGTCGAACGAATAGAGGTATACTTCAAGGCAAGTGAGGTGTTAGATGACAAGAAAGCGCCGGTATTGTTAAATTTAATGGGTGCAAAGACGTATGGCTTATTACGAAATCTAGTAACCCCAGCGAAGCCAGTGGAAAAGAGTTTTGGAGACATAGTGACGATACGACAGGAACATTTAAACCCCACACCGCTGCTGATAGCAGAAAGATTCAAGTTTCACAAACGGAACCAGCATAAGGATGAAAGCAATGCTGATTATTTAACAGAACTGCGCAAACTATTGAAACACTGCCAGTTTGGAACGGGACTGGCAGATACCTTAAGGGACAAGTTTGTGTGTGGGCTTCAAAGTGAAGGAACCCAGAAATGGCTTTTATCTGAAAAGGACCTTACGCTGGACAAGGCTTTCAGCATTGTGGTATCATATGAAGCAGCAGCACAGGGCGCTGCAGAGATACAACAGAGACCGCAAGAATATGGCACAAATGAAATGTCATACAGAACAGAGAAGTGCTATCGCTGCGGCAGAACAACACATGACCACAATGATTGCTGGTTCAAAGACAAAGTGTGCAGACAGTGTGGAAAAGTAGGACACATAGCACGAGTCTGCAGGTCGGGAAAGAAAACCAGCAATAAGAAATCTCCAAAAGAAAAGTACAAGAAGGTACATAAGGTGACGGAGAATAGTTCAGACGAACAAAAGAGTGATACCGACTCCGAAAACAGGGAGCTGAGTTGTCTGAAACTACATAATGTGATCACAACGGAGGATCACCGAACCATTTGGGTCACTCTCAAGATAGCAGGAGTCCAGGTAAAAATGGAATTGGACACAGGATCAGCCCTAACAGTCATAAACCGACAGGACTACGAGCGGCTATTCTCACACATACCCTTGAGAGACACAAAAATTATTTTGAAGACGTACATGGGGCAAAAAGTCTACCCCAAAGGAAAAATAAGGGTGACCGTTATATATAACGGTAAGGAAACACCAAAACTAGACCTGTATGTATTGCAAGATGGAGGACCACCATTACTGGGACGTGAATGGATCTGGAAAATACAGCTGGATTGGCATTCCATACAAGCACTGACTGTGGCTGCCAAAAAGGATGACGACGTCACACCTGGGCGACTGTCAAAGATCCTAACCGACGCGCAAGAAGTGTTCCAGCAAGGACTCGGAACACTAAAAGGCATGACAGCAACAATTAAAATTGAAGAAAACGCAAGCCCAAAATTTTTTAAGGCTAGCCTTATGCGATCCGCCCAGCTGTCGAAGCAGAGCTGGAGAGTTTGGAACGTTCAGGAGTACTGTCCAAGGTAGACTGGAGCGAGTGGGCTACACCCATCGTCCCTGTGATGAAAAAGTCGTTGAGCAGCACGCCTGGGGAACCAAGGAAGGTTCGCATCCGTGGGGACTTTAAGGTAACAGTGAACCCAGTCCTTCACACCGTGCAATATCCACTTCCGCGGTTTGAAGATATTTTCGCCTCGCTATCTGGAGGGAAACGCTTCACTAAGATTGATCTGGCCCAGGCGTATCTGCAAATGGAGGTAGAAGAAGCATCAAAAAAATACCTCACAATCAACACTCATAAAGGTCTCTACCAATACAACCGGCTGGTATTCGGGGTAGCATCAGCTCCGGCTATTTGGCAAAGGGCAATGGAACAAGTCCTGCAAGGGATCCCAGGGACCCAGTGTTATTTGGATGACATCCTGGTCACGGGCGAAAATGACAGTGATCACCTCGCCAACCTGGAGCAGGTGCTCACTAGATTGAAGGAATATGGGCTCCGAGCTAACCGCCCCAAATGCGAGTTTTTTAAAAAACAGATCTCGTATTGTGGCCACGTTATCGATAAAGAGGGGTTACATAAGTCCCCAGAAAAGATTGAGGCAGTAGTCAAGGCTCCAGCACCGGAAAACGTGTCACAACTGAGGTCGTTCCTCGGGCTGGTAAACTACTACCATAAGTTCTTGCCAAATTTGTCTACAATACTACACCCACTGAACACCCTACTGCAAACTGGAGTGCCATGGAAGTGGAGTGACGAATGTAAACGAGCTTTCCAGAAGAGGAAAACACTAATCACTTCGAAAGAGGTATTGGCCCATTTCAACCCAGCACTACCAATTCGGTTGGCGTGTGATGCGTCACCCTACGGCATTGGAGCGGTGCTGTTGCACAAATTCTCGGACGGCTCAGAGAGGCCAATAGTGTAGGGGGTTTCTCTTGCTCGTTCTGGTCTCCTACCAGGCTTCATGCAATAATTACCCTTGAGTGGTTCGACCCACTCTTCCCTACGGTTCTAGACCTTGGACTTAGGTGCAGGGAACTGTAGTGCAGAGAAAAGACTCAATAGACCAGGTTGAATAGCACGAAATGGATGCTTTTATTATTAAACAGTTTGCAACATTATAAAATACATGTCATAAGCACAAATTAAAGTAACTACAAGCATGCACATATCTGTAAACTTAACTCCATGGAAATGGGGAACACACGGCACATCGTAAAAGGGGAAACACATTACGATTACCCTTACTCCCTCCCCTAGACCTAGACTAAGTTTCGACTTGAGGAACTCGGAATCATGCTCACCACTTTCAGATTCGCAAAAAGAGGGGTTCGCAGCCCCTTTTGCACAGCTTTCCGTCGTCACGTGGATTTGGAAACTTCTGGCGCAGCTTGTTTTTCTCTCTCTCAGGCGATGAGGCAGCGGACACAGCCTCGATGAGCGCTCGTCATGGCTGAATCCGTTAAAAGTTGTTGAAGAACTGGATGCACATGGGAAAGTCCATTCCTGGGAAGCTGAGAATGGGATGTTGAGGCATGGGAGTGCTAGACCCGGAGTGTCTTTTATTTCTCGCTCCCGCCTGGCTCGTCGGTTTTCCTGAGGGTGTCTTCTCCTTCGGCCTGGGTCGTCGATGATCTCCTGACACCAGTACCCGGGCCACCCTCGTCGTCTTCCCGTCGTCACCGAGCCTTGCCTGGCTGAACACCGACCATGTCCTGAAAACGTCCTGGTCGAATTCTGAAGCTGCCGAGGCAGAAGAAGCGAGTTCCTGAAGCGAAGCGTAGAATCATAGAAGAAGCGAAGCGTCCTGATGAAATTCTGAAGTGTTAAGCCTTGCCGTCCAGGGGAAAGCGCCCTTGATGGCCCTTTCAAATCCATAGTTATACTCTTTCGGGACAGTCTTATCTCCCGCCAGATCATAGTCCAGTCTTTGTAATATTTTTGGCGGGCAGAAATCTCTGCAGGGGCGCTTTGTCTTGTAACGGGAGCTGGTGATAGCTTAACTGGCCTTCCTGGCCGATAATGTCTTTTACTTTGTCACCGTAACTCGGTTCGCATATTGATCGGTCTGGAGATTGCCCTTGACGGCTGTTAAACGGTCTTTCCTTTGTACAGTAAATGGGTTTAAGTGTTCATTCAATTGTCCGCCCATTTCTTGATGGGCCCCATCCTGTTACCTGAAACTGTTTTGTACTTAGAATCCAATTAATATGTATGCTGAGTTCTCTGAGTTTCAGTTTCCCGATACTGGCTTTCGCGGGCTTACTGTCCTCAATCCACAAGCCTGTCTGGCTTGCAGTAACTGAAATCAAATGGTCCCAGAAACTGATCACGAGGTCCGGCGGCCATTTTGTATGCCCCTTTTTATCAAAGGTTTTTCTGTACAAGCTTTCTCTTGGTCAATAAACTGTCTTATCAACCCTGTTTTGTTGCGTGATTGAATTCCTGAAAATTTCGAATCTTACAATAGCCTTTGTGTCACGGTCACTAACCTCAGCCGAGCGTAACTACGCCCAGATTGACAGGGAGGCCCTCAGCCTAGTGTGGGGAGTGAAAAAGTTCAATCACTATCTGCACGGGCAGAAATTCACCTTGCTGACTGACCACCAGCCTCTTGTCTCCATTTTTAATCCAAAGAAGGGCGTCCCAGTGATGACTGCGCGATGACTATAAAGATGGTCACTCTTTCTAGGGGCGCACCACTATGAGATTGAATATAAGGGCATGAAACAGCATGGAAATGCTGATGGGCTATCACGCCTGCCACTGCCTACTGCGGAGGAAGCACCAGCAGTGGATCCTGTCAAAATATTTCATTCGACTATAGTTGAATACCTACCGGTAACTAACGCTCGTATAGAAAAGGAGACCCGAAATGACCCGACACTGTCTCGGGTATATGATTTGACGGTGAAGGGATGGCCAGCACATGGCGACTCATTGTTGCCAGCATTCTCGACAAGAAGAGAACAGCTGTCAGTGTGCCGGGGGACCTTGGTGTGTGGATCCCGAGTGGTAATTCCACCCAAGTTAAGGGATAGAGGGGGAGAAATTGGGTGAGTAGCGCCACCTGTTAGCGCCTAAAGAGGCAGTCAGTGGCTGTAGCGCCACTGGCTGCGTCTCCGGCGATATTCAGTAGGGGCGCTAATGGTGGCGTTAGGCATTTGCGCTGTGCCGCCACCGATGACGTCATCGGTGTGCGCAGCGCCCCATTCGTGCCCCGTTCGCGATATTTGGTAGCGAACACCGCAGTTGCGCTGCTCGCTACCCGCGCCCGCTTCACGGGGCCTTACTGTGCTGGCAGCGGCGCAAGTTAAGGCGGAGATGCGGGGCGGCCGCTTTTTTGGTGGCTGCCTGCCAGCACCTCCATCCCCGGCCTCCTAACCCCCCCCCCCCCCCCCGCAGCATTGCCGGCTGTTTCCCGAAAGCCCGGCACTTCTCCTTGGTGCCGGGCTCATTTGCCGGCACTCGCGATCGGGGATCGCGCTGTTGCAGGCACCTCCCCCTTAACAGTGGGAGGAAGGCCTGCAGTACTGCTGTGTGCCGTGTGTTGTATCCGTGTGTTAATGGAGACACGGAATGCAGGAGTTGGTTTAACAGGTGTTTATTGAACACAGTCTGGAGGTGAACTAAAAGATACAAGACACTATACAGGCTTATATAGCCCGAGTGGCCACTACCGGCATTACAGTACACAGGGGCTCTTAAAGGTACATACACCACAATTCCTCCCCTTTTAGACAACCAGTACATAACATTTTAAATAATCATTGATTAACATGTTTACAAGAACAATAATCTACACATTTGCTGCAGTTAATCAATTATAAGTCAGTCTCTCTGGAGGCTTCCTGACTCGGTCCAGATAACGCCTCGGTGGTGTAGTAGTTTTCGGTGGTGTAGTAGGTTCTTTTGGCAAGGTCGATTCGGCTTGAATGCCAGTGTCGGGTTCATCGGGTTCCAGTATCACCGGATCGTAGGTAGATACTATGGGTATCTCTACTTCATCATTAGGCGTATAGAGTTGTGGGGTAGGTTGTCCCTTTTCGGATGACTCTATGATCTGGTCAGCATGGCGCTTTATTATGCTTTCTCCAATGTCCACGGTATACATCAGTGGTCCTAGTCGTGGGCAAATAGTTCCAGGCTGCCATTTCTCAGTACGGTAGTCCCGGGCCAAAACTTGTTGACCTATCTGGAAGGTTCTAGTTGGCCTTTCATTCATGCCTTAAAATTGCCGGTTCTCTACGTCCCTTCTGATGTTTGGCTTGATCAAATCCAGCCGGCATCTTAGTCTTCTATTGAAAAACATCATGGCGGGAGTTTGGTTTGCAATCACATGTGTTGCATTCCTGTATGCAAACAAGAAGTTATCTACCTTATGTTGTAGATTTATGTCTTCATTACCCATGGCCTTTATGGCCTTCTTGAAGGTCTGGACAAACCTTTCAGCTAATCCATTGGTGGCAGGATGGTATGGGGCGGACGTGTAGTGCTTAACCCCATTGTTTTTTAAGAACTTCCTGAATTCTTCGGACACAAATTGCGGTCCATTATCAGAACAGATCTGTTCAGGCAGCCCATTCCTGGCAAATATGGTCCTTAATACTGTGATGGTTTTTTCCGTGGTGGTGGAGGACATCTTTATTACCTCCAGCCACCTGGAGTGTGCATCAATCGCGATTAAGAACATTGAGTCCATAAATGGACCAGCAAAGTCGATATGTACCCTTTGCCATGGAGATGAGGGCCACTCCCATAGATGTAGAGGGGCTTGTGGTGGGGCGTTTTGGACCTTCTGGCATCCTAGACAGCTCTTGGTCATTTCTTCGATGTCTCCATCGATACCTGGCCATCACACAAACGCTCTGGCTAGGTTCTTCATTTTCACTCCACCCAGATGCCCCTCGTGAAGCTCCTTTAGCACTTTATCCTGGAGTTTGGGTGGAATCACCACTCTGGATCCACACATCAAGGTTTCTCGGCACACTGACAGCTGTTCTCTTCTTTGCGAGAATGCTGGCAACAATGGTTCGCCATGTGCTGGCCATCCCTTCACTGTTAAATCGTAGACTCGTGAGAGAGTCGGGTCATTTCTCGTTTCCTTTTCAATGGTAGAATTTGTTACTGGTAGACATTCCACTATGGTTGAGTGGAACATCTCCACTGGGTCCACTGTAGGTGCCTCTTCTACCGTTGGCAACGGTAGGCGCGATAAACCGTCAGCATTCCCATGCTGTTTTGATCTTTTGTATTCTATGTCATATTGGTGTGCCCCTAGGAAAAGGGACCACCTCTGTAGCCTTTGCGCTGTCATAATGGGAACGCCCTTTTTAGGGTTGAATATGGAGACGAGGAGTTGATGGTCAGTCAACAAGGTAAATTTTTGTCCGTGTAGGTAATGGTTGAATTTCTTCACTCCCCATACCAGGCTGAGTGCTTCCCTGTTGATCTGGGCATAGTTATGCTCAGCTGAGTTTAATGAGCGTGACGCAAAAGCTATCGGCTGCTCCGAGCCATCAGGGAATCTATGCGATAATACCGCTCCTACGCCGTAAGGGGATGCATCGCATGCCAGTCTGATTGGCAGTGATGGGTTGTAATGAGCCAAAACTTCCTTGGACGTGATCAAGCCTTTGCATTTATGGAAGGCACGTTTACAGTCTTCGCTCCATTTCCAATTTACTCCCGTTTGTAGCAGTTCGTTAAGAGGGTGCAGAACAGTTGACAAGTTCGGTAAAAATTTATGATAGTAATTTATCAATCCCAGGAACGACCTTAATTGTGAGACATTTTCAGGTGCTGGGGCTTTTATGACCGCTTCAATTTTTTCAGGTGACTTATGCAACCCTTCTTCGTTAATTATATGGCCACAATATGATAGTTGTTTCTGGAAAAATTCGCACTTGGGGCGATTTGCTCGTAGGCCCCGTTCTCTCAGCCTAGTGAGCACCTGCTCCAAATTGGCAAGGTGCTCGTTGTCGTTTTCTCCTGTTACAAGGATGTCGTCTAGGTAGCATTGAGTCCCCGGAATCCCTTGCAGGACTTGCTCCATAGCTCTTTGCCAGATAGCTGGAGCTGATGCTACTCCGAAAACCAGTCGATTGTACTGGTACAGGCCTTTGTGTTTGTTTATCGTGAGATACTTTTTAGAGGCCTCCTCAACCTCCATCTGTAGATATGCCTGTGCCAAGTCAATTTTGGTGAAACGTTTCCCTCCGGATAGTGAGGCGAAAATATCTTCTATCCTCGGAAGAGGATACTGTACCGTGTGAAGGACTGGGTTTACAGTCACCTTGAAGTCCCCACAGATGTGAATTTTTCTCTGTTCTTCAGATTTATCATTATTCAATGTTTTCTTCATGACCGGGACGATGGGTGTTGCCCACTCGCTCCAATCTATCTTGGATAACACGCCTGCCTTTTCCAAATTCTCCAGCTCTGCCTCGACCGCTGGACGAATTGCGTATGGCACCGGCCTTGCCTTAAAAAACTTAGGAACTGCCGCATCTTCCACTTTTATTGAGGCGGTGACGCCTTTCAAGGTTCCTAGTTCCTGTTGAAACATTTCTTTGGCGTTGGCCAAGATGTCTTTTAATCGTTCAGGTTTGACGTCATCATCATTTTTTTTCTCACTGGTCACCGTCAGTGCCTGAATGGAGTGCCAGTCTAAACGTATCTTCCTAATCCATTCACGCCCCAACAGCGGTGGACCACCATCTTGCAGAACGTATAAGTACAACTTCTGTATTTCCTTGCCGTTGTATACAACAGGCACCCTTATTTTCCCTCTGGGGTATACTTTCTGCCCCGTATATGTCTTCAAGATAATGGATGTGTCTTTCAAAGGTATATGTGGAAATAGCCGCTCGTAATCCCGTCGACTTATGACGGTCAGAGCTGATCCTGTATCTAGCTCCATTTTAACTGGGACCCCGCTATCGTGAGGGTAACCCAAATGGTCTGGTAATCTTCTTTGGCAATTACATTATGTAATTTGAGACAGCTTAGTCTCTTGTTTCCGGAGTCGCTATCGCTCTTCTGGTCTTCGGAGCTACTGTCCGTCATCATTTGTACCTTTCTGTACTTTTCCTTATTGATTTTTTTTCTGTCAGTGGATTTTTTGTTTCCAGATCGGCATACACGTGTAATGTGCCCCATCTTTCTGCATTGCCTGCATGCTTTGTCCTTGAACCAGCAGTCCCTCTGGTCATGGGTGGATCTGCCGCAGCGATAACATCTCTCGAAACCCCGTGTCATTTCATGGGTGCCAAAGTCCTGTGGCTTCTGCTGTATCTCTGCAGCTCCTCTTGCTGCTGCTTCGCATGATACAGCCACACTGAAAGCCTTGTCCAGTGTCAAATCTTTCTCAGAAAGCAGCCCTTTCTGTGTTCCTTCACTTAGGAGACCGCAGACGAATTTGTCTCGTAGAGAATCTGCCAGTCCTGCCCCGATTTGGCAGTGTAGGATATCAACAATCTCCTTAAAATTCTTGTCCATCGGTTTGGCTGGAGTGATTAAGTTTCGTAACAGCCCGTATGTCCTCGCGCCCATCAGATTTAGAAGTACCGATGCCTTTTTATCATCCTCTACTTCATTCGCTGTGCAATATACCTCCACTCTTTCCACATATGTGGTCCAATCCTCTATATCACTATCGAAAGCAGTAATATTGCCAGTCTTAGGCATCCTGAAAATCAAAAATGGCGCCTCCCGCGCTTTCCTTTCTTCCCTGCCGAGAAAAATATGGCGCCTCCCGCGCTTTCCCGCCGCTGCCGCTGCTGACAACGCTGTTCTCCGCGGTTTTTATTTACACAGATATTCTTAATAGTTGGAGACTCGTTCCCGCCGGACTCTCTGGGACTTTTCCCTCCCTCTGCTTGCTCCAAACGCCGACCTGCTTTGCAGTGCCGGCCGTCTCCCGAGTGCTCCACCCTCCGTCTTCCGCCTCGCTGCTTGGCCCCGCTGCAGAGCCACCCGATTGAGCCCCAGCCTGCCGTCCAGGAAGGATTTGTGCAGTATCTGCCACCAGCCCGGCTAGCTGGTGAAACCACAGTCTGAGGAATCGATCTCCTTGAGGTGCTGCCGAATTGCAGGTAAGTCCGTTTCCAATTCGTTGCCACTGTTGTATCCGTGTGTTAATGGAGACACGGAATGCAGGAGTTGGTTTACAGGTGTTTATTGAACAAAGTCTGGAGGTGAACTAAAAGATACAAGACACTATACAGGCTTATATAGCCCGAGTGGCCACTACCAGCATTACAGTACACAGGGGCTCTTAAAGGTACATACACCACACCGTGCCGCAGCATGTGGCACTGCGGCACGTTGCGCTGCGATAATCAGCTTCAGCGCCCTAAGAGGGACGTGGAGCGCCTCGAGCCTCGCCCCGTCTCCCTCGAGGGGCACTGAAACTGAATTTCTGGCGATCGGTATCACACCGATCACTGCGCTAAATCCTGCGCTCAGCCGACTTTTGCGCCACTTTGGCGCCCCAACCCAATTTCTAGGTCAGAGTGCTCAATGAGCTTCATGAGGGTCATCTGGGAGGGGTAAAAATGAAAAGCCTTGCCAGGGCTTATGTGTGGTGGCCGGGAATCGATAAACAAATCGAGGACCTGACCAAGAGCTGCTCAGGATGCCAGAAAGTCCAACATGCACCACCACATGCCCCTCTACACCCATGGGAGTGGCCCTCATCTCCATGGCAATGGGTGCATATTGATTTTGCTGCTCCTTTCATGGACTCAATGTTTTTAATAGCCATGGATGCGCACTCGAAATGGCCTGAGGTCATCAAAATGTCCTCCACCACCACGGAGAAAATTATTGCAGTCCTACGGACCATTTTTGCCAGGAACGGCTTGCCAGAACAGATTTGCTCCGATAACGGACCACAGTTTGTGTCCGAAGAGTTCCGGAGGTTTATGCAGAAGAATGGGGTAAGGCATTACACATCCGCCCCGTATCATTCAGCCACAAATGGATTGGCTGAGAGGTTCGTACAAACCTTTAAGAAGGCAATAAAGGCTATGTACAATGACAACATTCCGCTGCAGCATAAGGTGGACAATTTCCTGTTCGCCTACAATGCGACACATGCAGTCACCAACCAGGCCCCGGCCATGATGTTCTTTAACCGAAGGTTAAGATCTCGCCTGGATTTGCTCAGACCAAACGTACGAAAAGATGTTGAGAGTAAGCAATTCCAGCACATCCATGAGAAGCCAACAAGGAGCTTCAATGTAGGGCAACCAGTCTTGGCCCGCGACTACCGAACAGAAAAATGGCAGCCAGGAACGATATGCACACGGCAGGGGCCACTAATGTACACAGTGGACGTTGGGGAGAACATCGTGAGACGCCATGCTGACCAGATCCTAGAGTCACAGGAACAAGTCGACCCCATGCCTCGCCCATACGTACCTGGTGAGGAACCTGTCGTACCGGTCGCATCTACCCCAGAAACAGTAGCATCGGAAGCTAATGACCCAACCGACGACAGGGTGCCAGAATCGCCTCCGCACCAAGAGCGAGACACTCGGGAAAGGCGCTATCCAGAAAGGATCAGAAAGCCTCCCCAAAGACTGAATATATAAATGGACTATTTTCAGCTAACGTTGTATGTTATAAGTGTTGATTGTAATTAGTTTGATATTTAATTGTTAAATGAGTGTTATGGTACTGTTAATCTAAAAGGGGAGGAATTGTAATGTAACCTTTAAGGGGGGAACTACTTTTTACAGCTCATGTATACTGTAGTACCGGCAGTGACCACACCTGTATATAGCACTGAGTAGTAATCTGTACAGTTCAGTTCCAGAGTGAGCCACGTTGAGTAAACACCTGTTGTACCGTTCTCCTGCAGTCTGTGTCTTCCTACTGACGGACACAACACAATGGACATGATCTTCACCGTACGTCAAATTCAAGAGAAATACAAGTAACAGCACCAGCCGCTGTACATGGCCTTCTTTGACCTCACAAAGGCCTTCGACACTGTCAACCATGAGAGATTATGGAGTGTCCTCCTCAAATTTGGCTGCCCTCAAAAGTTTGTCACCATCATCCGCCTGCTTCACGACGACATGCACCACAGACCCAATTCACAATCGGACCAGGGTCAAGCAAGGCTGTGTCATCGCACCAACGCTCTTCTCAATCTTCCTGGCTGCAGTGCCCCATCTCACCCTCAGTAAGCTCCCCGCTGGAGTGGAGCTAATCTACAGAACAAACGGGAAACTGTTCAACCTCCGTCGCCTCCAGTCCAGATCCAAGGTCGTCCCATCCTCTGTCGTCGAATTATAGTTTGCAGACGACGCTTGCGTCTGCACACACTCAGAGGTCGAACTCCAAACCATCGTCAACACCTTCACCGAAGCATACGAGAGCATGGGCCTTACACTAAACATCCGTAAGACAAAGGTCCTCTACCAACCTGCCCCCGCCACACAGTACTGCCCCCCGATTATCAAAATCCACGACGAGGCCTTGGACAACGTGAACCACTTTCCATACCTCGGGAGCCTACTGTCAACAAGGGCAGACGTCGACGACGAAGTCCAACACCGCCTTCAGTGTGCCAGTGCAGCCTTCGGTCGCCTGAGGAAGAGAGTGTTTGAAGACCAGGACCTCAAACCCGGCACTAAGCTCATGGTCTACAGAGCAGCAGTGATACCCGCCCTCCTGTATGCTTCAGATACATGGACCATGTACAGCAGGCACCTCAGAGCACTGGAGAGGTACCACCAACGCTGCCTCCGCAAGATCCTGCAAATCCATTGGCAGGATAGGTGCACCAACGTCAGTGTTCTCGCTCAGGCCAACATCCCCAGCATCGAAGCTTTGACCATGTTCGATCAGCTCCGACGGACGGGCCACATTATCTGCATGCCCAATACGAGACTCCCAAAAGCGCTGTACTCGGAGCTCCGACACGGCAAGAGAGCCCCAGGTGGGCAGAGGAAATGCTTGAAAAAGTGCAACATCCCCTCCGACACCTGGGAATCCCTGGCCCAAAACCGCACAAAGTGGAGGAGAAGCATCCGAGAAGAAACATTGAAACATAGAAGATAGGAGCAGGAGTAGGCCATTCGGCCCCTCGAGCCTGCTCCGCCATTTAATGAGATCACGGCTGATCATCTAAATTCAGTACCCTGTCCCTGATTTCTCCCCATATCCCTTGATCCCTTTAGCCTTAAGAAATATATCTAACTCCTTCTTGAATATATTTAATGAATTGGCCTCCACTGCCTTCTGTGGTAGAAAATTCCACAGGTTCACCACTCTCTGGGTGAAGAAATTCCTCCTCATCTCAGTCCTAAATGGCTTACCCCTTATTCTTAGACTGTGACCCCCAGTTCTAGACCCCCGGCCATCGGGAACATCCTTCCTGCATCTAGTCTGTCTAGACCTGTTAGAATTTTATAAGTTTCAATGAGATCCCCCCTCATTCTTCTAAGGCACCGAAAACCTTGAGTCTCTTCGCCGGGAGCAAGCGGAAGCCAAACGCAAACAGTGGAAGGAGCGCACAGCAACCCAAGCACCCCACCCACCCACCCCTTCAACCACTGTCTGCCCCACCTGTGACAGAGACTGTAGGTCCCGCATTGGACTCATCAGTCACCTGAGAACTCATTTTTAGTGTGGAAGCAAGTCCTCCTCGGTTCCGAGGGACTGCCTAAGAAGAAGAACCCGTGCTGTACCTGCCCTGGGAGTGTTTGATGGGACAGTGTAGAGGGAGCTTTACTCTGTATCTAATCCGTGCTGTACCTGCCCTGGGAGTGTTTGATGAGACAGTGTAGAGGGAGCTTTACTCTGTATCTAACCCGTGCTGTACCTGCCCTGGGAGTGTTTGATGGGACAGTGTAGAGGGAGCTTTACTCTGTATCTAACCCGTGCTGTACCTGCCCTGGG